>NW_004443976.1:4119016-4212495 GCF_000243295.1 Trichechus manatus latirostris | reverse complement strand
GGGCAAAGGATATGAACAGACACTTCGCCAAAGAAGATATTCAGGCAGCTAACAGACACACGAAGAAATGCTCCTGATAATTAGTCATTAGAGAAATGCAGATCAAAACTACAATGAGATATCATCTCACCCTAACAAGGCTAGCCTTAATCCAAAAAACACAAAATAATAAAAGCTGGAGAGGTTGTGGAGAGATTGGAACTCTTATACACTGTTGGTGGGAATGTAAAATGGTACAACCACTTTGGAAATCCATTTGGCTCTTCCTTAAAAAGCTAGAAATAGAAGTACCATATGATCCAGCTATCCTGCTCCTTGGAATATATTCTAGAGAAATAAGAGCCTTCACACGAATAGATATATGCACACCCATGTTCATTGCAGCACTGTTCACAATAGCAAAAAATGGAAGCTACCTAGGTGCCCACAAACGGACGAATGGATAAACAAGTTATGGTATATCCACACAATGGAATACTTAGCAACGATAAAGAACAACGATGAAGCTGTGAAACATCTTATAACATGGAGAAAGCTGGAGGTTATTATGCTGAGTGAATTTAGTCAGTCACAGAAGGACAAATATTGTATAAGACCACTATTATAAGAACTCAAGAAAAGGTTTAAACAACAGAAGAAAACATTCTTTGATGGTTACAAGGGTGGGGAGGGAGGGTGAGAGTTATTTTCTAACTAGAGAGTAGGTAAGAATTATCTTAGGTGAAGGGAAGGACAGTGCACACTACAGGGAAAGTCAGCACAACTGGACTAAGCCAAAGCTAAGAAGTTTCCTGAATACAACCAAACACTTTGAGGGACAGAATATCAGGGGTAGGGGTCTGGGGACCATGATTTCAGGGGACATCTAGGTCAATTGGCATAACAAAGCTTATTAAGAAAATGTTCTGCATCCTACTTTGATGAGTGGCATCTGGGGTCTTAAACGCTAGCAAGTGTCCATCTGAGATGCATCAGTTGGTCACAACCACCTGGAGTAAAGGAGAATGAAGAACACCAAAGACACAAGGAAAGTATTAGCCCAAGAAACAGAAAGGGCCACATAAACCAGAGACTTCATCAGCCTGAGACCAGAAGAACTAGATGGTGCCCCGCTACCACCAATGACTGCCCTGACAGGGAGCACAACAGAGAGTCCTGGATGGAGCAGAAGAAAGGTGGGGTGCAGAATTCCAATTCTAGTAAGAAGACCAGACTTAATGGTCTGACTGAGACTGGAGGAACCCCAGAAAGCATGGCTCCCAGATACTCTATCAGCCCAGAACTATAACAATTTCCAAGGCTAGCTCTTCAGAAAGGAATTGGACTAGACTGTGGGACATAAAGTGATACTCATGAGGAGTGTGCCTCTTAGCTCAAGTAGATACAAGAGACTAAAAGGGCAGCTTCTGTCTGAAGGTGAGATGAGAAGCCAGAGAGGGTTAGGAGCTGGTTGAATGGACATGGGAAATCAGGGGTGGAAAGGAGGAGTGTGCTGTCACAGCATAGGGAAAGAAATTAGAGTCACATAACAATGTATATATAAATTTTTGTATGTGAATAAAAAAAAAGCTTGTTATGAGGGCAAAATAAGGAAACACATATAAAGCACCTAGCACAATGTTTGGTATACAATAATTGCACCAAATAGCACTGATTATGACAATGATCAGCATCTTGGGGAGCAAAGTATATCAAGAAACATAATTAGTTACAAAATTGACAGAATCTCTGTATAGTAAATAGATGGAAAATAAAAGCTCTTGGACTTGGAAAATGTTTATTATTGTCTCCTAACATTACTCCCTAGGACAGCTCGTGTTATTACTACAGTTTTCAATTATTCCAGACAGCTAGTCCTGCTTCCTGATAGTATGTAAATTTCCCAGCTTGGTGCCATCTCCAAGATGCTAAATTTCATTTTGCAATGACAGCTTCTCTGAAAACTCAGCTACTCAGAGACCCCTGTGTCCTAAATGTTATCTCCTTGTGGCATACAACACTCTTAATCAAGTAAAACAGTGATGGAGAGCATGTCAGATATCCATGTAGGGTATAATCATTTCTGAAACTTGAATTCCTGCTGTTAAGACTCCAATGAACCAAGAAAGCAACAAGCTATTTCTATCTAGAAGGCTGATAGTGTCACAGCCTCTGGAACTAAAATGAGATCTATTTTAAATTTAATTCATTTTCTGAGGGATAAATAACAAGAGCCTCTTCTGTATGCAGCTGAATCAGAAGACCATATGCTGTGCAAATACCCATTTGGAAGGCATGGACTCAGAGTGCAGCTTTCTCAGGGGCACCAAGTCTTGTGGCTGCCATCTGTCCTAGAAAAAGGGTCAAGCTGTTTCTTAAATGCACCTGAAGTACCAGAGACATAACGAAGAGTGCATCAGTGTAGTGATGCTGCCAACAAAGGGATCATCTGAGTTTAGGCTGTAACTGTAATTTCTTTTCTCTCCTTTAAATAGTCAGTGTTTTTCTGCCTGGTGGAACCTTTCCATCAGCATTTAACCCATTGTGGTTGAGTTGATTCCAACACGTGGCAACCTCATGCATTACAGAGTAGAACTGCTCCATAGGGTTTTCTTGGCTGTAGTCTTTGAGGAAGCAGATCACCAGGCCTTTCTTTCTGAGTGCCGTTGTGTGGTTTCAAACTGCCAGTCTTTAGGTTAGTCGAGCACAAACCATTTGCTCCACCTAGCATGTTCAAGTCCCTCTTATTCTTATAAATAAAAAATAAAATAAAATCTTCCTTGGACTCACTTCCTCCTCCAGCTGCTGTTCCGTTTTCCGCCCTCCCCTTCTTCATAGCCTTGAACATCTTGTCTGCACTCATTGTCTCCATACCTCATGCAGTCTGCAAACCATTCCAACATCACTTCTACATCCTCATCCTCCAGCTTCATGGAAATTACCGTAATGGTCACTGATGACTTCCAAGGAGATAATACAACAGACATTTTTGTGCCTGTTCTTATGTGACACAATCAACCCAAATCTCATTCTAAAAACACCCTCTTCCTTTGGATTACGTGATTCCTCATTATCTGGGCCTCCCCTGAACTTCCTCTCCTTCTCTGCATCCCTAACAGCAGGCTTGTCCCCCTCAACCCAGCCACTAAAAGGGGCAGTACCTCAAGGTTGAGTCTCAGGCCCTCTTTTCTCCCTAATCTCTTCCCAGGAGGTCTCAACAACATCTATAAGCTCCATTACCAGTAACTGCTAACTATATGTCCTCACCCTACCCAGGTCTCCCTCTGAGTAGTGTATCTCCAAATTCTACTTCACATCTTCTACCTGGATTCTCAAAAGCTCTTCAAAAACAACATATTGCAGACTAAGCAGTCACATCCTTTTTTTTTTTTTAATATCTTTTTTTGTAATTTATCATTTTTTTTTGGTGAAAATATGCACTGTGAAAGATATACAATTTCAACAATTTCTACTTATACAATTTAGTGACATTGATTACGTGTACGTAGACAATTATTTAAAAGAGCAAAATGCTCATAGCAGACATACTTTACTAATTAAGCTAAACTGTTGTTTAGTTCAAAGAGGACTTCAGGGGATAGTTTGGCTTATAGTTTAAAGTTTAAAGATTATCTCAGGGCAAGAGTTTCAGGGGTTCATCCAGCCTCAACTGTTCCAGAAAATCTGGATTCCATGAGAATTTAAAATTCTGTTCTACATTTTCCCCTCTTTGATCATGATTCTTCTACGGAATCTTTGATCAAAATGTTCAGTAATGGTAGCCGGGCACCATCCAATACTTCTGGTCTCATGGCAGAGGAAGCAGTTGTTCATGAAGGCAACCAGACACGAATTCCATTTCCTCCTCTGATTCCTGAGTCTCCTTCCTCTGTTTCTCCACCTGAATAGAGGCCCATTGTTGTGCCTTGGATGGAGCTTGCAAGCTTTAAAGACCTTAGCCACTACACAATGAGGTAGGAGGTAGAAGAGAAGCACTGAAAACAGTATTAGGCCAAGTGACTGGGATGTCCTATGAAACCATGACCCTAGACCTCCAAATCAATAAAACCAGTCCTTCACAGGATTGGTTGTACATAAGCAGCACTAGTTGCTCTATTTTCTTTCTTTTCCTGTACAGATACATGTAGCACAACACTTGCCAGTTCAACATTTTTTAGATGTGCATCTTAGTAATATCAGTGACATTAATCAGCTGTGTAACCATGACCCTTACTTGATGCCTAATTTCCCTTCACCATAAACAAAAACTCACTGCTTCCCAAACCCTGACTCTCCTTTTCCCCTTCCCTCTTGCCCCTGGTAGCCACTGATAAA
Source organism: Trichechus manatus latirostris (assembly GCF_000243295.1). Taxonomy (NCBI): domain Eukaryota; kingdom Metazoa; phylum Chordata; class Mammalia; order Sirenia; family Trichechidae; genus Trichechus; species Trichechus manatus. The sequence continues at coordinate 4,208,181 of NW_004443976.1, read as the reverse complement.
CTTTGGTCTCCATATATTTGCCTATTGTTGTCATTTGATATAAGTGAGATTATAAGTATTTGTCCTTTTGTGAAGGACTTACTTCACTCTAAGCTATCACTTTCACTGCTTAAATGATCTTGCCAGAAACCTAAGAAACATGCTTGGCTCGTTCCTCTCCTTGGTCCACCGGAACATTTATGGAGTCCAGAGTAAGAGTGTAAATGGAGCTCATATGCATATGTCTACATTTTTTATGTTTATGTAAAGAATTGTTATTAGAAACCAAATAACCAAACCCATTGCTGTCCAGTCAAACTCCGATTTATAGTGACCCAATAAGACAGAGTAGAACCGCCCCATATGGTTTCCAGGGCTGTAAATCTTTACAAAAGCAAATGCCGCATCTTTCTTCCATGGAGCAGCTGGTGGGTTCAAACCTTCGAGGTTTGGTTACCAGTCGAGCAGTTTAACCACTGCTGCCACCAGGGCTCCATCGGTATCAGACTTTATGCATGTTATGTCTTAAAAAAAAAAGTTGCCCTCAAGTCAATTCCAACTCACGGCGACCCCATGTGTGTCCGAGTAGAACTGTGCTCCATAGAGTTTTCATGGCTGTGACCTTTTAGAAGCAGATCACCAGGCCTTTCTTTCTAGGTACCTCTGGGAGGGTTCAAACCACGAACCTTTCAGTTAGTAGGTGAGCGCTTAACCATTTGCACCATCTAGGGACACGTTACGTCTAGACCAGAGTAATATAGATTGTTTACTATAGCAAAATATTCTTAAGCCATTATGTGCAACTACTGCAAATACTGCACTAATTTATGAATATTCCAGAACAATGAATTGGAACACAAAGCAAAACAAATACACAAAACATATGCTTGGTATTATTGGAAAACGGTACTTTGTTTTGAAGAAATCATTGCATTTGAAGATTTTAACAAGTTTATTAGTTTATCTTCTTTCTTGGGCTTTTTCTCTGCTCATATTATCCCTGCAGTCAAAAGCAGTGTTAGCAGCAAAGAAGGCCAAAACCTTTGCAGCATTTACACACTTCTGTTTACAGGACATAGGGCAAAGAGATGTGGAGAAACATTTCCCTGGGACCTGGACAGCCTCAGTCTCGAAAGCAGCTTTTTAGGTTATAGGTCATGTGCTTTGCCTAGGCTGAGAGGGGCTCAAGTTTTTATTAATAAATGTATTTATTTATTATGAGCATTTGTGATATGTGAGGCCTTCTAAACAGGGGTCAGCAGACTTTCTCTGTAAAGGGCCAGACTGTAAATGTTTTCAGCTTTGTGAGCCAGATTGTCTCTGTCCCAACTACTCAGCTCTGCTATTGTTGCACTTAAGTGGCATAGACAATACGTAAACAAATGAGTGTGGCTGTGTTCCAATAAAACTTTATTTACAAAAACTGACGTGGAGCCAATTTGGCCCTTGGGCTGTAGTTTGCTGATCCTTGCTCTAAAGCCAAGGTCCCTTGGCCCAAGGCTAAGGGTAATACTGCCCTCGCCCTCAATTTCTACTAAATTATCTTGTTCCTTTTACACCCTAAAATATATTTCAAATCCATGCACTTCTGAACATTTTGTCATCACACCCTAGTCAACCAAAAACCAAGCCCACTGTCATCGAGTTGATTCCAACTCACAGCAACGCTGTAGGACAGAGTAGAACCGCCCCCATAGAGTTTCCAAGGAGTGGCTGGTGGATTCAAACTGCCGACCTTTTGGTTAGCAGCTGAACTCTTAACCACTGCGCCACCAGGGTTTCCACCCTAGTCAAAGCTGCTTTTACTTTCCACCTGGGATGGGTTTTGCAACATCATCTTAGCAGACCACTCTCTTTTCATTGTTACTCTCACATTCTACCACCCCATCTGCAGCTTCAGTGATCTTTTTAAAACGCAAATTTTATCATGTTACTTCTCAGCTTAAAGCCCTGCCATACCTTGTCATTACCCTGAAGAGAAAAGCCACAGCTTTTAGCAAGACCTATAAGCCTCAGCATGGGGGCCGTGGTGGTTTGGTGGTAGAATTCCTGCATCTCGTGCAGGACATCAGGTTTAATTCCTGGCCAATGCACCTCACGTACAGTCACCACCCATCTGTCTGTGGAGGCTTGTGTGTTGCTGTGATGCTGAACAGGTTTCAGTGGAGCTTCCAGACTAAGGCAGACTAGGAAGAAAGGCCTGGAGATCTACTACCAAAATATCAGCCAATGAAAACCCTATGGATCACAATTGTTCCATCGACAACCCATCATGGGGATGGCTCAGAACAGGGCAGCATTTCATTCTGTTGTACATGAGGTCACCATGAGTCACGGGCCAACTTGACAGCAGCTAACGGCAACAACGTAGACCTCAGCAAGCCCTGGCCCCTAACCAGCCTCAACGAAAGGCCACACTCCTCTATACTCCCCTCACTCAAACCCCAGTAGCTTTCTTTCAAGACTCCAAACATACCTGCTTCTCCCTTCTTCCTTGCTTCCCTCTCTTCTTGCAATAACGTTGCGCCTCTTTAGCTAGTACATCCTTACCCTCCCTGGGGCTCCGCTAAGCAGTGAATTCCCCGGCCTCTCGCACCAAGCCATGGCCTCATTCCAGGCTTGCACAGCATCGTGCACTACACCTTCCTTCATAGCACTGTATCACAGCTGAAATTGAACAACGGCTGGTGTAATTACTTGTTCAGAATGTAAGCACTCAGAACCCAGGGACAATGCCTATCTAGTTCATTGCCAAGAGTAACAAAAATCATGAAAACCTCATTATGTGAGAAGGAGCTAAAGGAATAAGAAATGGGAGTGGTTATTGCAGGGAGGAGAAAGGAAGGTAGAGGGGGCTGTGCCCTTCAAACACAGAAAGAAGTCCCAGGTGACAGTGGCCACAGAGGCTTTCTGTGTAGCTCAGACAGAGACAAGCACTAAGACCCAGAAATGGAATTTAAAGAGGAAAATTTCAGGTCAGAACTCTTAAATATCTAATGATTAAAACTATTCAACAGTAGAACAAGCTGTCCTGGGATATCATGAATGCTTCATTAAAACGGTGCTGTGGAAGAGAAATTACTCCCACAGGACCAGTCAAGACCATTTCCACCCTACGGTTCCAACCACTAATAAGGTCAGCAGTCTTGCTCAGTTCTTTTGTTGCTGTTGTCATTGTTCTGACATGCCCACCCACCACCTAACTTCAGAACTAAAACATTACACAGATGGCAGAAATCCCTCCTGACCTTCCCTCTCCTCATCCCCCAGAAATTCCCCCTTGGTCCTATAATTATATTAAATATGTATGTTTTTGTAAACAATGTATATTACTGTGCATATTTCTTAATTTTATATATATGGTATCATGTTGCATGTATCCTTCTCAGCTTGCTTTTTTGCTCACATCGTATTTATGAGATTCATCCATTCCTACAGCAATAGCCCTAGCTTTTTCATTGCTATATAGTATTCCATTTTATGTATATGCTGCAGTGTATTAAGCCATGTCCCAATGATGGAATTCTAGTTTGTTTCTGGCTTTTCACTATTACAAACAATGTTATAATGAATACTTTTTATGCCCCGATATATAAGTGGTTGCTGTTGTTGTTAGTTGCCATTGAATCGGTTCTGAATCATAGTGACACTGTGCACAACAGAAACAAACATTTCCCGGTCCCATGCCATCCTCAGAAAATTGCTATGCTTTAGCCCATTGTTGCAGCCACTGTGTTGATCCATCTCCTTAAGGAACTTCCTCTTTGTCATGACCCTCTACTTTACCAAGCATGATGTTCTTCTCCAGGGACAGGTCCCTTCTGATAACATGTTCAAAGTATGTGAGATGTAGTCTCACCATCCTTGCTTCTAAAGAGCATTCTGGTTGTACTTCTTCCAAGACAGATCTGTTTATTCTTGTGGCAGTCCATGGTATAATCAATATTCCTCACCAACACTGTAATTCAAAGCCATCAATTCTTTGGTCTTCCTTATTCATTGTCTAGCTTTCACATGCATATGAGGCAGTTGAAAATACTATGGCTTGGGTCAGGCACACCTTAGTCCTCAAAGTGACATCTTTGCTTTTCAACACTTTAAAGAGGTCTTTTGCAACAGATTGCCCAGTGTAACATGTCGTTTGATTTCTTGATCACTGCTCCCATGGGTATTGATTGTGGACCTAAGTAAAATGAAATCCTTGACTATGTCAATATTTTCTCCGTTTATCATGATGTTGCATATTGGTCCAATTGTGAGGGGTTTTGTTTTCTTTATGATGAGGTGCAATCCATACTGAAGGTTGTAGTCTTTGATCTTCATCAGTAAGTGCTTCAAGTCCTCCTCACTTTCTGCAAGCAAAGTTGTATCATCTGCATATCTCAGGTTGTTAATATGTCTTCCTCCAATCCTGATGCCGTGTTCTTCTTCACACAGTCTAGTTTTTCGGATTATTTGCTCAGCATACAAATTGAATGAGTATGGTGAAAGGAGACAACCCTGAAGCACACCTTTCCTGACTTCAAACCATGCAGTATCCCCTTATTCTGTATGAACCACTGCCTCTTGATACAGGTTCCTCATGAGCACAATTAAGTGTTCTGGAATTCTCATTCTTCGCAATGTTATCCTTAATTTGTCATGATCCACACAGTCGAATGCCTTTGCATTGTCAATAAAACACAGGTAAACATCTTCCTGGTATTCTCTGCTTTCAGCCAAGGTCCATCTGACATCAGCAATGATATCTCTCATTCCACATCCTCTTCTGAATCCGTCTTGAACTTCTGACAATTCCCTGTCAATGTACTGCTGCATCTGCTTTTGAATTATCTTCAGCAAAATTTTACTTATATGTGACATTAATTATATTGTTTGATAATATCTGCATTCTGTTGGATCATCTTTCTTTGGAATGGGCACAAATATGGATCTCTTCTAGTCAGTTGGCAGGCAAGCTTCCTTACAAATTTCTTGACATAGATGAGTGAGTACTTCCAGTACTGCATCCGTTTGTTGAAACATCTCAATTGGTATTCTGTCAATTCCTAGAGCCATGTTTTTCACCATACCCTTTAGTGCATCTTGGAGTTCTTCCTTCAGTACCATCAGTTCTTGATTGTGTACTACATCCTGAAATGGTTGGTGCAGTGACTCTGTGTATTTCTACCATCTTCTTTTGATGCTTCCTGCTTCGTTCAATATTTTGCCCATAGAATTCTTCAGTATTGCAGCTCAAGGCTTGAATTTTTTCTTCAGCCCTTTCAGCTTGAGAAATGCTGAGCACGTTCTTCCCTTTTGGTTTTCTAACTCCAGGTCTTTGCACGTTTCATTATAATACTTTCCTTTGTCTTCTCAAGCTTCCCTTTGAAATCTTCTGTTCAGCTCCTTTACTTGATCATTTCTTCCTTTAGCTTTAACTACTCTAAATTCAAAACCAAGTTTTAAAGTCTCTTCTGACAACCATTTTTGTCTTTTCTTTCTTTCCTGTGTTTACTTTTAGCTTTCTTCGTGTATAATGTCCTTGATGTCATTCCACAACTCGTCTGGCCTTCTGTCATTTGTGTTCAACACGTTAAATCTATTCTTGAGATGGTCTCTAAATTCAGGTGGAATATACTCAACGTTGTATTTTGGCTCTCATGGATTTGTTCTAATTTTCTTCAGCTTCAACTTCAACTTGCATATGAGCAATTGATGGTCTGTCCCACAGTCTGCCCCAGGCCTTGTTCTGACTGATGATATTGAGTTTCTACATTGTCTCTTTCTGCAGATATAGCCAATCTGATTGCTGTGCATTCCATCTGGCAAAGTCCACATATACAGTCGCCATTTATGTTGTTGAAAAAAAGTTTTTGTAATGAATAAGTCATTGGTCTTGCAGAATTCTATCATATGATCTCTGTTGTCATTTCTATCACCAAGGCCATATTTTCCAATTACTGTTCCTTCTTCATTTCCAACTAATCACTAGTAATTATCAAGTATTTTGATTGCATGTTTGATCAATTTCAGACTGCAGAAGATGGTAAAAATCTTTAATTTCCTCATCTTTCGCATTAGTGGTTGGTGCATAAATTTGAATAATAGTCGTATTAACTTGTTTTCCTTGGTGGTATATGGATATTATCCTCTCACTGACAGCGCTGTACTTTAGATCTTGAAATGTTCTTTTTGACAATGAAACGTCATTCCTCTTCAATTTGTCATTCACGGCAAAATAGACCATATGATTGTCTGATTCAAAATGGCCAGTACCAGCCCATTTCAGCTCACTAATGCCTAGGATATTGATCTTTATGCATTCCATTTCATTTTTGATGACTTCCAGTTTTCCATTTGTCTTGGGAAAAGTACAACCAGAATGCTCCTTGGAAGCAAGGATGGTGAGACTATGTCTTACCTACTTTGGACATGTTGTCAGGAGGGATCAGGCCCTGGAGGACATCATGCTTGGTAAAGAACAGGGTCAGCGAAAAAGAGGAAGACCCTCAATGACATCGACTGACCCAGTGGCTGCAACAATGTGCTCAGGCATAACAACGATTGTGAGATGGCACAGGATTGGGCAGTGTTTCGTTCTGTTGTACATAGGATCTCTATGAGTCAGAACTGACTCGACAGCACCTAACAACAACCACAATTTTCCTAGATACATACTTCATCCATTCCATGTTCCTATTATTAATGGGTGTTTGCAGCTGTTTCTTCTTTTTCAGTCATGCCACTTCAGCAAAATGAAGGTTCTGAAAGCTTGCCTCCATCCACACATCAAGGTCAACTCTACTTTGAGGAGACAGCTCTTCCCCAGTCGTATTTTGAGTGCCTTCCAACCTGCGGGGCTCATCTTTCTGCTCTCTACTAGACAATGTTCCACCGCTATTCATATAGGTTTTCACTGCTCAGTTTTTTCAGAAATAGACCACTGAGTCCTTCTTCCTGATATGTCTTAGTCTGGAAGCTCTGCTGAAACTTGTCTACCATGGGTGACCCTGCTAATATTTAATATACTGGTAGCATAGCTTCCAGTATCACAGCAACATGCAAGCCCCCACAGTATGACAAACTGACAGACGCATCAGGTAATAGTGTAGAGTAGATCCTAAACCTAATCATTTCTGAATTATAAAACACCAGAATAGACACAGATACAAACAGAAAGAGAGACGACATATGAGGATTGTCTGTAAGCAAAGGAACATCAAGGATTATTCATAGACACCAGAAGCTAGGCAAAGGCTTATGGTAGAAATCGAGATGGCCAAAACCCTGATTTGGACTTTCAGCCTCCAGAACTGTGAAAAAAAGTTTCTGTTCTTTAAACCCACCCCCTTGTGGTATTTGTGTTAAGGCAGCTCTGTGTTACTCTGTGTTCTCTTTCCAGTCTTGTCACTATATAGCTTTTCCTAAAAATATAACGCTGGCAAACAACACTGACTGATGACCCCATGCCAGGTACTCCAACAATAAATATTCAGGCGTTGCTATGGAGATTAATCTTTATCTACAACAAATAATTACTGGAAGTCCATTATGGGGAAAACACTTAAGCAAGGCATTGAGAATGTAAAGATGAATAGAGCAGAGCTCTTGTTTTCATGGGAACTACAGTCTCATTAGGAGCCCTGGTGGTGCAGTGGTTAAGTGCTCAGCTGCTAATTGAAAGGTCGGTGGTTTGAACCCATCAGCTCCTCTGCAGGTAAAGGATGTGGCAGTTTGCTTCTGTAAAGATTACTGCCTTAGAAACACTATGGGGCAATTTTACCCTATTCTATAGGGTCACTAGGAGATGGAATCAATTCAACAGCAATGAGTTTTTATGAGTATGGTCTCATTAGAGCCCTGGTGGTCCAGTGGTTAAGTGCTCAGCTGCTAAGTAAAAGGTCGGCAGTTCAAACCCACCTGGTGCTCCTCGGGAGGAAGATGGGGCAGTCTGTTTCCATAAAGATTACAGCCTTGGAAACCCTATGGGGCAGTTCTACTCTGTGCTACAGGGCTGCTATGAGTCAGGATTGACTTGGTGGTCATGGGTTTAGGTTTTCTGATGGTCTGATTGCATAGGCAGCACAAACGCTAGAAATGATCAACATTAGGGGGCAGCTCATGTTAGGAACAATATGCATAGTATAGGGGCAGGTGATCTAGGAGATCAGGAAGGCAGGCTGAGAGCAGAGGAGGGGGTTTGGATGGTGGACTTGAAGATGGCTAGACTTGGACAAGCAGAGGGAAGGAAAGGGTTTTGCTCAATAGCAGAGACCAAGGAATGCTTGTGGTAACTTAATAGACAGCGGTAGACTAACATGTCTGCAAAGGAATGGTGTCAAGGGAGAGTTGAAAGGTAAGTGGGGGGCAAGATGTAGGTGCCTGAGGAGCTTGCACTTGATCCTATAAGTAGAACAGTACTTTGAAGGTCACTGATGAAGTGTAGAGTACCCTCCTCTAAAAATGTCCAAGAAGAGGGCGCTTAGTATGTATGAATCAGAGCCCGTTTCTACAATAGAATGAGATTGGACTGCGCCACATCTGGGGTCCCCTACAGCTTTAAAATGAATGCAGTAGGAGCACGGAGCAGAAGGCAACAGTGTATAGTCTGTAAATATAAAGGCTTGCAACTTGGGCTCAACACCCAACGTCACCATGTACCAGCTGTGTGCTTTCTGAGCCTCAGTTCCCTCTTCTGTAAAGTGATAAGGGTTATTTTAAGGACACACAAGGTAACACAGATGGGGTTCTGAGTACAGTGCCTAGCTTAGGATGACTGTTTGGCAAATGGTCATTACAAGGTTGAAAGCACCACTTTAGTAAGGCTGATCTGGAGGGACCTTAGATACTACTTCTCCCACCATTTTTATAGTATTTTCATTTTTTCCAAAACACTGTCATATCAACCATCTCATTTAATTCACCAGACTAGCATGTACTAGGTTTGCAAGAAGGCATTCGACATCTTTGAAAATGGACACATTCTTTGGGAAAGAATAGAGCATTCTCTAACTTCCTCACAGACAAAACCATTTTGAATTTCTTTGTCCTTGGAGGTCCTTCAGAGCTATCAAAGCAGCTTATAGGCCAAGCTATCAAATACCACCAATACCAGTTACCGCTGAGTTGACTCTGACTCATGGCAACCCCATGTGTGTCACAGCAAAACTGTGCTCCATTGGATTTTCAATGACTGTTTTTTTTAGAAGTAGATTGCCAGGTCTTTCTTCTGAGGCACCTCTGGGTGGACTCAAATCTTCAACCTTTACTATTTGCACTGCCCAGGACCCCAAACTGTCAAATACATTAAGCTTAACATCCTGGTACAGAAGAAAAAACTTCAGGCAGTCTTATTTCCTAGTCCTGGCCCTGCCCATAACTAAGCAAGCTGCTTTCCCACACCTGGAAGGAAAGTGTCTTTGCTACTGTAACAGAAATACCACAAGTGGATGGCTTTAACAAAGAGGTATATTCTCTCACAGTCCAGAAGGCTACAAGTCCAAATTCAGGGTGTCAGCTCCAGGGGAACACTTTCTCTGTTGACTCTGGAGGAAGGTCCTCATTGTCATCAATATTCCCCTGAACCAGGAGCCTCTGCACAGGAATCTGGGGTTCAAAGGACGCACTCTGCTCCTAGCACTGCTTTCTTGGTGGGATAAGGTCCCCATGTGTCTCTGCTCACTTCTTTCTTTTATATCTCAAAAGAGATTGGCTTAAGACATTACCCAATGTTGTATACCTCATCAGTATAACTGCCACTAATTCATCTTATTACATCATAGTGATTGAATTTACAACACATAAGGAAATCACATCAGATTACAAAATGGTACACAATCGTACAATACTGGGAATCATGACCCAGCCAAGTTGACAGATATTTCTGGGGGACACAATTCACTCCACGACAGAGAGAAATGGAAACTAGCCCTCAAAAGTCAGTAGAAAGAGCTCTAAGAACAAAGACTATACTATTCATCTTGTATGTTCAGAGCCCAGTTGAATGCCTACTTCTCTGGGCTCAACACATGCTTTGGAATCAGGTAGACTTGAATTCATACCCTGGAGCAGGCTATTTACTATCAATGAGTCCTTGGCAAATGACCTAATCTCTGGGTGACTCACATTCCTCATCTGTAAACAGGGCCACCAAGCTCACAAGGCTGGTGAGGACTGCTACTCGTGTATGCAAAGATCCTGGCACGGAAGAGCTGCAATAGACTGTGGTTGCTTTGCTGTTGTTAGTTGCCATTGAGTCTGCTCCAACTCACGGTGACCTCGTGCATAACAGAACAAAACGTTGCTGGTCCTGTGCTGTCTTCACAACCTTTGATACGTTTTAGTCCATTGATGCAGTTACTGTGTCAGTTCATCTCCTTCAGGGTTTTTCTTGTTTTCAGTGGCCCCCTGCTTTACCAAACATGATCTCCATTTCTAATGCCTTTTCTAGCCATTAGTCCTTCCTGATGACTTGTCCAAAGTAAATAAACTGAAGTCTCCCCATCTTCACTTCTAAGGAGCGTTCTGGTTGTATTTCTTCTAATACTGACTTGCTTGTTCTTTTTGTAGTCTGCAGTATGTTCCATATTCTTTGCCAACACCACAGTTCAAATGCATCAATTCTAGGAGCTCTTATCACCAATGGTGGGTGTTACTGAGTGAATTGTGTTCCCCTAAAAATGTGTGTCAACTTGGCTAGTCATGATTCCCAGTATTGTGTGAGTGTCCACCATTTTGTCATCTGATAACATTTTCCTATGTGTAGTAAATCCTACCTCTATGATGTTAATCGGTAGGATTAGCAGCAGTTATGTTAATGAGGCAAGACTCAATCTACAAGATTAGATTGTGTCTTAAGTCAATCTCTTTTGAGACATAAAAGAGAGAAGTGAGCAGAGAGACATGGGCACCTCTTTACCACCATGTAAGAAATGCCAAGAGCGTGCATCCTTTGGACCCGGGTTCCCTGCACTGAGAAGCTCCTGGACCAGGGCAAGATTAATGACAAGGGCCTTCCCTCAGCGCCAAGAGAGAGAGAAAGCCTTCCCCTGGACCTGGCACCCTGAATTCAGACTTCTAGCCTCCTAAATTGTGAGAGAATAAATTTCTGTTTATTAAAGCCATCCACTTGTATTTCTGTTACAGCAGCACTAGATGACTAAGACAGTGGGTCCCAAGCTTAGGACTTAGGGCCATTTTTCTCCCAGTGTGATCTTATAAGCCTCTGCCTCAGAGTCACCAGTGGTGCCTGTTTAAAATGTAGATGTGAGGCTCCACACAAACCTCCTCAGGCAAATGTCTAGAGATGATCCTCTCAAATACGCATTTTTAACAGGCTTCCTGGGGAATTGCGATGTACGCTACAGTTTGAGACCACTGCTCGCCTGTCAGTTTGTTGCACTGTGGTGGCTTGCGTGTTGCTGTGATGCCAGAAGCTGTGCCACTGGTATTTCAAATATCAGCAGGGTCCCCCGTGGTGGACAGGTTTCAGCAGAGCTTCCAGACTAAGACAGATTAGGAAGAAAGGCCTGGGGGATCTACTTCCTAAAATCAGCCAATGAAAACCCTATGGATCACAACAGAGTATTGTGCCATATAGTGCTGGGAGATGTGCCCCCTAGGTTGGAAGTCACTCAGAATACACAGCGGCTGCGACAATGGACTCGACTCATACCAACGATCATAAGGACGGCACAGGACCAGGCAACATTTTGTTCTGCTGTACATGGGGTCACCGTGAGGCGGAGCAGAGCAATGGCCACAGACAACAACAAAGTTTGAGAACCACCGATTCAGGTTTGTCTGAAAGGTAAACTGATCCCCGTTACATCATTTCAGCTGGCTGTTCCTTGCACTCATCAGGAAGGTGGGATGGAGAAGGCTTCTGCTCAGGTGAGATGACAACAGCACTGTTGGGAACTTAGAAACAATCAACACAGAGAAGACAGGCACTGCGGCCTCCCTGTGCCTGCAAAGCTGCAGGCAGAACTGGCTGCTGTGGAGCACTGGCTACGGAGTGCTTGACGGCTGGTCAGGTAGCATGAAACACAGTGGAGCCTTTCACCTCCGAGTGTGTTACAGATTGACAATGAGCTCCACTTGAACAAAGCCATGCAGGCTACGCCCATTTGTAATGTTCTTCTCACGTCCATAAACCTCAGGCTGGACAAGGCAAATTCCAGAGACATCCCTTCTTCCCTTCTTCTCCTGATCTCCCTTATGGAGGGGGCAACGATGCTAAAAAGCCAGGAGGGGTTCAAAAGCATTAAAAGAAACAACGTTTTTAGCAGAGGTTTCCTGAAATTGCATTTCGTTTTAACTTTTTTTTTCTTTTTGGTAATGACAGCAGTGATTATGGGAAAATCTACCTTCAATGGGAAGCCAACCTTTTAATGCTGCCCTTTTGAATAATGTCCACTTTTAAAGGTTAGACTGCACAACAGTGAGGTTAATACCATTGTTATTTCTCCTCTGCATTGGAATAGAAAGTTGACTGCCTCGGAAGCTTCCAAGAAGGCTGTTAGAGCATGAAATAAATGTTGTGTGAATTTTCCAATGCCCGTGAACAAAGGTGAACTGATTTGGAAGTGAGTAGAAGGCCATGACATTAAATCTCTTAGACATGGACACTTTTAAGTATCAGTACCTATGGAGGGTCACTTGGCTTACTCAGAGTTCAGAATAAATGGCTGGTATTCTTAAGTGGTTCCTAAATCTGATCTTGCAAGACCTTGGAGTTTTTCTCTTCTTCTGAAATAGTTGGGGATGGTGGTATTTGTTTGTTGTGGGGGATGAGGAGTTGTTTGCTGGCAGTAGTGAGAAGCAAGGTGAACCTAGTCTTTTAACATGGCATATTTTCAACACTTTTAAAGTGACGTGTTGACATGATAGTTATATAAGCATGGTGATAAAACATTAGGGGAAGCAGTGTTCAACATGAGGAGTTTGCACCATAGGGGTCAGATAGGAAACACATAGAAACTGGAGCTTTGCAAATATGATCCCTCCCCAGCTAACCCCCAGCACATGCCCCAGGGCCGCCCCTACCCTTAAAAGCTAAGGGCGATGCCTCTTTCCAGGGTGTGGTATCCCTGGTGTTAAACCTTCCTTGGCTTCTGTCTGGGAGTTGGGGTAGTTGTCAACAGGGGACAAGAGAGGTCAAAGATCCTCAAAATAGTTATGCTTCCTGTCATTAAAAGTTTTAACAGAAGACTAAAAGGAATAGAGATCACTGCAATAGAAAGAGACACCCATTCTGGGTAGGAGACTCAAAGATGTTTGCCACTGTAAAGATTTCATCAGCTCCTTTCGTTTTTACTACAATCTATCTGCCACCATTGAGTGCCCAAAAGCCATCCTTCCTTCTCATATGCTGAATTCTGTATCCTGGTTTCCATCCTTCCCCAACACGATACAGGAATAAGTCCTGAATGAATGGTTGAAAAGAGCATTGCAATCCCATCCCCTTAGCCAGTAGGGTTAAATTATAAGAGGGCATATGAACAAGCACTGACCAATGAGAATGGAGAGCAAGTCTTTGAGGGGTCTTCTGGAAATGATTTCCTCCCACCTTAAATAGGGAAATGCTGAGAGAGAGTCTCTTCATCCCATAGACATTGTCTTGTCTGGATGAGATTCTTGGAACTGCTGAAGCCATCATGAGACCATGAGGTTAGACACAGTACCAACATGAAAATGAGAAGTAGGAGAGATGGAAAACCTGGACATTCACTGAATTAACCAACCTTCAAGTTGCCCTATCTCAGGATTTCTTGTTAAGTGACATGATAAATTTTCCCTATTGCTTAAAACAAATTAAATTTGGGGGTTTTGTTCCCTTGCAGCCTAAAGTGTACTAACTGACAGAGACACTAACATTCTCCAGTTGATGGTCATAATTTTCATTCTACTTTTGTCAATTTCAATACATCATTCAGTTATTAAGAGAACACACACACCCAGCCAACACCAGATAGGAGTTTCCTAACAAGGATCGTAGGAGTAGACAATCTCCAAAAGACCCATTTGGAAAGCACAGCTTTCTCCTAACCCAATCTTACCAAATTGAATAGAAATAGCAGTGTTTAACACTTACTGCTATGAATATTCCAGACCCAGTGCTAGGCATTTTATTTCAGTTACCTCTCTTAATCCTAAATTTTTGACTACTTAATGATACTGTTGTTTTGAAGATAATTACCTGAGAAATACTGATAATATTCTTATTAATCATAGAGAATGATATCCTTTATTTAGACGTTTCATGCAAAGTGTCTTCTCTTCGATTCTGATATTTGATTTTCCCAGCTTTCCAGTACCTAGAAATTGAAGCTGAGAGCACACAAAACTGGCCAAGAGCAGAACCGGTAGCATAATCTGAATTTACCCAGTATTTTTTTCACTCTCCTGTGTGTACGCTATACACTGCCTTTAAAAAAAAAAAAAAAAAGTTTCTGTCAAGTCAGTTTCAACTCATGGTGACCACATGTGTGTCAGAGTAGAACTGTGCTCTGTAGGATTTCCAATGGCTGATTTTTCAGCCATTTCCAGGCCTTTCTTCTGAGGTCCCTCTGGGTGAACTCGAACCTCCAATCTTTAGATTATTAGTAGTGTAAAATTACTTTTAAAAAGGGAGTAAGATTTATATTCTCTTGATGGTCTAAAGCCTTGGTCAAAGTGTGGTCTGTAAACCAACATCACAGCTTGTGATGGAGTCTAAAATCTCAGGCATCCCCCCAGACCTGCTGAATCAGAAACAGTATTTAAACAAGATTTCCAGGTAATTCCAACGCACATTAAGGTCTGAGAAGCACGGGGTTAGAGGACTAAGCCCTCAGAGAAAAAGAAGGCAGTAGCAGTTACCTAGTTTTAGCCAAAAAGAACTTGATAAAGACCATTGAAGGGACAGCAAATGTCTATTTGAGGTCCACATAGGACATCTGGGCAGTGTTTATGTGGGTGAAGTTAATGGTGAGTTTCCTGGCACAGATCACTCCAAATAACAGAAAACTCACATTGGCATAAGCATTAGTACTTACACTGCAAAGCTGAGAGGCACATTTCTGAACATAAACACAAAATAAAATTCAGCACCTGGCTCCAACCTGCAGCCTGGCACTAAGACAGCCCAGCCCAGCCCAGGGCGGGCGGTCAACCCCTGGTGGGCCTGCAGACAGGTTTGAAGTGTGAGCAGGCAGGCTGGGTAAAGGTTGCTTTAAGCCAGAGTGTGAGGTGACAAGCTGACTGACGGACCAACTTAACATTGCTCTGGGCTAGCTAGACAATGCTATCAGATGGCAACATGAAGTAAGAATTACACATATTGAAAAAGAGAAGACGAAGTTATTAGAAATAATAGGATTGTCCCCCTGAAAAACCCAGGAGAGGCAGCCAAAAGTTATTAAAATAAGAGAGAAGAATTGATTTTAAAAATATATACTAGTGTTCTTAAATACCAGCAATAAAACAATTAGAAAACAATGGGTGACAGGTTAACATACTAATAATAACCAGAGCAACAAATACAACATACTTAAGAATTGCAAGAAATAGTGCATGATATATATGAGGTAGATTTGAATAGAGAGGCGTACTGTGCCCCTGACTAGAATATTCAATATTGAAAATATGTTGATTCTCAAATTATCATGTAAGTTAATGTAATTCCAATGAAGGTATTTTTTTACAAATCAATGATTCTAGAAGTTATTGCAAAAAAATATAAACACAAATGTAGACAAGAAAAACGTGAAATGGTAGCAGGGAAAGGAGATTGCAGTATCATTTATTAATGTTTATATTTATAATACATTAATATGTATTATGCCATGTTATATGTACTATTATATTTTAATGTAGTAATATGTTACATTATATTTTATATAAAATGCAAAACATTAATACAGACATACCTCGGAGCTGTTGCAGGTTCAGTTCCGGCTCACCAAAATAAAGCAAATATCACAATAAAGTGAGTCACACGAGTTTTTTGGTTTCCCAGTGCATACAAAAGTTATGTTTACACTATACTGTAGTCTATTAAGTGTGCAATACTGTATGTCTAAAAAAATATACATACCTTAATTTAAAAAATACTTTAATGCTAAAAAATGCTAAGTATCATCTGAGCCTTCAGCAAGCTGTAATCTTTTTGCTGATGGCAGGTCTTGTCTCGATGTTGATGGCTGCTGACTAAACAGGGTAGTGGTTGCTGAACGCTGGGGTGGCTGTGGCAATTTCTTAAATGAAGTTTATCACATCGATTGACTCCTCCTTTCATGAAAGATTTCTCTGTAGCACATGATGCTGTTTGACAGCATTTTACCCACAGCAGAACTTCTTTCAAAACTGGAGTCAATCTTCTCAAACCCTGCTGCGGCTTTTTTATCAAGTAAGTTTATGTAATATTCTAAATCTTTTGTTGTCATTTCAACAATGTTCACAGTATCTTCACCAGGAGTAGAGTCCATCTCAAAAAACCACTTTCTTTGTTCATCCATAAGAAGCCAACTCTTCCTCCGTTAAAGTTTTATCATGAGATTGCAGTAATTCAGTCACGTCTTCAGGCTCCACTTCCAATTCTAGTTCTTTTGATATTTCCATCACATCTGCAGTCACATCCTTCACTGAAGTCTTGAACCACTCAAAGTCATCCATAAAGGTTGGAATCAACTTCTTCCAAATGCTTGTTAATGCTGATATTTTGACCTCCTCCTGTGAATCATGAATGTTCTTAATGGTATCTGGAATGGTGAATCCTTTCCAGAAGGTTTTCAATTTACTTTGTCCAAATCCATCAGAGGAATCTCTATCGATGACAGCTATACTCATGAAATATATTCCTTATATAATAAGGCTTGAAAATTGAAATTACTCCTTGATCCATGGGCTGCCAAATGGATGTTGTATTAACAGGCATGAAAACAATGTTAGTCTCTTTGTACATCTCCATCAGAGCTCTTGGGTGACCAGACGCATTGTCAATATTTTGAAAGCCATCTTTTTTCTGAGCAGTAGGTCTCAACAGTGAGCTTAAAATGATCAATGAACCATGTTGTAAACATATGTGCTGTCATCCAGGCTTTGTTGTTCCATTTATAGAAAACGGGCAGACTCGACTTAGCATAATTCTTAAGGTCCCTAGGATTTTTGGAATGGTAAATGAGCGCTGGCTTCAATTTAAAGTCACCAGCTGCATTAGCGCCTAATGAGAGAGTTAGCCTGTCCTTTGAAGTTTTGAAGCCAGACATTGATTCTCTAGCTATAAAAATCTTAGCATCTTTTTCCAATATAAGTCTGTTTCACCTACATTGAAAATTTGTTGTTTAGTGTAGCCACCTTTATCAATTATCTTAGTTAGATCTTCTGGATAACTTGCTGCAGCTTCTATATCAGCACTTGATGCTTCCCCTTGCCCTTTTATGTTATAGAGATGGCTTCTTTCCTTAAACCTCATGAGCCAATTTCTGCTAGCTTCAAACTTTTCTTCTGCAGCTTCTTTACCTCTCTCAGCCTTCATAGAATTGAAGACAGTTAGGGACTCACTCTGGATTAGGCTTTGGTTTAAGGGAATGTTGTGGCTGGTTTGGTCTCCTATCTAGACAACTAAAACTTTCTCTATTATCAGCAATAAGGCTGTTTTGCTCTCTTATCATTTGTGTGCTCACTGGAGTAGCACTTTTTAATTTCCTTCAAGAACTTTTCCTTTGCATTCACAACATGGCTAAGGGTATGGCACAAAAGGTCCGGCTTTAGGCCTGTCTCGGCTTTCAACACTCCTTCTTCACTAAGCTTAATCATTTCTAGCTTTTGATTTAAAGTGAGAAATGTGGGACTCTTCCTTCCACTACAACACTTAGAGGCCATTGTAGGGTTATTAATTGGCCTAATCTCAACACTGTTGTGTCTCAAGGTGTAGGGAGGCCCAAGGAGAGGGAGAGAGAAGGGGTGAACAGCCGGTCAGTGGAGCAGTCAGAACACACACATCTATCAATTAAGTTCACCATCTTATATGGGTGTGGTTTGTGATACCCCAAAACAATTACAATAGTAACATCAAAGATCACTGATCACAGATCACCATAACAGATATAATAATAATGAAAAAGTTTGAAATATTGCAATAATTTTCAAAATGTGATACAGAGGCACAAAGTGAGCACATGGTGTTGGAAAAATGGTGCCGATAGACTTGCTCAACGCAGAGTTGCTACAAACCTTCAATTTGTAAAAAACGCAGTATCTGCAAAGCACAATAAAGCAACGGGCAATAAAATAAGGTATGCCTGTATATCATAATTTTATAATGTATGAATATATTATCTTATATTTTATATAAAATATAGCACATTAAAATATTTGTTTATATAAGCTACCATGATTCAAACAGTGTGGCCGGGTAACAGAAATAGATCAATAAAGCAGAATACCAGGTAGATCACATTTAAACTTGTTTCTTCCTCTGCAAAATGGAGTAATTATAGCACCTACTTGAATGTGTTGTTGTAAAGATTCAATGGGAAATATATATATATTTTTTTAATGTGCTTAGCACAGAGCCTGACATGCTGTAAATTTATAAGCAACAAATCTCACCAGAAACAAGAAGGGGCATTAAGGTCTGTTATCTTCCAAGGCACTGCTAACAGGGAGGAAAAGCCAAAACACACTGGATGGACAGTGCCCTGGTACAGATCATACAATAAGATATTAGGAGACAGAGAAGGTGCCAAGTTACCTAGTAAGGGTGGACCAGCTCTCCACATTCAAACAATCAGGCCATAGCAAAATGGTTTAAAACAAACAGAACTGTCAAAGTGTAGTTCAAAGGAGTAAGATAAACTTAACCCAGGTTAAACATAAACAGGATAAAAGGAAATGGCATTCTAATTCTGAAAATAACTTCAAATAGAAGATAAAATAAAAGGGATAGAATGAATAAAAAATAGCAAAAATAGTACACAAAAAGCAGACAAAGAAAAAGTATGGAGAAAAACATAACCCAAGGAACCCGATACATTGATTTGTAAAATCAAAATGGTAATTGAGAGATAAGATGGAAAACCAAAGAATGAGACAAAAAGGGAGAACAAAGAAAACAAGTTGAGGACCACAATAATATTATTTTTAGTCTAATAACATTTTAGAAGACCAAGAAATACAATAGATAAGGCTAAATATTTAACTAATGGCATAGAGAAAAGACTCGAAGGATTCTCAAAGAGCAGAAAAGACAAAGAAGTTAAAGCAATTAGAGAGTACACGATGAATATACAAGATAAAAAAGATCCAACATAAAGCTAATTGGTATTTCTATAATTAAGAACCAACAAGTGAAAAATAAAAACTATTTAGAAATATAATTCCCGCCCCCCCCCAAAAAAAATCTACAAATTAAATGCATACAGAGACATGAGGGAATAACTGATAAAAAAAAATATTGACATCAAGACATAGCCTCATTAAGTTATTTACCTTCAAGGATAAAGAGAGAATTTTCAGGGATACTGACAAGAAATAATACTTCAGTGCAAGATAAAAAGTCAGGCTGACCTTCGATTTCACCACTGTAAAATCCAATGCCAGAGAAACCATGAAACAGTATCTAAAATGTTCTGAAAAAAATTTTCTGAGAATTTTTCTGTGAAAAAGATTTAAAAAGTCCGAGGGAAAAAAACATGAACCAAGAATATATCTACCCAAGTTAATTTTCAAGGAACTCAAGTAATATGTCACTCTCAAGCCACTGGTGGCGGGGATGGGAAGATTCCAGTCTTTTGATGATTTCCAGAAGGAATTTACTAAGATGTTAAATTTTGTGTGGTGAAAATTTCATCAGATTTACTCCAGTTTATCTTTCTTCAGTTAAATAAAAGTTAATACTTCTTATTAAAAAGTATGAGGAAGATTTATGTCTCCTAACAGTTGGCAGGACCACCACTTGGGTGGGACCTTTTAGCTAGCAAAAGCAAAGCAAAGTCATCACACTCACATACACACACACACACACGTGCGCACACACACACACACACATTGCCGTTGTATAAGACCTGAGTGCTATGAACTCATCAGACTACAGATCCTTCAGTCTGTAATTAGATGTTCTGTCTGGTAAAATAAATGTTGTTAGTGGCCATCCAGGAGGCTCCAACGCATGGCGACGTTATGTACAACAGAATGAAACATTACCCAGTCCTGCACCGTCTTCATGATCACTGATATCTCTGAGTCCGTGATTGTAGCTACAGTAAGATACAAAAAAAAACCAAACTCGTTGCCATTGAGTCAATTCTGACTCTTAGCAACCTACAGGACAGAGTAGAACTGCCTCATAGAGTTTCCAAGGAGTGCCTAGTGGATTGGAATTGTCAACCTTTTGATTGGCAGCCATAGCTCTTAGCCACTACACCGCCAGCGTTTCCTACAGTAAGATAGATAGAGTATATCTTTTAGCAGCTCTGTGTCTTTGCTAAACTTTTTCTGAGGTCAGTGGTTTGAAACCAAAATTGCATATTAGGATCACCTATATGTCCTCGGGTGGTACAAATGGTTAACACGCTCAGCTGTTAACCAAAAGGTTGGTGATTCGTGTCCACCCAGAGAGGTGCCTGTGCAGAAAGGCTTGGAAATCTACTCTCAAAAAATCAGCCACTGAAAATCCTGTAGATCACAGTTCTGCACCGACACACATGGGGTCATCATGAGTTGGAATCGACCTGATGACAACCATTTTTTAACGGAGATTTCATTTTTTGTAATATAGATGCCCTGGTGTGTGTTCTTTCTAGCATTGTTTCTCATCTCAGTGTGCTCAAAATTACTAATTTATAGCAAAGTCTCTTTCTTAGGTAGGAATTCAGACTCCCTCTACCTCCATAGGACTGCCAGCTCTTGCAGAGTTGTGTGTGTAGTGTTTACTCAGTTGTTCAAAAGCAGGCAGGAGAAGAACCCAAAAAGGCAGCAAAGCAATGTGCAGACCTGCTTTTTTTCTTCCCTTTAAAAAGAAGGAGACCAGGGAAAGAAACAGGAAGAACCACGGCATACCCTGATGGAATAGCCCAGGCCTCAAGAAACCTATTTACATAATTCTGTGGCATCTGATACATTTGTAGGTAGAGGTCGAGTTTCTCCCAAAGGAAAGGGACTGTCAATTGTCTTTAAAAGAGATCAGCCCTGGGATAGGAAAGGAAGATTCAATGGGTGGGCCTTAAAACCAGTTAAACCAGTTGCCATTAAGTTGACTCTGACTCATAGTGACCCCATGTGTGTCAGAGTGGAACTGTGCTCCACAGAGTTTTCGGTGGATGATTTTTCAGAAGCAGATCTTCAGTTCTTTCTTCTGAAGTGTTTCTGGGTGGATTCAAACCACCAACCTTTCAGCTAACAGCTGAACACATTAACCATTTGCACTCAAGGACTCTGGGTAGGCCTTCCTTTTGTGGGAAATTTGCAGCAGTTTGGCCTGAAATTAAACCCAGAAAAACCAAACCCATTGCTGTCAACTCAATTCCAACTCATAGCGACCCTATAAGACAGAGTAGAACTTCCCCGTAGGATTTCCAAGGAACAGCTGGTGGATTCAAACTGTTGACATTTTGGTCAGCAGCCAAGCTCTTAACCAGTACACCGCCAGGGCTTCCGGTCTGAACTTGAAGGCAGGAAATTGCATGGAGCTTTCTCGTGGAGAAGGAAAGAGTAGAGAGTGGAGTGGTTAAAAGACCCTGGAGTCTGACAGCCCAGATTCAAATCCCGCTCTGCATTTGCTGTGTGCCCTTGAGCGGGTTACTGAATCTATCTCGGCCTTAGTTTCCTTGTTTGTAAAATATGTGTAATTAATAATACATATCTCAGAGCATTATTGTGAAGATGAATGGGATAATGCACATAAAATGCTTAGAAAGGTGCCTGGCACATAATAAGTACCCAATAAACTTTAGCTGTTATTTTTATTGCATGGAGCAGGCCAGCAGCTAGCAAGAAGACAGCCTGGGAAAGACCCCGCAGAATTGGCCTTGCTGGATCTAGAGAGCCATGGTAAGTCTTTCAGGAAAGCCTCCATCAGAGTTCTAGTCTGATCTTTATATAATGAGGAGGGAGGGCTTATTCTGCATTCCCAGCCCTCTCCCCCTCGCCAAGGCCAGGTGGGAGCAGTGCGGTCACCAGCAGGAGATAGCTATGACCTCTCAGGGTGGTGGCACATTGAGGTAACCAGCATCTCATCAGATACAGCTAGGGCACACTTTCAGGAGAGCTAATTTCCCATATGAGTCCCTAGGTAGTACAGATAGTTAAGCACTCAGCTACTAACCAAAATGTTGGTGGTTCAAATCCACCCGGAGACACCTTGGAAGAAAGGCCTGGCAACCTACTTCCAAAAAATCCACCATAGAAAACGCTATGGAGCACAGTTCTACTCTGACACATGCAGGGTCCCCACGAGTCAGAGTCAACTGGAGAACAAGTGGTAAATTTCCAGTAATCAAGCCAGTGGGGGCGTTAGTCATCCAAATCTATATATTAAAAGCAAAAGAGATCTTTGTCGCGAAGTGGTAAGGTCTTCCCATCTGGATTATCCTAGTATAGATATTCCAGCACAGCAGATACCACAGACAGGGTACCAGTGACTAATGGCAGGCACGTAACACCTGGGTCTCCCAGCTCTGTGGGCCGGTGGCTGCAGGAATGTTCTGGGTCGACTCCGCCGCCCTCCCGCCCTGCGTCGCAGCTGTGGAGGTGCGAAACGCTGACACTCCAGATGCCGGGAGCACCTCCGTCTTCTAGATGAGTGTCCAAGGACAGTCACGGCCATAGGACAAATGAGGATGTGAGCAGAAAAGGGTGATTGTTCATGATGGAAACTCTGAACACTCTCCAGGCAGAGCTAAAACGATAAAACAATCACAAAAGGGATCTCCTTTTTGGTGGACAAGTTCCCCGTGACCTTTGCCACCAAACTAAAAGCCTTCGAAGGGTGAACAGAAGTGCCATAAATCTCAGAGGCGACGTTAAATATTTGTCACTGGAACGCTTAAGACTTGTTTCAAACCCATTCCTTTCTGAAAGTTTATAACAAATAACTGGGTGACTTAACCTCTACGAGGGCATCTCCTTTTTCACTACAAATGGAAACAAACGGTCTATAAAGAGCCGGACCCTGTGGATGGGCAATTCTCAGCCACTGTGTGGTCTCTGGGCCCTGCCCAAATGGGGACTCGCCCCTTTTGTTTAGATTAAACTGGCTCTTGGCTTCCATGACACAAGGGCAGCAAAGGTTTTAACTGGACTTTCTTTTAAACTGCCCATTAATCTTCCCTCCTCGCTCCCTGCTGAATGAGCAAGTAAAGTAAATTATTTACATTCTGGTGTTGCAAGAACTCTCCCCACAGAAGTTTTCCTTGGAGCTTTAAATGTATCTTTAGATGGTGCTTTCTTCACCCCCTTTGTCATTACTGCATCACTTCTCCAGAGAAATCACCTGTCGGACTGAAAACAGCACTGATTCAAATTTCCTCCCAACCACCTGTGAGTGCCCTGAGCCAAACATCAGAGAGAAACTGTTTGTAACCAAGTTCCCATATTACCAAATTCCACCCAAGAGCAACGTGGTCCCCAGCATTCTAGAGTCAGTTCACTCTCCAGTATTCCAGGATGAATGGTTTGCGTCCCTGGAGGAAGCTGAAACACGTGACACGTTTCCAAAGCTATCCATTATGTTTCCTGTCGGGGTGAGGGGCGAAGGCCTTGTTGGAAAGGATCATGCTGGCCCCTCTCTCAGCTCTCCCTGGCCCATCTGACAGCCTAACCACCTACACGGCAGGTTGTCACAAAGGGGGCTGGGCGATGGCACCCACATAAAATTCCCCTTCAGTCCTGCAATTCCACTGCAAATAATTCACTTCTTTAGTATGAGGGAGAGAAATTAGGAAACCCGTTTTTTTTAGAGCATCAGAGGAGAAGGAGCCAAGAAAGTTTACAGAAAGGAAATCAGTGAAGAATCTTAAAGCAGGAGAAAATCAAGTCAAAAGCACAGAACACCACAGGCATCAGGAAAACTTATGCCTACAGCATAAATAACCTTTTTCTATTAAATTAAAATTACTAAAGTAACTTTTAATTACGGGAAGATAAACCAAGTAATATCTTCTAGGACGAAGATGAGCTTATGGAGCATCCCTTCTTTCCCTCGCTTAACATGCTGCCTCACTCATTTATTTGGGTCTTTCTTTCTTTTGGCCTTCTTCACTGGTTCCTGTCCTCACCTACCATCACCCAGCCATCCGTTCGTCTTCCTGTGGTGCCTTACATGTTGCTGTGATGCAAGAAGCTACGCCAATGGTATTTCAAATATCAGCACAGTCACCCATGTGGACAAGTTTCAGCCGAGCTTCCAGAAATCAGACAGACTAGGAAGAGAGGCCTGGTGATCTACTTCCAAAAATCAGCCAATGAAAACGGTATAGATCACAACAGAACATTGTCCAATTAACTTTCTTCGGACATGACATCAGGACGGATCAATCGCTAGAAGAAGACATCATGTACGGTGAAGTAGAAGGTCAGCGAGGGTGAGGGAGACCCTCAGTGAGATGACTGGCACAGCGGCGCAACAATGGACTCAAACACGCTGGTGATTGTGAGGATGATGCAGGACTGGGCAACATTCCATCTATTGTACATGAGGTCTCCATGAGTCGGAGTCAACTCGACAGCAGCTGTCTATCTTCACCTAACAAGTAATTGGTATTTAAATTTGACACCTGGATAAGTCATATTTCGCTGGCTTTTGTCCAAACCTTGCCATTAACTGAAGACTTTTATCCCCTGAAAATGACCCTCAACTAGCAATTATTTCTGGAAGCTCTTAAGGAGAATAATGTCACATCTGGCCTTACAACTGCATGGTTGCCACCATTTTCTTCCTCTGATGCTTTGGCATCAATGACATCCTGAGGCACCAAGGTCCCCTCTGAGAATTGCTGCTGGCTTTGCTTGAAAACTGCTATCTCCCCCAGGCACCAAATCCAATGCACAATGCCAAGAGCTGCTGTCCTCTGGAGTCCCTAGTGCCCTGAAGTTCCCCGTAAAATTCTCTCTTCCTTTTGTAGCTCACTCTATCTTATGAACAACAAAGAAATGCCACTTGTGTTTCAATGTTTCACACAGTTATTAGCCAAATAGCTCTTTCAGCTTTTGCTCACAGACCTCTTCTTTCTGGATCCCAAATTAGCTACCAGGGTCAAGATACACCTCTGAGTGCAAAACTCTTGTCGGGAGTTCAGACTCATCTCTCTCTTCCACTGAATATGGGTTGGCTACTGAGCCAATCAAGGTCTGGTGGCC
The DNA here is from genome assembly GCF_000243295.1 of Trichechus manatus latirostris. NCBI lineage: Eukaryota > Metazoa > Chordata > Mammalia > Sirenia > Trichechidae > Trichechus > Trichechus manatus. The sequence continues at coordinate 4,182,882 of NW_004443976.1, read as the reverse complement.
TGTCCCCCGTGTTGACGAGATATGTCTAAATTCCAGCAGTAGACACAGCGGAGACTCAAGCTGGAGACCATCACAGACTAATATCACTTAAGTTTTACTGAAAACCATCATGCCCCAGCTAGCTCTTTGTGAGCCTCAGGAGAAAATTTACAGCTGAAGTTAATTTCTCATTCAAAAATTTATACACCTATTGTTTTGGGATGTTGGTTATAATCCCCACAATGTGACAGCACGCTCCCCCTTTCCACCCCGGGTTCTCTGTGTCCATATGCCAAGTTCCTGCCCCTTCCTGCCTTCTTGTCTTGCTTTTGGGCAGGAGTTGCCCATTTGGTCTCGTATACTTGATTGAACTGAGAAGCACATTCCTCAGGTGTGTTATTGTTTGTTTTATAGGGCTGTCTAATCTTTGTCTGAAGAGTGGGCTTCGGGAGTGGTTTCAGTTCTGAGTCAGTAGGGTGTCCGAGGGCCACACTCTCAGGGTTTCCTCCAGTCTCTGTCAGACCAGTAAGTCTGGTCTCTTTTCATGAATTTGAACTCTGTTCTACATTTTTCTACTGTTCTGTCTGGCACTCTCTATTGTGATCCCTGTCAGGGCTGTTACTGACGGTAGCCAGGCACCATCTAGTTATTCTGGGCTCAAGCTGGTGGAGGCTCTTGATCATGTGGTCCTCTGGTCCTTTGGGCTGATATTTTCCTTGTGTCATTGGTTTTCTAGAAGCCCTGGTGGGGCAGTGGTTAAGAGTTCAGCTGCTAACCAAAACGTGTGCAGTTCGAATCCACCAACTGTTCCTTGGAAACCCTATGGGACGGTTTTACTCTGGCCTACAAAGTCACTATGAGTCAGAATTGACTTGACAGCAAAGGGTTTATTTATTTATTTTTTTGGTTGGTTTTCCTCATTCTCCTTAGCTCTGGACAGAATGGGACCAATAGATGTATATTAGATGGCCACTCCTAGGCTTTTAAGACCCCAGACGCTACTCACCAAAATGGTAAGTAGAACGTTTTCTTTATGAACTATGTTATGTTAATTGACTTAGATGTCCCCCAAGACCATGGTGTCCAGCCCCAAGCCCCAGCAACTCAGTCCCTCAAGATGTTTGGATGTGTCTAGGAAACTTCTATGTCTTTGCTTTGGTCAAGTTGTGCTGACTTCCCCTATATTATGTGTTGTCTTTCCCTTCACCAAAGTTGACACTTGTTTACTATCTAGTTAGTGATTTCCCCTCCCCTTCTATCCCCACCGCTGTAACCATCAAAGAATTTTTTTTCTTTGTATAAACCTTTTCTTCGGTTTTTATGATAGTGATCTTATACAATATTTTTCCTTTTGTGACTGACTTATTCCACTTAGCATAATACCCTCCAGATTCATCCATGTTGTGAGGTGATTTGCAGAGTCATCATTGTTCTTTATCATTGCGTAGTATTCCATTATATGTACCATAATTTATCAGTTCATCTGTTTATGGGCATATAGGTTATTTCCATCTTTTTGCTATTGTGAATAATGCTGCAATGAACATAGGTGTGCATGTCTATCCATGTGACAGCTTTTATTTCTCTGGTGTCTATTCCTAGGAGTGGGATTACTGGATCATATGGCATTTCTATTTTTAGTTTTTTAAGAAAGCACCTTATCGTTTTCTGTAGTGGTTGTACCATTTCACATTCCCGCCAGCAGTGCTTAAGAGTTCTAATCTCTCCACAACCTCTCCAACACTTGTTATTTTGTGGTTTGGGGGCTAGTGCCAATATTGTCCAGATGAGAAGGTATCTCAGTGTAGTTTTGACTTCTATTTCTCTAATGGCTAATGACTGTGAGCATTTCCTCATGTGCGTATTAGCCACCGGAATGTCTTCTTTGGTGAAGTGTCTGTTCATATCCATTACCCATTTTTTATTGGATTATTTGTCTTTTATTATTGAGGTGTTGAAGTAATTTGTAGATTTTGGAGATTAGACCCTTGTCAGGTATTTTCTGGCCAAAAATTTTTTCATAGTCTGTAGGTTCTCTTTTTACTCTTTTGGTGAAATCTTTTGATGCACAGAAATGTTTAATTTTTAGAAACTCCCAGTTATCTAGTTTCTCTTCTGCTGTTTGTGTGTTATTAGCTATGCTTTTTATTCTGTTTATGTCATGTATTAGCACCCCTAGCGTTGTCTCTATTTTTTCGTCCGTGATCTTTATTGTTCTAGATTTTATATTTAGGCCTTTGATCCATTTTGATTTATTTTTTGTGTATGGTGTGCATTATGGATCTTGTTTCATTTTTTTACAGATGGACATCCATTTATGCCAGCATCATTTGTTAAAGAGATTGTCTTTTCCCCATTTAACGGACTTTGGCCCTTTGTCAAATATCAGCTGCTCACGGATGGATTTACATCAGGGTTCTCAATTCTGTTCCATTGCTCTATGTGTCTGTTGTCATACCAGTACCAGGCTGTTTTTACTACCGTGGTGATATAATAGGTTCTAAAATTTGGTGGTGTGAGGTCTCCTACTTTGTTCTTCTTCTGTAATGCTTTATTTATCCAGGGCCTGTTCCCTTTCCCCACAAAACTGGTTATTTTTTGCTCCATCTTGTTAAAGAAAGCATTTATTGCTATAAATTGACCTCCAAGTACTGCTTTTGCTGTGTCCCAAAGGTTCTGGTAAGATGTGTTTTCATTCTCATTTGATTTTATGATTTGTTTTTATTCCATCCTTGATTTCTTCAATTACCTCCTAGTTTTTAAGCAAGATGTTGTTCAGTTTCCACGTATTTGATTTTTTTCCTTGCTGTTCCTGTTATTGGTTTCTACTTTTATGGCATTGTGATCAGAAAAGATGCTTTGCATTATTTCAATGTTTTGGATTTTGTTAAGGCTTGCTTTGTGGCCTAACGTGGTCTATTCTGGAGAATGTTCCATGTGCATTGGAAAAGAATGTATACTGTGCAGCTGCTAGGTTCATGAGCCCAGGAGTCTGTTCACTGCTCTTGTGGGGCTGTTGAAGTTGTAATCAGTGTTTTTGGTGAGGTGATGAATCTATCCTGCTGGTCACCTGGCCGTGGGTGCAGGGGGTGTTCTCCCTGGTCATTGGGTTGGGTCTTGTATGTGTGCTCTGCCGCTTACTGGTTGGTTGGGGCACAGATGCCCAGCTCATCAGTCACCGAGTGTGAGTGCAGAGGCTCTCACCGACAGACCTGGGTGGGCAGAGCTGTGTGGGGGTGTTCAAAGCAGGAACAGGTCTCTGGTTGCAGTGGGGGTGATGTGGGGGGCAAGCAAGGGGCTGTCAGCTGCCCCTGGGTGCCTGGATAGAGGGCATGCCTCTGTCTGCTAGAGCGTGTAGAAGGAGCGGTAGTGCAGCTGGTCTTTGGGTGCTGAGTGTTATTGACTAGAGGGATTGGGGGCGCTGCTGGTTCTCAGTCCCCCATTGTGGGCAGCTAGATGGAGTGGGTGGTACCACTGGCCCTCAGGTCTCTGGTGTGGGTGGGTGAGGCCCCTTCTTAGGGGGTGGGGTGGTGTCAAATGCCAGAAATCCGTAGCTCCCGCTTGGCTGCTGCAGGTGAAAATGAGCTTCAGCTGGAAGCCCCGTCCATTTTGTCCTCATGGGCGTGCCATGCCAGGTCAGTCAGCAAGGCACTGTTGCAGGTGATCTGCAGGGGTGAAGGGCACTGCAAGTCCATGGGCTTCCCTAAGCCAGTGGCTGGGCAAAGGGGTGGGTGCCTTCCAACCAGGGCCACGAGTTCCTGGCTTGGGGATTTGGCGATGTTGAATACCACTGGACTGGTGTTGGAGTGGGCGGGGGATGGAGGAGGGAGTGCTCCTCAGCCGGGGAGCTCTGGTGGAGGAAGGGGTATGGTGCATGTGGCAGGTTTGGAGCTTGCACTTAGCTTTCACAGGTCTGGTGTCCCTCCTGTTTTGCCTTGGAGGTACATGCAGACTCAGTGCTACTTAGCTGCTCCAGATGTGGTGGGTTTCGGCTTGGGATGCTGCTGTTTGCCTGAATATATCTACGCTGTGCGGGTTCAGCTAGCAGGACGCTGGCAATCCTGTGATCCATAATTTCCCATTTCTGCTGTTTTTGAATTGTCTTTCCTTCCATCTGTCACTCGGTCTGATTTTTCAGCTTCGTCTCTGATGCTTAGGGTTCCTAGATTGACATGCATATCTGATTCACTTGCTTTTTGGGGGCTTTGTTGTAAGAGGGATGACAGGAAGCATCTGACTCTTCTACCACCTCAGCCTCACCTCCCCCAACCCCGTTAGCTCTTTTATATTCCTCCCCCTTTATTTCTGGAGAAATTCCTAAATACTGGCTGTGGACTAGTGGCATCCAAAGTATCTTCATCGCTTGTTAAAAATGCAGACACTGTGCCCTAATCTATAGATTCTGAATGTGAATTTCTCTGCTAACACCCAAGATACCTGTTTTTTTTTTTTTTTTTTGAGTCCTCTCAAGTGATTCTTTTGAACAACTAAGTTGCTAAGAGCTGTTTTGTAGTCTAATTTCAGCCCTGTCTGAGCACACCTTCCGCTCATTGAATTTCACCTCTTCTAAAATATCACTCTCTCTGAGCTTCTCAGACTTGTGTGATTGAGGTGTGTCATGGCCTTCCCCACATCTCCTGTTTCTTGTTGAGTCTCCTGAGCTGCATCCAGGTGAATGCCTTTGTTGATCAGTCAAACACCTGCAAAGTGAAGGGAAGGGAGAGAACGAGGTAGTGTGGGTGATTCAGATATCAGGGTTCTGGTTCAGTGGTAGAACTCTTGAATTTTATGCGTGAGATCCGGATTTGATTCTCAGCCAGTGTACCTCATGCCCAGCCACCACCTGTCTATCAGTGAAACCTTATATGTTGCTATGATGCTGAACAGGTTTCAGTGGAGCTTCCAGATAAAATCGACTAGGTAGAAAAGCCTGGTGATCACTTCTGAAAATCGGTTGATAAAAACCGTATGGATCACAATGGTCCAATGTGAAACTGAACATAAGGCTGGCTCAAGGCTGGCTCAGGACCAGGCAGCATTTCATTCCATTGTGCATGGGGTTTCCATGAGCCGAGATTAACTTAACTACAACTAACAACAACAAACACCCCAGATCTAGCTTCAGAATATCTAGAGGTTGGGAAAGAAGTGGCAGTCTGCTTCCGTAAAGGTTTACAGCCTTGGAAACTCTATAGGGCAGTACTACTCTGTCCTACAGGGTTGCTAAGAGCCAGGATCGACTCAATGGCAGTGGATTTTCTTTTTTGTTTTTTGTTTTTGTTTTTTTAGAGGTGAGGTCCAGGAATTCTATTGTTTGTGTGGAGAACTTCCCAGGTTTGGGAACCAATGACTTAGCAGAATTTGGCAGGCTTGTTTTTTCGTTTGTTCATTTGTTCCTTTGTTTGTTTTGTTGTTGTTGATGATGGACCAATCTATGTTAGAAACAATTGTCTTATCATTCATATATAGCCAAAAGATCTCTTCATGATAAATATTCAGATTTTTTAAATTCACTGACTTTGAAATGCATCAGAAAGCAAGGTAGATTGATAGCTGTGTAGCTAGATGGGTAGACAAACAATAAGGAAATTCAGCAAAATGTTAATTGTAGAATCTAGGTAGTAGATATATGGGAATTCACTATACAATTCTTATAACTTTTCTGCATGTTTGAAAATTTTCATAGTAAAATGTTTGGGAAAAAAGCACTGGGATTGAACTTTTCCTCAGAACAAATTTTAACTTCATACCCCAACTTAATACAATGATTAATTTTGACAACTGCTTAATATAACTCCAGTGCCTCTAAATGTTGTATGTGCTATATCTGAAGTAATTTAATATCTAGGTCTATCAGGTAAGGGATATTGTTTAAGCAAAACTTTTTAAAATAAATGAAGTACTGACGTTTTTATCTTGAGAAAATGTAAAATTTCTCTTCCTCTTTGCATCCTCTTCCCTTCTTTATTTGCATGCGTATTTTCTAGTTCTAAAGTTATTTCAATCATATGAACAGAAAAATATATGTGAATATTACTCTGAAAAAATGATACTTTTCTGTTATTATAAATGTGTAAAAACAAGACAAAACTCCAGCTTCTGAGGTAAGTTATTACTGGGAATGCAGGTGAGGAAATTAAGCCTGAAGAAATTAATGACATAGTCAAGGTCACACACTAGTGGTCAACCCAGGACTAGAACTCTAACACCCCAACTCTTAGTCAAATGACCCTGTTGCTGTAATAAATTGTACTCAGCGACACAGATGTAAATAACTTTAAAAGTATAGGGGTAAAAATTACCTAGCTTAAAATTCATCTTTCCATTAGTCAATTAATGGTTTTGGGACTTTAGTAAAGTTGCATTTCTAACTCAGGCTTTTTGACACATCAAATCCCTCTTAGAAGGATTTTTAAAAATGAAACATAAGACCAGCTATAGACTTGAAAAAAATATTTTAAAACAACATATCTGATAAAGAACTTGTATCCAGAATATACAAAGAACACTCAAAACTCAACAATAAGAAAACAGACAACCTAATTTTTTAAAGTAGGCAAAAATTCTAAACAGAAATTTCACCAAAGAAGATATGCAGGTGGCAACTAAGCATACAGAATTCAAACCACAAGGAGACACCACTATTCATCTATTAAAATAACTAAAAATAAACACACTAACAAACAAATAACTTAAGACACCAGTGCTGGCAAGGATGCGGAGCCACTGCAACTCTTAGATTTCTGGTGAGAATACAAAATGGTACTACCACTCTGGCGAACAATTTGGCAGCTTCTAAAAAGTGAAACTTACAACCACTCCTAAGTATCCAAGTAAATTGAAAACTTATGTTCCCACAAAAAAGCTATATGCAAATGTTTGTAGAAGCTTTATTCATAATCGCTAAAACCTGGAAACAACCCAGACGGTCAGTAGGTGAATGGATAGACTAACTGTGGTATATCTTGCTGCCTTCTGTGCCTAATCTGCTCCTTTTATATTTTCCAAAGTGATTGGCTTAAGATACATCCTACATTGATATAGCCTCATTAACATAACAAAGAAGACCCTACCTCAAATGGGATCATATCTGAGGGTATAAAAACCAAAAAACCAAACCTGTTGCCGTCAAGTTGATTCCAATTCATAGCGACCCTATAGGATAGAGTAGAACTGCCCTGTAGGGTTTCCAAAGAGCAGCTGGTAGATTCAAACTACGGAACTTTTTGGTTAACAGCTGAGCTCTTAATCACTGCGCCACAAGTGCTCCTCCACAAGGATACAGAGGCTAGGATTTACCTCACATATTTTTTGGTGACACAGTTTAATCCATAAGATATGCCGATTCAAAAAAATGCAATTAAAAAAGAATAAGAAAGAGAAATATTGCTGAGAAGGGATCAGGTCCCCTCTCTTGCCCCTTCTCTCCTTCCAAGGCCCCTCCTCAGTCAGGCAGCCAACACGTGGCTGGCCAGAGGGGTGCTATGGATTGAACTGTGCCCACCAAAAAGATCTGTTGACGTCCTAACCCCCGTACGTATGAATGTAACCTTGTTTGGAAATAGGATTTTTCTTTTTTGTGTTAATGAGGACACACCAGAGTAGCGTGGGTTATAAACATAATCTCTTCTGAGTGGTTTTTTACAGAAAGGAAAAAGAGATGTGGAAACATGCATAGGGGAAAGATGCCATGGGAAGACCTGTCTATAAGCCAAGGAACACCAAAAAATACCCAGGGCTACAGAAGCTGAAGGGGAAAAGGGTCTTCTCCCGAGGCAGACAGAGAAGAGCCTGCTGGTGCCCTGAATTCAGATTCCTGGGCTCCAAAAATGTGAGACAATGAATTCCTGTTCTTCTAAGTAAAAAAAGAAAAACAAAAACAAAAAAAAAGTCAATTCTCCCACAAATGATCTAGGATTCAATTACATCCCATTCAAAATTCCAGAAGGTATTTATTTGAATAAATATATTTTTTAAAGGAAGGCAGTGTTCATCCACCCAACACCATGGATTAATCTTAAATGTACTTTGTTAAGTGAAGGAAGTTGAACCTAAAGGCTATATAATATATGATTCCAATTACACGACAGTCTTGAAAAGAAATGAAAATTAAAATATCAAATACATTCATTTTTCACTATAAAATTAACAAAGGTCAAAAACTGATAAAACACTGTATTGTTAGGGAACATGTAGGAAAAGAGGCTGTTGTTAGGTGTAAGGACTGGAATGACCTCTATGAAGTCTAATTAAGTAAATTCTCTCAAAATTATAAATATTTATACTCTATGACCTATAAAGAAAACAAAAATCCTCACAACTGGATCAATAAGTAACATCATGAAAAACAGAGAAAATATTGAAGTTGTCAAGGATTTCATTTTACTTGGATCCACAAGTAAAGCTGATGTAAATAGCAGTCAAGAAATCAAACGGCATATTGTATTGGGCAAATCTGCTGCAAAAGGCCTCTTTCGAGTGTTAAAAAGCAAAAATGTCACTTTGAGGACTAAGGTATGCCTGATCCAAGCCATGCTATTTTCAATCACATCATATGCATGCCAAAGCTGGACAATGAATAAGGAAGACCAAAGAAGAACTGACGCCTTTGAATTATTGTACTGGTGAAGAATATTGAATATACCATGGACTACAAGAAGAGCAAACAAATCTGTCTTGGAAGAAGTACAGCCAGAATGCTCCTTAGAAGCAAGAATGGTGAGACTACATCTCACATACTTTGGACATGTTATCAGGAGGGACCAGTCCCTGGAGAAGGGTATCATGCTTGGTAAAGTACAGAGTCAATGAAAAAGAGACCCTCAACAAGATGGATTGACACAGTGACTGCAACAATGGGCTCAAACATAACAACGATTGTGAGGATGGTGCAGAACTGGGCAGTGATTTGTTCTGTCACTGTGAGTCAGAACCAGCTTGACAGCACCTAACAACAACGACATGACCCAGCAGTTCTACTTCTAAAAATTTATCTCATATATGTGTGTAGAATGAAATAGAAATAAGGACATTCACTGAAGCATTGTTTGTAGTAACAAAAAATTAGAGACCATAACAGAGGAAGGAGACTCAGAAATAGGAGGAGGACATGGAAGGTGTGGCTAATTGTCTCCATGAACAACTGCCTCCTTTGCCATGAGACCAGAAGAGCTGGATGGTGCCCAGCTACCTCTACTGAAAATTTTGATCAAAGATTCCATAGAAGAATCCTGATCAAAAGGAGGAAAATGTAGAACAGAATTTCAAATTTTCATGGACTCCAAACTTCCTACAGCCGTGAAGGTTGGATGAAGCCCTGAGACAGTCTTTAAACCTTCAACCAAAGATATCCCCTGAAGTCTTCTTAAAACCAAACAATAGTTTAGCTTAGCTAGTAAAAAGTGTCTGCCTTGAGCATGATGCTCTTTTAAGAACTATCTATCTGGGATCAAATTGACAATAGCAACTCAAAAGATTAAATAGGAACCTTAGTGGGCAGTGAATTTAGGTTACTGAGGGAGGAACAACTCAGAAAAGGAGGGTAAGAATGGTTGCACAACTAGTAGAATGTAATCAATGTCACTAAATGCTACATGTAGAAAGTGTTGAATTAGTGTATGTTTTGTTGCATATATTCTCAACAACAACAACAAAATAAAGAAAATTATTTATACAGAAAATTAGGGACCATTTAAATGTGCATTGATAGAGGCCTGGCTAAATAAATTAGTGCATATTCACACAGGGGACTACTATGCAGCCTTTAAAAGAATGGAGTGGTATGAAACTATTTACAAGATGTATATAAGGTAGAGAACAAGGTGCATTGTGTGCTACCATTTATGCTTTTAAAAAAGGAGAAAGAAAAAGAAAAAATACATAGATATTGGCTTGTAATCCACCACCCATCTGTCAGTTTGTCATATCGTGGTGTCTTGCGTGTTGCTGTGATGTTGGAAGCTATGCCACCAGTATTTCAAATACCAGTAGGGTCACCTATGATGGATAGGTTTTAGCAGAGCTTCCAGACTAAGATAGACCAGGAAGAAAGTCCTGGCAATCAACTTATGAAAATTAGCCAATGAAAACCATATGAATCACAGCTAAATATTGTCAGATATAGTACTGGAAGATGACCCCTGAGGTTGGAAGGCACTACACAATAGCTGCCAACAATGGGCTGAAACATACATGAAGATGGTGCAGGATCAGGTAACATTTCATTCTGTTATACATAAGACCTCCATGAGTCAGAGCCAGTTTGATGGCAGCTAACAACAACAACATGCTTGTAACTGCACAGACTATCTTTGAAATAATAAGCCTTGCTGGTGCAATGGTTAAGAACTCGGCTGCTAAACAAAAAGTCTGCAGTTTGAACCCAGAGCCTCTCCACTGGAGAAAAGACCTGGTGATCTGCTCCAGTGAAGATTATTGCCTAGGAAACCTATGGGGGCATGTCTACTCTGTCATATAGGGTCACTATGAATAGGAATCAACAACACACAACAACAGCAATCTTTGCAATAATACACAAGAAATAATTACGGTGCTTGCCATTGAGAAGTGAAACTGGGTGACTGGGGGAAAGGGGCGGGAAGGAAGCTTATTTCGCATCACTGCCCTTCTATGAAGGCAGTGGTGGATCAGTGGTAGAATTCTCACTTTCCTTACAGGAGACCAAAGGAGACTTGGTGGTGCAGTGGTTAAGTGCTTGACCACTAACCAAAAGGTTAGCGGTTCAAACCCACCAGCTGCTCCATGGGAGAAGGATGTGGCAGTCAGCTTTCATAAAGACTAAACCTTGGAAACCCTGTTGGGCAGTTCTACTCTGTCCTATAGGGTCGCTATGAATCAGAATCGACTCCACGGCAGTGAGTTTGGATATACGGGGGACCTGAGTTTGATTCCCAGCCAATGCATCTCACGTGCAGCCACCACTCATCCATCAGTGGAGGCTTGTGTGTTGCTATGATGCTGAACAGGTTTTAGTGGAGCTTCCAGTCTAAGACAGACTAGGGAGAAAGTCTCAGTCATCTACTTCCAAAAATCAGCCAGTGAAAACTCTGTGGATCGCAACAGTCCGATTTCATTGTGCATGGGGTCACTATGAGTCAGGGCCAACTCCATGGCAGCTAACAAAAAAAAAAAAAAAAAAAATACCATTTTGAAATGTACCAACTGCATCTATTAACTATTCAAAAATATAATTACATCCTTAGATTGTCCTTTCCTGTATTGCAAACACAAAATAAAGAACAATTTAAAAATAATAGGAAGAATATATGTGACGTGTATTTGAGTTATCCAGGCAGAAGCCATAGCTAAAGTGAGAAGCCAAGGACTTAAGACTTTCTTTGAAGTCCGCAGCACAGCCACAGACTGGAGCCGTGAGATGTGCCTGTTAATAGAAACTCTGTCTCAGAGGTGCCATGCTGCCTTCCAACTGGCACTTGAGTCTGGCTTTATTGATAGATGAATAAGATTGAACATGACACCTGTGTCCAGTGAATCCCCCAGCGCCATTTAACTAACACTTAGAGCAGCGGCTTTTGAAAAATTACCTTCACGCAGGGCCCACCCTAGCAGAACAAAATCATCACCTAAGTACTTTTCCAGTTCCCAATAAATGAGAAGTCTTGCCCTGCAAGAGGAGAACTGAGCCATATTTTATCTGAAGTCACATCTGTCACTTTCTTTTTATTTCCTCTGGTGCCTGCCTTAGATCACAGTGCCTGTGCTATAGCAATGTCCTCCCAAGGGATTGTGGCAATCCCCTGTGTAAAACCTCCAGTGGTTGGTCTTTACCCCCAGAAAAAAGTCCATGCTGAGTCGTCTTCCCTAGATCTTTCACAATCTGCTCTCAAAATATCTGCTCTCGCCCATTCCAATGCTTCTACACAAAACTACTGGACTTTCTCCAAACACATCATAGTCTTCTACGTCTTCAGATTGTTGCTCATGCTCCTCTCTTCATTGCCTTCCTAATGAACCACCACTGATTTATCAAGATTCAAATCCAATGTCACCTCCTAGGGAAGGATTCCCCAGCCCTCCCAGGACAAATTGATGGATACCTTCTCCTTGTCCCAGAGCAAAGAAGCATTTGTGTGCACCTCTACTGTAGCATTTGTCACAGTGCCTGATGATATATGCTACCTACCTCTCCTCAACGTTTGTGATCTTTGCTAGGCACAGTGCTTATGGAACAGAACTTCTGGCACGTAGTAAAAGCTCAATGATTATATTAGCAGTGAATACATAGATTCTCTGCAGTTTCTGAATGTCTAATTTAACCCTCGCATTATTCCCAGCTCTCCAATTTGTAGCCTCTTGCTTCCACACATCACATGTGCCTTACCCCAGACCAGAAAGAGAGCCCTTAGGGTTTGTCACACTTTAACTCCTGCTGAAATATCTGCTTCCATTCTTCATCTATGAAAACATTTCAGCATAGTCAGTGGCTTTGATAAAGTTGTGTGTCGTCTTGGCTGGGCCATGAATCTCAGTGGTTTGGCAGTTATGATGTAGTTTGGCAACTAGGTAATGATGTAATCACCTCCATGATGAGATCTGATATAATGTAATCCCTTCTGTGATGAGATCTGCTGTGAATAGCCAATCAGTTGAAAGGGAGTTTCCTTAGGCAAGTGGCCTGCATCCAATATAGGTGGACTCTATGGCAATGCTCGCAGGTTTTTGCTAGCTCTGGATCCTGCAGCTGGTTCCTGTTTGTCTGACCTGCTGTTCTTGGAACTTGTGCTAGCAGCTTACCTGCCGTCTTGCCTGCCCATCTTGGGATTCATCGGTCTTCACAGCCTGTGAGCCAGAGCCCTGCTGTCTGACCTGCTGATCTTGGGTTCACCAGACCCTGTGGCTACGTGAATCAGGAGAAGCCTCCATCCTGACCCACAGATTTGGGACGTTCCAGCCTCTACAACCACATGAGCCATTTCCTTGATATAAATCTCTTTATATAGATATTTAGAGCCGTGGTGGCACAGTGGTTAAGAGTTTGGCTATTAACCTAAAGGTCGGCAGTTTGAATCCACCGGCCACTCCCTGGAATCCCTATGGGACAGTTCTACTCTGTCACATAGGCTCACTATGAGTTGGAACTGACTTGATGGCAATGGTTTTTTGTTTGTTTTTTTATGTAGATATTTATACATTTTACAGGCTTTCCTTCTCTAGAGAACGCAGCCTAAGACAGAGGCATAACAAAGGTATGGTAGGTAAGGCACGTGTTCTGGGCACTGCTTCAGGAGGGGAGCCAACGAGTGGTTTCTATCGGCCATCGTATCGCAGTTTCCACTGCCAGCTGTGAGAAATGATTCAGCAATTTTAAGATAATTGCCATAGGCACTATTTCTGCAGAGAGGCTCCTGACCGTAGTTAAGCTGTCCTAAATATAGTTTATACTTTCCCACCTCCCAATATTTGTTCATCCTATTCTGCTGGCCTGTGCACATTGAAACCAAGATGTGTTACCACCAGATACTCACCAGAATGGCTGAAATGAGAAAAACAGCTGAACTAAATGATGACAAGGAGGTGGATCGATTGAAAATCGCATTCATTGCTAGTGTGAGTGTAAACTTACATAAGCAGTTTGGAAATCTATTTGGTAAATACAAATTTCATGACCAAGAAATTCTACTCCTAGTTATATTCCTGAAAATATATACAAGACCGTGTCCCTGTGTAGCACAAACAGTTAAGCACTCAGCTGCTAACAGAAAGGCTGGAGGTTCAAGTCTACCAAGAGGCACCTCAGAAGAAAGACCTTGGGATCTACTTCCCCAAAAATCAGCCATTAAAAACCCTACAGAGCACTGTTTTACTCTGACACACGTGGGGTCACGATGAATAGGAGCCAGCTTGACGGCAACTGGTTGTTTTGTTTTGTTTTAATGTACAACATGTGTACAAGAATGTTCAGAACAGAACTCTTCATAAGAGTCCTAAACTGGAAGAAATCCAAATGTCCATCAGCAGAACAGATAAACTGTGGTATATTCTCATGATGGAATATAACACAGCAATCATTGCCATATACAACTGTCATGGATTGAATTGTGTCCCCCAAAAATATCTGTCAACTTTGCTGGGTCATGATTCCTAGTATTGTATAATTGTGTACCATTTTGTCATCTGATGTGATTTCCTTATGTGTTGTAAATTCAATCACTATGATCTAATAAGATCGATCAGCAGCAGTTATACTGGTGAGGTATACAAGATTGGATAGTGTCTTAAGCTAATTTGTTTTGAGATATAAAACAGAGAAGCAAGCAGAGACACATGGAAACTTCATACCACCAAGAAAGCAGTGTCAGGAGCAGAGCACATCCTTTGGACCTGAGGTTCCTGCACGGAGAAGCTTCCATACCAAGGAAAGTTTGATGACATGCGCCTTCCTCCAGAGCTGACAGAGAAAGTATTCCCTTGGAGTTGATGCCCTGAATTTGGACTTGTAGGCTACTGGACTGTGAGAGAGTAAACTTCTCTTTGTTAAAGCCATCCACTTGTGGTATTTCTGTTACAGCAGCACTAGATGACTAAGACAACAACAATATGGCTAAATCTCACAAACACATGTTGAGTGGAAGAAGCAAAAGACAAAAGAGTACATACACTATGATTCCATTTATATAAAGTTTAAAAACAGGCAGAACTAATTTATGGTACTAGAAGTTGGGATTGGGGCGGAGGGGGCTAGTAGCTGGTGATGATGTGAGGGCAATGTCCCATGGTGCTGGTAATGTTCTATGTCTTCATATGAGTGTGGTTATATGCCTCACTCGTAGTTCATCAATCTATATACTTATGATTCATCGATTCATATACTTATGATCTGTGTACCTTTCAGTACGTGTTATACTTCAATAAAACTTTTACTTAAAAAATAAGATCTCCACAGTACATAGCCTATGCCTTCACATAAGGTAAGTTCTCTAATGGTTGATGGCCAATTAACTGAGAAAATTCTACTGTCTGAGTGTATTTTGGAGCAGGCTCAAACTACACTGTTCTGAATTACACTGCCATAACGGAAGTGTTTAGTTTGCCCTTAATTTTTCTACATTTAAAGAGCTGAAACTAATATGTATAGAGATCAGACAATTTAATCTGAGGCTCCTAGACAATGGGGCCACACAGGTGTCTATTGATGGGCCCTGTTTGAGAAGACTTCCTCTACTCAGTGCATTTTCTGGGAGACAGCCATGCCATTCTCCAATCCTGTGAGCTGGTTAGAAATGCAGACCCCAGACCAATGGAAGCAGAATCTCTGTGGTGGAACCCAGGAGTTTGTATTTTAACAGGATCCTCAGGAGATTTGTACACACATTAAAGTTGGAGATGCAGTGCTTTAGAAACATTCTCCTACCTTTGGCAAAAGAGCTTCACAGGAAACAGTTGCATCCTGAATTCATCTTCCTTCCAGAATGGGGAATGAATCCTCTCAGACACGGAATTATCTTTTGCCTCAGACAAGGGCTTCAGTGTAATGGCAGCAGCGCCACACTCTGCCACCTCCACCCCTTGCCCATCTCTGCCAGCTCAGGTCTGAGCAGCTTTCTGGATTCATAGAGAAACAGAGACAAGGGGTCCTGAAAGAATTCCAAAGTGAAAATGGTCCATGAAGCTGCTCCATCTTGGAATGACTTGCTCCAGCTTTTTTCCACTCAATTGGTTATAGTTATGGTTTATGAAATTATTATTGCTGGACATCCAAATATTTTCTTCCAGCTTTTGAACTTCTTGCCCAACTTGGGGGCTGTATTCTCCCTATCTTTCCATGGGGCCTCCTTATCATTTTCTCTGTCCTCAGAACCTCCCACCTTGATGGTTCAAACATAGTTTTACAGAACATTTCCTTCCTCTAGTCATTAGCCTAGCTTCCAATTTATGCTTAATGTGCTTATCTGATATCCTCTGTGTGAGGAGAATATATGAGATTATATACAACACAACTCATGTAATTTCCATAAACTGACCAATAAAAGAGAATTCTTACTTCATAACTTTCTTCTATATTCGTAAACAATATCTTCCCTTAATATAGGGTGTGGTCGTTCTAAAGTGTTATGGGTAGAAAGATGGGGATGGGAGAAGACAGTGACAAGTAAGGGATTTCCCCAAACTTCTGTCTACATGTTGATGACTTAGATGGCCCAGGTGACCACACTCATGATCCCAGCCCAACACTGCAAAAAAATAATAATAATTAAAATTACCATTTGTTGAATGCCTTCTAAATGCCAGTAATGAGCTAAGTACTTCATGTAATTGTATTAAGCGATTAACCTCATGATAATTCCTTAAGGTAAGTATTTGTATCTCTATTTCTGGATAAGTCACCTGTCACTCAAAAATATTAAACAACTTTTGTTTATATACTGTATTAAACAGGGTTCTTCAGAAAAAGAGAACCAGTTGGAAATATATATGCATGTGTGTTTGTGCTGTGGCTGTTGTTAGCTGTTGTCAACTCAACTCCAACCCATGACAACTTTATATACAACAGAATGAAATGTTGCCCAGTCCTGCATCATCCTCACAATCGTCAGCATGTTCGAGTGCGTCCTTGCAGTTACTGTGCCAACTCATCTCACCAAGGATCTCCTCCACCCTCACTGGCCCTCTACTCACCTCCAGCTATTGATCCCTCCTGATGACGTGTCCAAAGCAAGCAAGTTGGACAATGTTATGTTGTGATACATAAGGTTCTCATTGGCTAATTTTCAGAAGTAGATCACAGGCCTTTCTTCCCAATCCATCTTAGTCTTGAAGCTCCATTGAAACTTATTCACCATGTGTGAGCCTGCTGGTATTTGAAATACTAGTAGATGTGGCATAGCTTCCAATATCATAGCAACATGCAAGCCACCACAATGTGATAAAGTGACAGATGAATGGTGAATACAGATATATTTATATATAGACAGAGAGACTGATTTTAAGGAATTGGTACACACAATTGTGGGAGCTGACAAGTCCAAAATCTGTAGGGCAGATGGCAGGCTGGAAACTGGCAGGATTTCTATGGTATATTCTTGAGGCAGAATCCTTCTACTGCGAGAAACCACAGATTTTGCTCTTACAGCCTTCGTTTATTGGCTGAGGACCACCCCCATTGTTGAGAGTAATCTCCTTTATTTAGAGTCACCTGATAGTAAATGTTAATCACATCTACAAAATACCTCCACAGCAATGTCTAGACTAGTGTTTGGCCAAACAACTGGGCATCATAATCTAGCCAAGCTGACACATAAAATTAACCATCACATATACCTTATAAGAAGTATGGACGTTATTTAAAACTCATTGCAGTCAAGTCTATTCCAACTCACAGCTACCCTATAGGACAGAGTATAACTGCCCCATAGGGTTTCCAAGGAGCAGCTGGTGGATTCGAACTGCCAACCTTTTGGTTAGTAGCTGAATCTTAACCACTGCACCACCAGGGCTCCAGATGGTCCATAAAAATAGCAGAGGAGCCTGGTGCTTAGAGTGTTCTGGTACTCGATGATCCTGAAGGTCATTGATTCTTCACTATCCATAGGGCCCTGTGTCTCCCAGTAAGCTTCACTGACCTTTACCTTTACTGAGGTCTCCAGTGTACTGACCAAGCCCTCCTCATAGGCAGTCTTGCCACCTCTGGGCTGCCGTACCAGGCAGACACTGCCCTGTGATACTCGTCTCCAAGTCAGGTTCCTCTTCACTACACCAGCCTCCACCCCCACCCCAAATCCTCGTCAACATTTTTAAACAAAGTCTTTTTAGAATTGATTCTTGGGTGGCCCACCCTTCTCCAACATTATAAACAAAAAACAAGGAAACTCAGAACTAAGAAGTGGGAGATAACTACCATATTTTTTTACAAATAACACACCCACATAAATAATGCACCCACGTTCATAACCCTTATGAAAATAATGTGTGGGAGGGAGGGCACATTACACGAATGGCAAAAAAATGTATGATGCACATGTTATTTCCATAAAAATATGGTACTTTTTTTTTTTTCCCTGATGCGGAAACAGTAGTTGCCATTGAATTGATTCAACTCGTGGCAACCTCTTGTGTCAGAATAGAACTGTGCTCTATAGGATTTTTCAATGGCTGGTTTTCAGAAGTAGATCACTAGGCCTGTCTTCTGAGGCACGTCTGGGGGACCTTGAACCACCAACCTTAGCAGCCAAATGTGTTAACTGTTTGCAGCACCCACAGTCTCCGATGAGAACATAGGGGGTAAAAGACAAAATACCAATTAATTTCCTCATAGTTTTCATTCTTACTCATGTTGCCATTAACTTGGGGTCAAAATATTGGCATTAAAAGCAAGACAACTTCTTTTTTAGCTCTTTCAAAACCCTCTCCAGGTCAGCAAGTAAACCGACAAGTCTCTATTTTTTTCTTTATCTTTCAAGGTCTAGCTCAAATGTCACTTCTTTCAGGAAGACTTCCTTGATTATCATTCTGATAAAAATCATTCTTTCCTTTCTCTGTTCTCACATGGATTTTCTGGTTCTCTCTCTTGTATTAATTGGATTCTGCTTTGTATTTTAGTTATTTGTTAAGTGAATTGAAAAAAATACCTGCCACACCTCCTACCTGGATATTTGAGAGCACAGAATATGGAATTTTTTTTTTTTTTCTGTAGGTGCTGAATGGATCAGTACTAACATTCATAGGTATAAAGAAGCTTTATCTAATCCAAGGAAAGATGGAGGGAAATAAGTTTTGGCTTGAGAATTTTAAGCATGTATCAAGAAGAGAAAATGATAAACATGCCCACAGCTTGTCAAATATCTTCCCCAAAACTTTATTAGGCAGAGTAGCACTCTCTAGCTTCAGAGTACTAACAGTCATTCAGGGTGATTTTATGGCAAGTTCTCTTACTTAGAAACTCAACCTGGACATCACCCAAATCTATAGAGTAGCACTGTTAGACTGTCAGAGCACCTCAACTGCTCTGGGAGGGGAGTCTCTCCCTAGGAAATGGTGCAGAACAGCCCAACGTAGGAGGCAGATTACTCATTCTGGATGTCAGAGGCTTCAAATTCAACCCTGAGCCTGCAAAGTGCATCCTGGGAATTCAGCCAGCCCAGAGATGCAATCTGGTACAGCACACACAGCCCTCAGCTGGGGAGCAGAAGCCTGGGATGTAATAAGGAGGAGTAACTTGGGGCTTTAGCCACCTGCTCTTTGGATGTGTCTAATGCATGTGTTAACTTTCCATTCCATAATGACTGCCTTGGCTCCTACATCTTATTTCCACAGTCATGGCTCCTTAACCTTTACCTAGAGGCTCAGCCCAGGTTCTATGACCATGAACTCTAAGTTATAAAGGAGGTAAGGTTTGATCTTTTCCCCTGGATGGCATGACTGTTGCTTGGCTCCTTGAAACCGAGATTCTGGCACCTTATAACTCACTTCTTATAGTCTGGTCTTGAACTATGTTTACCTCTTCCTGAATTCCTGAATAGCATTCCAGGACCCTGGAGGTTGTCACCCTGCTTGCTTTCACTCTTCTGTTCCTGAACACCAAGCTTAACTTTGAGGTCCACTTACCAGTTACCGTAGGGGCATTGGTGGTTCAGTGGTAGAATTCTCACCTCCCATGCAGGGAATTTAGGTTCGATTCCCAGCCAATGGACCTCAGGCACAGCTACCACTCATCTGTCAGTGGAGGATTGTGTATTGCTATGATGCTGAGCAGGTTTTAGTGCAGCTTCAAGACTAAGGTGGACTAGTAAAAAAGGCCGAGAAATCTAGTTCCAAAAATCAGCCACTGAAAACCTCATGGATCACAATGGTCCGATCTGCAACCGATCACGCGGATGGTATAGGACTGGACAGAGTTTCATTTTATTGTACATGGGGTTGCCATGAATCGGAAGTCAACTCAGCAGTAGCTAACAACAACATACCAGCTACCGAGCTGCTGTGGACTGCCCAAAGAATAAACAAACCAGTCTTAGAAGAAATACAACCAGAATGCTCCCTAGAAACAAGGATGATGAGACTTCATTCTTGCTTAGCTTAGCCACATCATCAGGAAAGACCAATCACTAGAAAAGGACATCATGTTTGGCAAAGTAGAGGATCAGAGAAAATGAGGGAAACCCTCAATGAGATGGATTGACACTATTGTCACAACAATGGACGCAAACATATGAATGATCATAAAAATGGAACAGGATTGGGGAACATTTCATTGTGTTGTATATAAGGTCATCATGAGCCAGAGCCAACCCAACAGGAACTAACAATTCCAGTATAACCTCATGTTAACTGACAACCTCTTCAAAGACACTATTTCCAAACAAGATCATGTTCATAGGTACTGGGAGTTAGGACTTTAACATATCTTTCAGGGGAACACTATTCAATCCATAACAACAACCCAATTTAAAAATGGGCAAAGGATTTGAATAGACATTTCTCCAAAGAATATATACAAATGCCCATTAAGCACATGAAAAGATGCTCAACATCATTAGTAATTTAGAGAAATGCAAATCAAAACCACAATGAGATATCACTGCTCACTAAGACAGCTATAATCAAAATAACAGATAATAAAAGGTGTTGGCAAAGATGTGGAGAAATTCCACTGCTGGTGGAGCTGTAAAATGGTACAGCTGTTTTTCAAAACGGACAATTCCTCTAACAGTTTAATATAGAGTTTTCCTATGACCCAGCAATTCCACTCCTAGATGGAAAGAACTTGAATAAAGTATGAATAAAGGCCAAATGAATTCAAGGCCCTGCATATTTTAGCTCTAACTAATCAACATTATTTCTCCTCCATCACTGTTCTCAGGTCATGCCAGTGATCTTGCCTTTATCTGGCTATGACAATAACTAGAATTCTTTAAAGAGTAAATTCTACTCTGAATATGGATAACCACTCAGGACTTGACATCTATTATCTCATGTAATCTTTAATATAACCCTGTATAGTAAGTCTTATTATCCATATTTTACAGATAAATAAAAATGAAGCTAGAGAGGATTAATAACTCACACCCAACTGCAATGAAATCCACTGGTACTATGACCCCACTAAAATATGTTTGCCCCTTGTCTTTTGGGTTGTGTCATGATTTTGGATATGATGAAAGGGTTAAATGCCTTTCTGCTTCTCTCTCCTGGCACAGAGTGAGGGCAGACCCCAAATACAAAGTCTCGTGAGCTCCTGGATCTTTCCTCTCCCTTGGTCAGTCACATCTTTGGCATTAGGATTTATTCCACTTTAGCAGAAATCCCACGAGACAGATGATTTCTCCAGATTCGTTAAGTTCTTGGCCTTGTATAAGTCATAGACTTGGTTCTGAGGGATATTTCTCCTATCTACCATTCTAGGCAAGGTTTCCATCCTTGAACTGTCAAACTCTAATTAGATTTAGCCAAGACAACATGGTGGATTCTGAGCATTGAGTTGGGAATAGTGTGGACTGATATTGATTCACAACAAACAATAGTGATGTTTTCTTTAACTCTCAGGATTAGGGAGGTAGACATTCAGATGGTAAAGCAACGTTAACTTTAATGCTCTAACTTGACACTGTCATCTGCCTTTGCTACTGGTTAGTGAGACAAGAGAAGGAGCTGCTCAGCCCTTATATAATTTAGTAAAACTGTAGCCCCAAATTCAAACAATAGCATGTACCATTGCAGAACAGAAAAAACAATATCTCCTTGTTTTTCTTCTTTCATCCATTTGCCTAACTTTAACCTTCAAATTTCATGTTGTATCACCATAATCCCTCAATAGTTCTTAGCTGCACAGCTCTTGATCCTTAGTCCTTAGAAGCATGGGCTTCCTCTTTCTATTCCCTCTCTTAGTCTCAGAGCCTACAGATTGTATGATCAAGTGGAACGGTATATGAATGCTGGCTCTTTGGTTTTCTGTCTACACTTGGAAAGCTGTCAATTCTTTAGTGTGTTGGTACAGAGCAAGCTCTGCTCTTTGCTTCATTCTCTTTCTCCACCTCCTACATTTGGCTTTCTGAACACCTTGGTCATCTTAAGAACATGAGTTACAAACGTAGGGACTCTAGAAGCACTGAGTAAGGGAAATAAGTCTAGTAGTCAGTCCTATGGATTTTGAGGCTCTGGCTTTGGGATCCTGCCAGCAAAGGGAGCTTGGGCTTTAGGGTTGGTTCTCTGTGGCTTCTCCCTCTCAATATTGAGTGTATCAAACTTTCTTGTTTTGGCTGCCATCTGGTCAGCTCCAATTCATGGTGACACCATGAACAATGGAACAAAACTGCCTGGTACTGCACCATCTGTATAATCAATTATGGATCAGACTGTTGGTGCATTTCTAACAAGTTCCCAGGAAGTTATACATAAGAATCACCTGGCAATCTTGTTAAAATGTAGATTCTGATTCAGTATATACTGCAAATTTGCAGTAGTGAACTTGTTACAAATGAAAATTCTCAGCAGGTGTTAGAACAAGAAAAACTGGTTCAAAGCCCTAGTTGTGATTCATAGAGTTTTCATTGGCTGATTTTTGGAAGTAGATCACCAGGCCTTTTCTCCTCACTAATCTTAGTCTGGAAGCTCCACTAAAACCCAAAACATTGAGATGATAGAAAGTATTTTCACTGGGTAATAGAAGAAATCAAAGATGGAATCAAAAAATTCCTAGAATCAAGCAAGAATAAAAACACATCATATCAAAACCTTTGGGACACAGAAAAGGCAGTGTTTGGGTTTTTTTTTTAAGTTACCTTTTTAATCTCTTCTCTTGTTATGGGTCAGTTCAGATTTTCAACATCATTTTGTGTTAGTTTGGGTAGGTAGTGTATTTCTAGAAATTTGTCCATTTCCTCTAGGTTTTCAAATCTGTTAGAGTATAGTTTTTCAAAATACTCTATCACGATCCTTTTTATTTCAGTTGTGTCTATTGTAATGTCAATTTATAGCAATAGATGCACACATCAGAAGAGAAGAAAGGGACAAAATCAAAACATTAGCCACACAACTTGAACAAATAGAAAAAGAACAGAAAAAGAAGCCCACAGCCACCAGAAGAAAGGAAATAATTAAGATCAGAGCAGAAATAAATGAAAGAGAACATAAAAACAATAGACAGAATCAAAAAAACCAAAAGTTGGTTCTTTGACAGGATCGACAAAATCAACAAACCACTGGCCAAACTGATGAAAGAAAAACAGGAGAGGACCCAAATAATCAAAATAAAAAATGAAATGGGGGACATTACAATAGACCCAACTGAAATAAAAAGGATCATGACAGAGTATTCTGAAAAACTATAACAGATTTGAAAACCTAGAGGAAATGGACCAATTTCTAGAAACACACTACCTACCCAAACTAACACAAAATGATGTTGAAATCTGAACAGACCCATAACAAGAGAAGAGATTGAAAAGGTAACAAAAAAAAACTCCCAACAGAAAAAAAACCCTGGCCCAGATGGCTTCACTGGGAATTCTACCGAACATTCAGAAAACAGGTTACACAAGTACTACCCAACTATTTCAGAACATGGAAAAGGAAGGGATACTTCCGAATTCATTCTCTGAAGCAAGCATAACCCTGATACCAAAACCAGGCAAGGACCCCACAAAAAAAGAAAATTACAATATCTCTCATGAATACAGATGGAAAAATTCTCAACAAAATTCTAGCCAATAGAATTCAACAGCATATCAAAAAAATAATACACCACGACCAAGTGGGATTCATACCAGGTATGCAAGAGTGGTTCAACATTAGAAAATCAATCAATGTAATACACCACATAAATAAAAGAAAAGAATCACATGATCATCTCAATTGACGCAGAAAAAGCATTTGACAAAGTCCAACACCCATTCCTGATAAAAACTCTCAATAAAATACATATAGAAGGGAAATTCCTTGACATAATAAGCGGCATCTATACAAAATCAACAGCCAACATTATTCTTAATGGAGAGAGGCTGAAAATATTCCCCTTGAGAACAGGAACAAGACAAGGACGCCCTTTATCACCACTCCTATTTAACACTGAGATCAAAGTCCTAGCTAGAGGAATAAAGCAAGAAAAAGAAAGGGCATCCAAATTGGTAATGAAGAAGTAAAACTGTCCCTATTTGCAAATGATATGATACTATACATAAAAAACCTACAATTCTTCATGAGAAAACTACTGGAACTAATAGAAAAATTCAGCAGAGTAGCAGGATACAAGATAAACATACAAAAATCAGTTGGATTCCTATACAGCAATAAAGAGAATGATGAAAAGGAAATCATAAAAGCAACACTATTCATAATAGCCCTTAAAAAAAATAAAATACTTAGGAACAAATCTAACCAGAGGTGTAAAAGACATATACAAAGAAAACTACAAAAGACTATTGCAAGAAATCAAAAGAGATCTACATAAATGGAAAAATATACCATACTCATGGATAGGTAGACTCAACACTGTGAAAATGACAATTCTACTCAAAGCATTCTACAGATACAGTGCAATCCCAATCCAAATACCGACAACAGGCCCCAGATAAGTAAAGCACTATTGAAGAAGAAGAATGAAGCAGGAGGACTCACACTACCTGACCTCAGAACCTACTATACAGCTATGGTAGTCAAAACAGCCTGGTACTGGTACAACAACAGATACATTGGCCAATGGAACAGAATTGAGAACCCAGATGTAAATCCATCTACCTACGGTCACCTGATCTTCAACAAGGGCCCAAAGTCTATCAAATGGGGAAAAGATAGTCTTTTTAACAAATAGTGCTCGCAAAACTGGATGTCCATCTGCAAAAAAAATGAAACAGGACCCATACCTCACACTATACACAAAAACTAAGTCAAAATGGATCAAAGACCTAAATATAAAACCAAAAACTGTAAAGATCATATGAGAAAAAATAAGATCAATGCTAGAAGACCTAATACATGGCATTAACAGAATACAAACCATAACTAACAACACACAAACTCCAGAAGAGAAGCTTGATAACTGGGATCTTCTAAAAAGTAAACACTTTGTCATGGTTTAAATTATGTCCCCCAAAAACTGTGTATATCAGTTTGACTGGGCCATGATTCCTGGTACTGTGTGATTTTCCTGTATGTTGTAAACCTGCCTCTATGACGTTAATGAGGGAAGATGGGTGGCAGTTGTGTTAGTAAGGCAGGACCTGATCTATAAGACTGGATTGTATCCTGAGGCAATCTCTTGAGATATAAAAGACAGAAGTGAGCAGTGAGACAGGGGGACCTCATACTAACAAGAAAGCAGTGCCAGGAGCAGAGCACGTCCTTTGGAATGGGGTCCCTGTGCCAAGAAGCTCCTAGGCTGGTGAAACATTGATGAGAAGGCCAAGAGAGAGAAAGCCTTCCCCTGGAGCCGACACCCTGAATTTGGACTTTTAGCCTACTTTACTGTAAGGAAATAAACTTCTCTTCGTTAAAACTATCCACTTGTGGTATTTCTGTTACAGCAGCACTAGATGACTAAGACACACTTTTACTCATCAAAAGACTTTACCAAAAGAGTAAAAAGAGAACCTACAGACTGTGAAAAAATAACTGGCTACTACAAATCTGACAAAGATCTAATCTCTAAAATCTACCGGAAAATCCAACACCTCTACAACAAAAAGACAAATAATCCAATTAAAAAATGAGCAAAGGAAATGAACAGACACTTCACCAAAGAAGACATTCAAGCAGCTAACAGACACATGAGAAAATGCTCGCGATCACTAGCCATCAGAGAAATTCAAATCAAAACCACAATGAGATACCATCTCGCTCCGGCATTACTGACATGAATTAAAAAAAAAGAAAAGAAAAGAAAATAACAAATGTTGGGGAGGCTGCAGGGAGATTGGAACTCTTATGCACTGCTGGTGGGAATGCAAAATGGTACAGCCATTTTGGAAAACGATACGGCACTTCCTTAGAAAGCTAGAAATAGAAATACCAGCAATCCCACTCCTAGGAATATATCCTATAGAAATAAGAGCTGTCACACAAATAGACACATGCACACTCATGTTCATTGCAGCACTGTTCACAATAGCAGAAAGATGGAAACAACCTAGATGCCCATCAACAGATGAATGGATAAACAAAACTATGGTACATACACACAATGGAGTACTACGCAACAAGAAAGAACAATGATGACTCTGCAAAGCATCTCGCAACCTGGATGAATCTAGAAGGCATTATGCTGAGTGAAATAAGTCAGTCAGAAAAGGACAAATATTGTATGAGACCACCACTGTAAAAACTCATGAAAAGGTTTACACACAAAAAGAAACAGTCTTGGACTTAATGGTCTGACTGAGACTGGAGGAACACCAGAAAGCATGGCCTCCGGGCTCTCTGTCAACCCAGAACTAAAACAATTCCCGAGGCCAACTGTTCAGACAAAGATTAGACTGGATTGTGGGACATAAAATGATACTCATGAAGAGTGTGCTTTTTAGCTCAAGTAGATACATGACGCTAAATGGGCAGCTTCTGTCCGGAGGTGAGATGAGAAGGCAGGCAGTGTTAGAAGCTGGTTGAATGGACACGGGAAATCCGGGGTGGAAAGGAGGCGTGTGCTGTCACAGTATAGGGACCGCAATTAGGGTCACATAACAATGTATATATAAATTTTTGTATGAGATACTAACTTGAATTGTAAACTTTCACTTAAACTACAACAATAAAAAAAAAGTTGAATTAAAGAAAATAAAAAAAGAAACAGTCTTGGATGGTTACGAGTGAAGGGAGGGGTGGGGATGAAAAAACACTAAATAGACTATAAATGGGTGGTTTCTTTGGTGAAGGGTAAGACAGTAAACAATACTGGGGAAGCCAGCAAAACTTGCACAAGGCAAGGTCATGGAAGCTCCATAGACACATCCAAACTCCCTGAGGGACCGAATTGCTGGGCTGAGAGCTGTGGGGATCATGGTATTAGGGAATGTTTAGCTCAATTGGCATAACACAGTTTATATAGAAAATGTTCTACATTCTAGACCAGATATTTGAAAGGGCAGACGATGGCTTAAAGTATAGTGTGCAACTTGTTTATACATTATTTTTTTGGGAACTTTTACCTTGGATGGGAAATTGAATCATGGATTCTCCAGGCCCAATAGTGGCACTCACCCTTCGCCCTTTCACCCAGGTTTAGTGCATAGTGTTTCTCCTTTCAGATATGTGATTGTACTAGCTCCTTATTTAAATTAAAAAAAAAGTTAAAAAAAAATAAAACTGAACATGCTTTCTCAAAAAAAAAAAAAGAAAGAAAACGTTCTACATTCTACTTAGGTGAATAGCGTCTGAGGTCTTAAAAGCCTGTGAGCGGCCATCTAAGATACTCTGCTGGTCTCCCCTTGTAGGGCACAAGGGAGAATGAAGAAACCAAAGATACAAGGGAAAGATTAGTCCAAAGGACTAATGACCACAACTACCACGGCCTCCACCCGACTGAGGCCAGTACAACTAGATGGTGCCCGGCTACCACCACTGACTGCTCTGACAGTGATCACAATAGAGGGTTCTGGACAGAGCTGGAGAAAAATGTAGAACAAAATTCTAACTCACAAAAAAAGACCAGACTTACTGGCCTGACAGAGACTGGAGAAACCCTGGGAATAAGGCCCCCAGGCACCCTTTTAGCTCAGTAATGAAGTCACTCCCGAGGTTCACCCTTCAGCCAAAGATTAGACAGGCCCATAAAACAAAATGAGAGTAAAGGGGCACACCAGCCCAGGGACAAGGACTATAAGGCAGGAAGGGGCAGGAAAGCTGGTAACAGGGAACCCAAGGTCAAGAGGGGAGAGTGTTGACTTGTCATGGGGTTGGTAACCAATGTTATAAAACAATATGTGTACTAACTGTTCAATGAGAAGTTAGTTTGTTCTGTAAACCTTCATCTAAAGTACAATAATAATAATAAAGAATCACCTGGGGAAAAAAAAGTCTAGAAATAGAAATACCATATGATCCAGCAATTCCACTCCTAGGAATATACCTGAGAGAAATAAGAGCCATCACACAAATAGACATATGCACCCCCCTGTTCACTGCAGCACTATTCACAATAGCAAAAAGATGGAACCAACCTAAGTGCCCATCAACAGATGAATGAATAAACAAACTATGGTATATACACACAATGGAATACTATGCAATGATAAAAAACAATGATAAATCCATGAAACATCTCACAACATGGATGAATCTGGAGGGCATTATGCTGAGTGAAATAATCAGTCACAAAAGGACAAATATTGTATGAGACCACTATTGTAAGAACTCAAGAAAAGGTGTAAACACAGAAAAAAGCATTCTTTGATGGTTATGAGGGTGGGGAAGAGGGAGGAGAGGAAATCATTAACTAGACAGTAGACAAGGATCAACTTTGGTGAAGGGAGGAACAACACACAATACACGGGAAGTGAGCACAACTGGACCAAAGCAAAAGCTAAGAAGTTTCCTGAACACAACCAAACACTTTGACGGACAGAGTAGCTGGGGCTGGGGCCTGGTGACCATAGTTTTGAGGAACATCTAGGTCAGTTGGCATAACAAAGTTTTTTAAGAAAATGTTCTACATCCCACTTTGGTTAGTGGCGTCTGGGGTCTTAAAAGCTTGCTACTGGCCATCTAAGATGCATCAACTGGTCCCATCCTACCTGGAGCAAAGGAGAATGAAGAAAACCAAAGACACAAGGAAAATATTAGCCCAAAGGACTAAAGGACCACATGAACCAGAGATTCTACAAGCCTGAGACCAGAAGAGCTAGATGGTGCCCGGCTACCACCAATGACCGCCCTGACAGGGAACACAACAGAGAGTCCTGGATGGAGCGGGAGAAAAGTGCAGAAGAGAACTCAAATTCACATAAAGAAAACAGACTTAATGGTCTGACAGAGACTGGAGGAACCCCCGAAACTGTGGCCCCCAGACTCACTGTTAACCCAGAACTGAAACCACTCCCAAAGCCCACTCTTCAGACAAAGATTAGACAGGACTATAAAACAAAAAATAATACTCCTGAGGAACGTGCTTCTTAGTTCAATCAGATACACAAGACCAAAGGGCAGCTCCTGTCCAGAGGCAGGATGAGAAGGCAGGAAGGGACAGAAACTGGTCATACGGACACAAGGAACCCAGAGTGGAAAGCAGGAGTATGCTGTCACATTGTGGGGATTGCAACTAATGTTATAGGAAAAAAAAATGTCACCACAGCCTAGTAATGTCTCAAGTTAGCTCTCAATGCATTCAGAGGAGAACCACTATGTGCAAGGAACTGTGCTCATGTTATGTTGTTTAATTCATCTGACAATTTTCTAACAATTTTATGAAGTAAATATGATTACTGTCTTTCCCAAAAAAAAAAAAAAAAAAAAAACCTGAGGATCACAGAAATTAAATAGCGACTAAGGCAGTGAGTGGTGTGTTGCAAATGACTTGCACCAGCTGAGGAGAGCTGATTGGGGAATGTGCATCTCTTCCCAAATCCACATGTAGTGATGTTAAGTCATTAGCTTGGAATCAGTCATAGTAAAGAGTATTTACCCTACAGAAATCATCAAATGCTATAAAATAGGTATTTGTTTTTGCTATGCTTTGTTTTGGAGAGCTAGTTGGTAAACATTTTATACCACCAAGACCAGGATTCAAAACTGAGTTTTTTATATGGAATATCAAGAATAGACAAATGTATAGGGACCTAAGTTTATTAGTGGTTACCCGGGGTGAGTGGGAGGGAGGAAAGGTGGAGTCATTGTTTAGGGAGCAGTGAGTACATGTTTATGGTGATGACAAATTTGGTGATGGTTGCACAACATGATTAATGGAATTGGTGTCACTGAATTGTACATCTAAAAAATGTTCAATTGGTAAATGTTGCATTATATATATTTTTACCACAATACAAAAAATTTAAAGCAAAAAACCTTTTAAAAACCCACGTCTTTGAGACACAGCACTCAGTGCCTGCTTCGAGGCCGACCTCAAGCCTTCAACAGGCTGAGACTCTACCTAATAGTTTTGTCATCCCGCTAGTATTTTGCCATCTTTCCAAAATGACTTCTCTGGTTACTGTGTAATTTTATATGTATGGCAGTGCTCCCAAGCTTTGCTAGACTTTGCACTGGTTTCATGCTGTTTGCCAAGCCCACATACCACCTGTGCCATTAGCTATTTAATAATTTTCTTTAAATTGCCTCCATTTCTCTTACATATAGAAAGATGTTTTTAAAAGGAAACTGATGGATAAGACAGAAAAGTGCAGAAAGCAGGAAGGGCCATGACCCCAGAGAAAATACATTCACGCGGAACTAGAGGACAGAGCTTGAAATTGCAAGAACCTGAAGAGTGAAGTGGGTCTGAAGTTCACGGTTTCCAGGGGTTTAGGAAAACAACAGGGTTTTTTTCAAAGAAGAGTGGGAAGGGTTGAAGGGCAGCCTGTGCGGAAAGAAGGAAGGAAAATGGCGGGCCAGTTGGGTGTGGAAGCTGGGGATGAAAAATCCGAGACTAGCGTGCAAGATCAGTGAACTACTCTGAGGCTGAAGCAGTGGGTAGCGAGAGGACAGATTCTGGGAAATGGAGAGTTATTGAGCAATTGGAGAGGCGGAAGGAGGCACTGAGTGGAAGCTGAGACGGTAAAGGACCAAGCTGAGGTGGGGGTGACATGGCAGGGGCAGAGGCTCGGGCAGGACTGCTCAGAAAGTCAAGAGTAGGAAGGCTGAAGGCAGAGATGAGCGTGAGGAGAGGGCGGCAAAAGAGCCACAGTGGGTGAGGGTGACACCAGAAGAAGAGCAGACGGCGGGAAGAGTGGGCAGGGGATATGACCCCGCGATATAAGGACGAGGAAGTTGTCCTTCTGAGCCTTGTTAGCGAACGCACGGTGAGTGACGGCGAGGAGCCCGTAAGTCACCTGAAGTGATCCCACATGCCACCAGCAGTACACACAACACACTCTGTGGAACATGACCTTCACGTGTACTAACTTGGTCATTATAGCCAAAAAAGAGACGAAGTCCATTTGCTCAATCGCTTCTTAGGGGAAGCTTGTTGGTCTCTAATCATCTCTGAATTCTTTTCTGCATGTTCAAATTTGTTTCATAATCTGATACAGAATTTTTCCAAGGATTGATATCAAACTTAACAGTGTGAAATTTCCTGGATCTTTTCTGTTTCCCTAAATTCAGATAGGAGTCCCTGGGTGATACAAACGGTCAACACGCTCAGCTGATAATCGAAAGGTTGGAGGTTCCAGTCCACCCAAAGGCACCTCAGAAGACAGGGCTGGTGACCTGTTTTAAAAAATCAGCCATTGACAACTATACAGAGCACAGTTCTGCTCTGACACCCGTGGGGTCACCATGAGTCAGAATCAACTCCACAGCAACTGGTTTTTGGTTAAATTGAGGTCATTCAAACTTTGCTGATTGCTATTTTAGTTCTCAGGACACATTCACAAAATAAGAAGGTAATGTACAAGGAGGAATTAGTCCAAGGATGGAATTTTAAAACAGGAAGGAAGAGACAGGCAACAGAGAGAGAAAGAGAAGAGAGAAAAAGAACCCCCAACAGATCAGGCCATAGTCCCAGGTGTTCTGCTTACAACTGACTCAGTTATTATTACAAATGGCAACAGTTACGATTGATTGAGCCCCTGTTACATGCCAATTCCTCTGCACCCATTCTTTCCGGTCCTGACAACCCTGAAAACTTTGTATTATCCTCATTTTAAATATGAGGCAAGTGAGGAACAACGAGGTTAATTAAGTCTTCCCCCTTAGTAAGTGGCAGATCTGAATTTCAAGTCCAGGTGTACCTGACATCAAAGCTGGTGATCTTTGCGCTGCACCACACTGCCTCCCCTTTTCCCATTGTCCTATGAACTCTACTAAATCTCAGCCTGGGAAAACCTGGAGTCTTGACAATACACGAACTATTTTGTTCCACTGGCTTTCTAATTTTACACAACTATCTATTCTCAGAGCTGTTTGGAAAGAGTAGTGGGCACTGTTGGCTGCTACCAAGCACCTCTCTCCCTCTGCCTTTCCAGGAGAGTGCCAGCTCCACGCAGGTTTCTATCTTTCACCCTTGCATACAACGGCCTTCAACAGAATGGGACCCCACCCTCAGTTCTAGGATGTGAGCCTGAATGGCGACGAGTAAATCCATCTTCCTTGCTGGCCATTGGTTCAGGGATGAGCTTGTGACCAAGTTCTGGAGGATGAAACATACGAGATGACTCCCAGAGCCTTTTGGAAAACTTCTCTTTGTTTTGAAGAGAGCCATAGGAAGTCGTTTTCTCTTCCGATGAAAACAGCTTGTAAGCTTGACGGCGACTGGCAGCCACCCCAGAACCACAAGAGGACCCAGTCTCAGGATGAAGCAAAAGGACGGCTTGCAGGGCAGAGACACAGGGACCTGGGCTGTTGATAACTTCAGTAGGCCACTGGTCAAGCAGCATCGAGGGCCTTTCTGCACCTGGACTTTCTCTCACTGAGATAATACACTGTGTTTATTAAATACAAATATATTTAATAACTTGTTATTACTTCCCATTGTTCACAGAAAACAACCTGATTGAATACTGACAACGATACAACCAATACGATAAACCCAGGGTGAAAAAAGTAGGTGGAAGTTGGGCAAGGAAAAAAGTTGGAAATCTGCTTCTGGGGTAAAGGATACCCCCAGAGGAAGGAGGGAAACTCTTTGGAATAAATAACCATCCTGTATTTTTGGCTTCAACGTCTTCACTAACTTAACTTAAATCAGTGGTTCTCAAAGGGTGGTCCCTAGACCAGCAGCATCAACAACAATTGGGAACCTGTTAAACGTGCAAATTCTCAGGCCTCTCCCCAGCCCTACTGAATCAGAAACTCCAGGGATGGGGCCCATGATCTGTGTCCTAACAAGCCCTCAGGGGATTCTGATTCTGATGCAGGCTCCGAGTTTGAAAACCACTTGCTTAAATGTACTGGGAAAAGTGAATTTGCCTGAGTGGGTTTCATTATCTCCTGGTTTAAAGTGTTACTAAACGAGCTTCACAGTTCAGAACCTGTTCTCTCTGTCCCCAAATTTGAACGTGAGCTCTCAGATCCTCATGCGTTCAGTCTGAAGCCATTGAGCAGCACTTCCAGCAAAACTGAAGCCTGTGCATGTTGACCTGAGGCCAGTTTTGGGTTGATTAAAATTCCTTTTACTGCTGTTAGGAAACCAAACTTTAAAAAGTGCTCGTCCACCCTGCAGAGTAAATCTGAACAATTTTATTTGGTACTAGAGGCACCTAGAGAAGATGGAGTTTTCTAACTCTTTAAATTGCTACTTCTGGGGCATTTTAAGTGTAGCTCTGGGCTGACTAAGGGTAAGTTTTTAATTAATGTGTTTTTTTCTTGCTCTGTAATTTTACAGTTTGAAAAAATTTTCTTTAATATGCAATCAGGGGCTTAATGTTCTATTCTCTGTGAATGTTTCTATACAGCAACCTGCTCAGAGACGGTGATTTTAGCAGGGTTCTGGAGATGACGAGTGTCATTAACACAGCATGATCGAGTTAGAGGAAACCGTCTTTTACCCAGGGAATCTAACGTGGTTAGAGTCTCAATAATTAACCTATTGCCTTTGATAAAAGAAGGTAATTAGAAGCAAATGCAATTAACTCCTTTTAAGTGATTTCCCTTGCATCTCCACTCCCACCCTAGAAAGCAGACTACAGAAGGGCTTGAAGGAAACAGGAGGGCAGAAACAACTAGATTGGATCAGAAGTGCTAATGAGGCCAGTGTTCCAGAGAGTTAGATGGTGCTGCTCAATGCATGGAGGTGCTAGCTCTTTCCATGACTCCACTTTATCCCTTTGACACCTCAGAAACTTCAGAAGCCATGGCTTCCAGGTCAAGGTCTACAACTAGACAGCCGCCTCAATGGCGACACTACCAGGCACTTAACTCAGTGGCTTCCCACTTTACCATCTGTAAATGGTGATGGGATAACACCTATGGGATCATTTCAGTGGGAAATGTCTATGCTATAATGCCTTCCTCAGAGGCTGTTATCAGGATCAAATGCAATAACTGTGAGTGGAAAAGATTTTAAAACTTACAGTGCTAGACTCACATAAGAAATTACTACTATTTTTACCAATCACTGCTTTGTGGCTTCTTCTTAGAGACTTCTGTTTCTTCCATCAGAGAACCTCAGCATGTGTGGTATGTCTTTAGCTTCTGCACATAAAATATAAAGATAATATTTGCTTTCTAGGGGACCAAATCCTATTGTATAGTTTTAGATCTAAAGGGAGTCACATTAAGTTCCTAAAAATTGCAATTCCAAGTGATTAGAGAAGTATGTATGCTCAGGGTACATCTCAACAGTCTTGTTAAGGGAGGTGGAAAATATCAGAGGGTATAAATAGGAATAAGCATTGAGCAATTTAGAGAGTTAACCAGGTGAAGGGGGAGGCGTAATAGCAAAGCAAACAGCATGTGCTAAGGAACAGATACTGTAAAAATAGCCCATTTTGGGAGATTCAAATAGTTCAACATGGCTGGAGTATAGAGTTGGGGCAGGGAGTAGCAAGACGTAAGATTAGAGATGGACATAGAGCTTGCTTTGGAACAGCTTTGTTTGCAAGCAATTTTAGGAGTCTATCGCACACACTAGGAAGCCTGGTAGTGCAGTGGTTAAGCGCTTGGCTGCTAACCGAAAGGTCAGCGGTTCAAACCCACCAGCCACCCTGTGGAAAAAAAGTATGGCAGTCTGCTTCTGTAAAGGTTTAAAACCTTGGAAACCCTATGAGGAAGTTCTGCTCTGTCCTACAGGGTCACTATGAGTGGGAATCTACTTGACGGCAACAGATTTGGTTTTGGTTTATCACATGCATGTAGAAGCACATTCATGTGTACACACGCACAAACACACATAATGAGAAGAACTTAAATAAATAATAGGCAATCCTAGAAATAGCTCAAATTTTTGCCGCATTGTCTATTTTCACTTGGCTTTTTATTACACTACATCTCTTTTGGATGGGAATCTTTGACTCTTGGGTTTACTGAGTCTGTTCTGGATCCATCTCTGACAATTTGGTTATCCCACCTCACCAACTCCTATCCCACTCATCCCCACATTGAAACAATGTGTGGTTAGAAAGGATTAGGGATGTTGTCTCAAAGGAAATAAGGAGCCACTGAAAAATTTTTAATCAGATTTGCAGGTTGCATGCCTCTGGAAGCTTTGTGTAAAAAGGATTGAAGGAGTTTAAGACAAGAGGCAGGCAATAGATTAGGAGGTAGTGTGAATCCTGCAAAGAATAACTCCCTTATTATTTATTTAGCTACTTCAGTGGGTGGTAGTACCCATTACAGAAACAGGTAGCATTGGAAGGTGAACAGGATATAGAGTTTCCGGTAAGTGGTAAAAATAATTTGTTTAGAAGTATTATACGTCAGATGCCTAGAGGTTACCCAAATGGAGACCAGTTGAAAGGCAAAGATAGAGATAAAGATTTGGAAATCATCATTATAGAGTTGATAGTGAATGCTACAAAGGTAAATTAGGTTGTTCAGAAGTCAGTGTAGCAAAGGGAATAAAAGAAAATGAAAGGGAAGATGAATGGGGATAGAATCCTGGGAAACACCAATATTGAAAGATTGAGTAGAGGAAAAGTATATCATTGAAAACACTGAAAAGGAATAGCCAAACATAGAAGGAAAGTCAGGATTTTTTTTAACTATCTCAGAAGTCAAGGGAGGAGAGAATTTAAATAAGTGAACAAGAGTACTAACACTAAAAAGAGATCAGTTAAGATAAGGACAAGGAAATGTCCATGGGATTTGGTCAGACCCAGTCACTGGTGTCCCTGATGAGAACAATTTCAGAGTCAGGAGGGTAGTCACCAGATTGTAATGCACTGAGAAATAAATAACTGAAGAAATAGAAGAGTTTAGAAAATTCTTTCAACACATTTTGCTGAGGAAATCATCTCTTGTGCAGTAAAGGATAACATGAATCCAATCCCCCAAATGTGGAGATTGATCCTGTCCTCACGTTCCCACTTCTCCATCTTTGTCACCAGCTGTGCCCACAGGGCCTTCTCACTGACACTAGCTACCTGCAGCTGGATCAGAGCTCACAAGTTAAAAGGGCACTGTCCTTCCAACTGCCAAATACAAAGACACCAGCCACAAGTTTGGGGAGTCTACCCAACACCCCAGCCTTCTGACCTTTTGGGCACAAATCTGGGGCTTTTTCCCACTACCCCTTCAGGATGTCAGCCACAAGCTTAGAAGTCCACACAATACCCTTACTTTCTGACTTGCTGGCTCCCACTGCCCCTTTGGGTTTGATAATTCATTAGAATAACTCACATAACTCACAGAGAGTATACCATACTTACAACTGCAGATTTATTATAGCCAAAAAGAATACAAACAAACAGAAGCACAGGGAGAGGTCTGGGAGGGTTCCCAACATGGAGCTTCTATGTCCCAAGGGACATGCTACCTTTGTGGGAGCAAATGTTCTCACCAGCCAGGAAGCTCTCTGAGTCTCCACGTTCAGGGATTTTATCGGCCGGTCCTACATGATAAGCTAAACCATGCCTCCTGAGGATAGTTGATATAGTCCTCCCAGGTGAGTCTTTTTTGGCCCGGCCAGTCCCTATTCACCAGCACAAATCCTTAAGTGTGGCCTAGAAGTTCCAGACCAAGGCACCCCAATTAGTCCAAGGGTTATTTCTCTGGAGCCAAGGACAAAGTCTACCTTATTTAGGATGAAACCACACCCTTTACCCCACATCTCTACATAACATTTTGTCCTTGGAGGTCCTTGTCATTAATGGATTTTTCACATGCTTCATGCTTGCCAAAATTTTTAGCATTATTGTCCCTCTTCCACAACTCGTCTCCAGGTTATATGATAAAGTTATAAGAAACAAAACCTGGATTTGTGAATAATTTTCCATGAGAACCCAGTAAGTCTTTCACACTTATTTTCCTATCTTTAAAATGAAGATGAGCAGAAATGCATTGATATCTGAAGAAATGGATACTGTAAATAGAAAACAGTAGGTATAATAAAAAACCAAGGTCACTCCTAGAGGAATCTGAGTCCTGAACAGAATCAGAACGCATACTCTACAACTTCCTCCAAGACAGATATCAACTTCAAACTTTATGTAGATACACCATAGCTAAAATAACATTAAAACTGTTCTGAATAACGCATTCTGAGTACAAACATCAGGGCAGGATGAGTTAATCCCTAAAGATGCTATTTTATGTGTGGATAATAATTGCCATGTTCCTACATCCTCAACAAAACTCCTTAGTATGAAAAGTTGAGGGCAACAGTCTACAACACCTCTGAAAGTTGTCTTACTTTTCAATTTAGCCTTTGACCAGCCTAGTATATTATTGTATCTGATGGTATATTACAGGGAGAATGAGTCTCAAAATTATGCTGGACTTAGAGTTGCAACTGGGTAAATAGGGTGTTTGCTATTTATTAAAATCTAGGATGGTTCCAGTTCCAGGTAAGATGGAGTAAGCATCCTCCATACTGACTCTCTCACTGAATGTAGCTTTTAAACCTTGACAGAATGAATGGAGCAACTCTTCAGGGTCTCTGAAAAGTAAATAGTAACAGGCAGATTGGGAAAGAAGAGCAAAATACAGAGAATCACTGAACTGGGGATATGTTTACCATTTTTCTACTTTTCTGGTATCCCCCAACCTGGACTCAAGGAAGTTTGAAACCAGAAAGTAGGGATCAGTTCAGACAGAAAGAGCTCCAAAATAAGCCCTTAGCTCTCTATTAAGGAGTAGAAATGAAATACCCTAACATTCAGAGAGAGTAGGGGAAATCTCCCCCCCTTTTCTTTTTGTTTCCATTCTCTTGTACCCTAGCCCCCAGGCAATCCAGTGGTGCCTGCAGTGGCAGTAGCAGTGGTAACAGAGGGGGCCCACAGGAGCCTAAAACTTTGAAGGAAGGGAACCTGCCTTTCTGACCAGAGGAGATGTGGTCTAAAGAAGGTGGAGCTCTTTCCCCATCGCTCTATTTCTCTTTGTTCTCTTAGCAAGCACAGCCACAGGAAGTGCATAGGAGAACAAGGTAAATATGCTCCCAGCTTTCTTTGCCATAGAACCTTGAGAGCCTCAGATAACTTAAAAATACTGGAGAGATTGCAAAGGAGAAGGAACTCGGGAAAGGGGCCTCAAGGAGTTGTTTATGAATTCCTGAGCTCACACGTAAGCTGTGCATGTGTAAATCTGATCCTGAGCAGCATAGTAAAGGCTTTGAGCACTAGAATAAGAGGTAGACCCCATCCAGTTCTGGACTGGCCGTAGGATGGCACACACATGGGACAGTTCCAAATAGCACTGCAAAGGCTTTGAGAATGTAACCAACATTAAAACCACAACCCACAGAAGGCTTGTCAGAATTTCAGTCTAAAACCAACTTGTTTGATTGCCTGCTAAAATAAATAAATCAACATTCTTCATAGGATTTAAATGAGACCCAGAATCTCATAAGATAATATTCAAAATGATCAAGATACAACCCAAAATTATATGACATACGAAGAACCAGGAAAATCTCAATTTAGATGGAAAAATACAATCAACAGAAATCAATGCTGAGCTAACTCAGATGTCAAAATTATCTGACAAAGATTTTAAAGCAGCCATTATAAAAATGTTCCAGTAAGTAAGGGTAAACAATCTTGAAATGAATAAAAGATAGAAAGTATCAACAAGGAAATAGAAGTTACAAAAAACAACCAAATGAAAATTTT
Organism: Trichechus manatus latirostris; assembly: GCF_000243295.1. Lineage (NCBI taxonomy): Eukaryota > Metazoa > Chordata > Mammalia > Sirenia > Trichechidae > Trichechus > Trichechus manatus. Next base: position 4,144,081 of record NW_004443976.1, on the reverse strand, counting down.
AAACCTGAAAAATATAATAAACAAAATATAAAAATCCACTGGATGAGATCAATAGACTGGAGAACACAGTAGAAAAATTCAGTGAACTTGAATATAGAACAATAGTTATTATCCAATCTGAACAACAGAAAGGGGAAAAAAATTCAAAAATAAACAGGGGCTCAGGAAACTGTAGGAACACACTAAAGGGTCCAATATTTGTGTCATCAGAGTTCCAGAAACAGCAGAGAAAGAATGTGGTGGTGCAGAAAAAAAAACAAAGAAATAATGGCTGAAAGCTTCTCAAATTTAGCAAAAGATATAATTCTACAGATTCGCTAAGCTCAGACAATCCCAAACAGGATCAAGCCCAAAATCCATGCCCAGACACATACTGCCAAAAACTAAAGATAAAACGAAAATTCTTAAAAGCGGTCAGAGAAAAATGAAAACAAAGCAAAATACATAGGGTAACAATGATTCAGATGCCTGCAAATTCCTCATCAGAAACCATGGAGAACATATAAAGTAAAAGAATATCTTTTAAGTGCTAAAAGAAAAATAAGTATCAACCCAGAATTCCATATCCAGCCAAAAAGACTTCAGGAATGAAAGTACAATAAAGACATTCTCAGGTGAAGGAGAACTAAGAAAAATCCTTTGCAAGTAGATTTATCTTAAAAGAAAAAAGGTAGCTCTTTAAGAAGAAAAGAAATGATTCCAAAAGGAAACTTAAAATACCAGAAAGAAAGGAAGAGCAACAGAAATGGTAAATATCTGCATAAATATAATAAACTATCCTCTTAAGTTCTTTAAAATATAATTGATGACTGGAAATAAAATTATAATATTGTCTTATGGGTTTTCAATGTATGTAGATGTAATACATAAGACACCGAGAAGATAAAGGAGGAGAATAAAGGAACCTAAATAGTAGTAAGTTTTCTATATTCCATTTGAAACATTCTAAGTAGACTGAGAAAAATATATATGTGTATTGCAATCACTATAACCAGTTACTAGTTGCTTTTGAGCCGATTCCAATTCATGGCAACCCCATGTGTGTCAGAGTAGAACTGCTCTATAGGATTTTCAATGGCTGATTTTTCAGAAGCAGATTGCCAAGCCTTTCTTCTGAGGTGACTCTGGATGGACTCAAACCTCCAACCTTTCAGTTAGCAGCCGAGTGTGTTAACCTTTTGCACCACCCAGGGACTCCAGTGGCTATATTAGTATCAGACTAAGTAGACATCAGAGCAAATAAAATTAATAGGGATAAAGAATGATACTACATAATAATAAAAGAGTCGATTCATCAAAAACACATAGCAATCCTAAGTACGTATACTACACACTTAACAACAGAGATTCAAAACACATGAAGAAAAAATTGACAGAAGGAAAGAAGAAATAGATAAATCCACAATTATAGTTGGGGACTTAAGCATTCCTCACTAAGTAATTGATAGAACTGGTAAATAAAAAATCAGCAAGGATATAGTAGCAGTGAACAATACTATCAACTAACTGTATTTAATTTACATTTATAGAACATTCTACTCAACAACAGAATACACACTCTTTTCATGTACACATGAAACAGTCTCCAAGATAGACAATATCCAAAATCAAAAAACAAACCTTAACAAATCAGAAAGAATTGAAATAATAAAAGATGTGTTATCTGATTATAATGTAATTAACCTAGAAATCAAAAATACAAAATAAAAGGGAAATCTCTAACCACTTAGACATTAAACAACAAAATCTTTTTTTTTACTTTATAAAAATAAACCTTTTAATTAGAGGATACAGAAAAGTACACTCATTTCTTATGTTATTACATTTTTTACATTTACATTACTGATTTCTTACATTCAGAAAAATTTTTCCCAGAGTATAGCAACCACTTTGACTTTTTTTTTGCTTGAGTGTTTTTTTTTTTCTTTTTATTGTACTTTAGATGAAGGTTTACAGAACAAACTAGTTTCTCATTAAACAGTACACATATTGTTTTATGACATTGGTTAACAACCCCAAGGCATGTCAACATTCTCCCTTCTCAACCTTGAGTTCCCTATTACCAGCTTTCCTGTCCCCTCCTGCCTTCTAGTCCTTGCCCCTGGGCTGGTGTGCCCCTTTAGTATCATTTTGTTTTATGGGCCTGTCTAATCTTTGGCTGAATGGTGAACCTTGGGAGTGACTTCACTACTGAGCTAAAAGGGTGTCTGGTGGCCATACTCTAAGGATTTCTCCAGTCTCTGTCAGTCCAGTAAGTCTGGTCTTTTTTAAAACAGCAAAACTTTTAAATAATTGGTTGGTCAAAGAGGAAGTTTCAAGGGAAACTAGAAAATACTTTGAACTAAACAAAATGAAAATATAAAAATCAAAATTGGCAGAAGAGTCTCAAATCTATCATCTAAGCTTCCTCTTTAAGAAACTAGAAAAAAAAGAACAAAACAAACGCAAGCAAACTGAATATAGGAATTGAAAAACAGTAGAGAATACCAATAAAACTGAAAGTGAGTTCTTCGAAAAGATCAATAAAACCAACATACTTCTAGCAAGACTGACAAAGAACAAAAGAGAATATACAGATTACCGATATCGGGAGTGAAAGAAGGGATCTTTCAATGACCACAGAGTCCACAAGTTGTAGACTTACACTCTTAGCTGGAGGACTGGATCAACATAATCACAATTGACCCCTTTTCAGAGTATATACAATATTACGTAAAATTAGTTCAGATGTGAGAAACATAAAAACCCAGTACAACAGGGGCTTGAAGCAGATGGAAACCTGGAATTAGCTAGCCCAGAGATGGAGTGGTGCTCCATTGTATCAGTCATTGACCGCTTCCTTCTTGCTGCTCCACCATTCATAGCTTTCATTCTCAAGATCACCTCATGATTCAAAATGGCTGTGGGAGCAAATCATTAAATAATCATTCAGCCCGCAGGAAGGACAAAGCTAGAAAGAGAAGTAGCAATCATCCGTTTTGGACCCTTCCCAAAAGTTGCACACACCACTTCCAGTTAATTCCCATTGTCTAGAAATTAGTCATATAGCCACATATAACTATAAGGGAGGCTGGGAAATATAATTTTTATTCCAGGTGCCCATATATCCAGGTAAAATAATCAAGGAAGAGTGGATAAGGGATATGGGTGACAATTAGCAGTTTTTACCAAAGATACCTATAAAAGCTCTTCAGGATGTCATCAGAGTAGTTTGTTCATCTTTCAAAAACTGCACTGCCATTTGTCAATAAAAGATAGCGTGTTTTGTGAGACCAAATGGAAATTTCTACATTTAATTCAAAGTCCTATCCTGCACTAAGTTTCTGTGAGCAGGTAATGTCTGTTAAACTACTCCTCTAAAGTCTTGAGTTCTTTCCCGATAAAAGTAAGCCCCCACACTCACCCAGAGCCATCCCCACCCACTGATCTTAATACCACCCCTCAAGGGGCACATCAACAGAGATAATTTTAATCTAAAAACAAGACAGTAGCCACCTAGATAAGGCTCAAAATGGGGCAAGCTAGGGGTCCTTCAAGAGTCCAAGACTCTGTGGGATTGGGTCCCACACCATGAGCCTTTCCTTACCCTTCCTGCCACTTTTTTTCTTTGTGACTTCACCTTTCCTCATAACCCTCTTCCAATATGCCAGGAGCTCCTTTGGAGTAAACCTTCAAAAAAATCCTGAATTATAACACTTTTCGCCTTCTCTACTGTACACCTTAGTTCAAAATATCATCACTCTTTTATAAAAAAAATAATTTTATTGTAGTTATATATATACATATAACAAAAACATCATTTTAACAATTTTTAAGGGACATTAATTACATGGGATATTCACCATGACATAGAACCAAAATCACTATTTTCAAAAGTTCTTCAACACACGAAACAGAAACTCAGTATCCCTTAAATAATAATTCCCCATTCATCCCTTCCTGTAGCATCTGATAACCACTAATGAACTTTTGTCTTTATTCATTTACCTATTCTAAATATTTCATATAAGTGGGATCATACAATATTTATCTGTTTGTGTCTGATTTATTTCACTCAACACTTTCAAGATTCATCCATATCACAGCATGTATCAGAATTTCATTTCTCTTTATGGCTGAATAATAGTCCATTGTATATAAATACTACATTTTGTTTATCCATTTATCTCTTGATGGATACTTGGGTTGTATTTACCTTTTGGCTATCGTGAATACTGCTACAATGAACACTGATGTACAAGTATCTGTTTGAATCCCTGTTTTCAATTCTTTTGGGTATAGGAGTGGAATTGCTGGATAATTTAAGGAGCCCTGGTGATGCAATGGTTAAATGCTTGGCTGCTAACTGAAAGGTTGGTGGTTCTAATCCACCCTGTGGCTTAACGGGAGAAGGAACTGGTGATCTGCTCCTGCAAAGATTACAACCTAGAAAACCCTATGGGGCAGTTCTACTTTGTCACACGGAGTCACTATGACTAGAAAATTAGCTCAATGGCATACAACAATAACAAACCAAAAAACCAAACCCATTGTGATCAAGTCACATTTCAACTCATAGCGACCCTATAGGACAGAGTAGAACCGCCCCATAGGGTTTCCAAAGAGTAGCTGGTGGATTCCAACTGCCGACCTTTTGGTTAGCAGCCAAGCTTTTAACCACTGTGCCACCAGGGCTACAACAATAACAACATAGTAATTTTATGGTTAGCTTTTTGAGGAAACGTCAAACTGTTTTCCACAGTGGCTGCACCATTTTACATTCTCACCAGCAATGGGTGAGGATTTGAATTTATCCACATCCTCACCAACATTTATTTTCTATTTTTCTGATGATAGCCATCTTAGTGGTTGGACATGGCATCTCATTGTCATTTTAATTTTTATTTCCCTAATAAATAATGACCTAAGGACCCCTTGAGGCAGAGCCAACTCATCAGCAACTAACAACAATGACTAATGTGACTTTGAGCATCATTCCATGCACTTCTTGGCCATTTATATATCTTCTTTCATGAAATGTCTATTCAAACCCTTTGCCCATTTTTTTTTTTTTTTTTTTGCTGTTCTATAATTTATTTTAATTTTTTGTTATTGAGAATATACACAGCAGAACTTACGCCAATTCAATAGAAACTACAATTTAGTGACATGGATTATATTCTTCAAGTTGTACAACCATTCTCACTCTCCTTTTCTGAGTTGTTTCTCCCCCATTAACATAAACTCACTTCTCCCAAAGTCTCCTACCTAATCTTTCACATTGCTGTTGTTCGTTCAATCCCATATAGATAGGCAGACATTCTGGACTAGTTAAGCTATTGTTTGGTTTTAAGAAGACTTCAGAGGATATTTTTCATTTAAGGTTTAAAGATTATCTCAGGATAATAGTTTCAGAGGTTCATCCAGCCTCCATGGCTCCAGAGAGTCTAGAGTCCATGAGAATTTGAAATTCTGTTCTGCATTTTCCCCCTTTTTATCAGGATTCTTCTATAGACTCTTTGATCAAAATGTTCACTAACGTATACACACCCATGTTCATTGCAGCATTATTCACAATAGCAAAAAGATTGAAGCAACCTAAGTGCCCATCAACAGATGACTGTATAAACAAATTATGGTACATACACACAATGGAATACTGTGCAACGATAAATAAAAATGAAGAATCTGTGAAACATTTGACAACTTGGATGATTCTGGAGAGCATTATGCTGAGTGAAATAAGTCAGTCTCAAAAGGACAAATATAGTATAAAACCACTATTATAAGAACTCATTAAAAGCTTTACACACAGAGAACAACAATCTTCCATGGTTATAAGAGAGAGGAAGGGTGGAGAGGGTAAATCACTAACTAGATAGTTGACAATTGTTAACTTTGGTGAAGGGAAAGACAAAACACAATATAGAGGAAGTCGGCCCAACTTGACCACAGCAAAGTCATAGAAGTTTCCTAGACACACTTGAGGGACCAAGTTACTGGGGCTGAGGTCTGGGGACCATGGTCTTGGTGGACATGTAGGTCTATTGGCATAACATAATTCATAAAGAAAATGTTCAGCATCCTACTTTGACGAGTAGCATCTGGGTCTTAAAAGTTTGCAGGCAGCCATCTAAGACACATCTATTTGTCCCATTCAGTCCAGAGTAAAGGAGAATGAAGAAAACCAAAGACACAAGGAAAATATTAGTCCAAAGGACTAATAGGCCTTCACCAGCTTGAGCCAGAAGAACTAGATGATGCCCAGCTACCACAACTAATGACTGTGACAGGGATCAGAATAGAGGGTCCCAGACAGAGCAGGAGAAAAAGGTAGAACAACATTCAAATTCACAGAAAAAGACCAGACTTACTGGTCTGACAGAGACTGGAGGAATTCCCAAGACTATGACCCCCAGACACCATGCTAACTTAGAACTAACTTAGAACTGAAGCCACTCCTAAAGTCCACCTTTCAGCCAAAGATTAGACAGGCCTATTAAACAAACAGTAACACAAGTGAGAAACATGCTTCTTAGTTCAATCAAGTATATAAGACCAAATGGGCAATACCTGCCCAAAAGCAAAGAAGAGAAGGGAAGAAGAGACAGGAAAACTGGATGAATGGACATGTGGAACCCAAGGTGTTAAAGGGAAAGGGGGAGTGTGTTGACACATTGAGGAGATTGCAACCAATGTCACAAAACCATTTATGTATAAATTTTTGAATGAGAACCTAATTTGTGCTGTAAAGTTTCACCTAAAACCAAAAAAAAAAAAACAAATCCGTCACTGCCGAGTCAATTTCAACTAATAGTGAGCCTATAGCACAATAAAATTAAAGCAAAATGTTCACTAATGGTAGCCAGGCACCATCCAGTTCGTCTGGTCTCATGGCAAAGAAGGCGGTTGTTCATGGAGGCAATTAGCCACACGTCCCATTTCCTCCTCCTTTTCCTGACTCCCTTCTTTCTCTGTTGCTCCAGGTGAATACAGACCAATTATTGTGCCTTAGATGGCCACCTGCAATCTTGTAAGACCTTCGCCCTTTTTTAGATTGGGTTGTTTGTCTTTTTGTTGTTGAGTTGTAGGAGTTCTTTATACATTCTGGATATTAAACTCTTAACCAAATTTACAATTACCAAATGTTTTCTCCCATTCTTAGATTATCTCTTCACTTTCATGATAAAATCTTTTGATAAACAAAAGTTTTTACTTTTGATGAAGTCCAATTTATATCTTGATCTTTTGTTAGTTGTGTTTTTGGTGTCATATCTAAGATTCCACTGTCAAAAACAAGGTCTTGAAGCTTTGCTCTTACGTTTTCTTCTAAGAGTTTTGTGATTTTAGTTCTTATATTTAGGTCATTGATCTATTTTGAGTTAATTTTTGTATATTGTGTGAGGTATGGCTCCAACTTCATTCTTTTGCATATGGAGATCCAGTTGTCCCAGCACAATTTGTTAAAGAGACTATTCTTCCCCCATTGAACAGCTTGGTATCTTCCTCAAAAATTAACTGGCTGTAGAAGTAAGGATTTATTTCTAGACCCCCAACTCTATTCCATTGGTCTGTATGTCTGTCCTTAAACCAGGACCAAATCATTTTGATTACTGTAGCTTTATATTGTTGTTGTTAGGTGCTGTTGAGCTTTATAGTATATTTTTAAATCAGGTAACATAAGATCTCCTACTTTGTTCTTCTTTTCCATACTGTTTTGGTTATTCAAGGCCCTTTGCCATTCCATATGAATTTGGGGATCAGCTTTTCCATTTCTGCAAAAAAAGCCATTCCAGTTTTGATAGAGATTATGCTGAATATATAGATCATTTTGGATGGTAATGACATCTTAACAATATTAGGTCTTCCAATCCATAAACATGGGATGTCTTTCCATTTATTTAGATCTTTTTAAATTTATTTCAGCAACGTTTTATAGGGTTGAGTATACAAGGGTTTTATCTCCTTGGTTAAATTTATTCTTAGGTATTTTATTCTTTTATATGCTGTTGTAAAAGGAACTGTTTTCTTTATTTTCTTCTCAGATTGTTTATTGTTGACGTATATAAACAACAGATTTCTACGCCTTCGTCTGGTACCCTGAAACTTTTCTGAAGTCATTTATTAGCTTTAATAGCTTTCTTACGAATTATTTTGCTTTTCTGTATATAGGATCATGCCGTCAATGAAAAGGAATAGTTTAACTTATTCCTTTCTGATTTAGATGCTTTTTATTTCTTTTTCTTGTCTGATTTCCCTGGCTAGAACTGCAGATATAAAGCTGAATAGCAGTGATGAAAGCAGGCATCCTTGTCTTGTTCCTGATGTTGAGGAGATGATGATAGCTATGGGTTTATCATGCTGAGGAATCTCTCGTCTATTCCCAGTTTGCTGAGTGTTTTTATCACGAAAGGGTGTTGTATTTTGTGAAATGCCTTTTCTGCATTAAATTGTAGATTCATGTCTTTCATCAAACTTGGAAAGTTTTCAGCTATAATTTCTTCAAATATTCTTTCTGTCCCTTTCTCTCTCTCTTCTCCTGAGACTCCCATAATGTGTATGTTGTTCACTTTTCTTCATTTATTTTATTTTTTCTCCTCTGAATTTTCTCCTCAATAATTTCAGTTGTCTTATCTTCAAATTTGCTGATTTTTCTTTGGCAGCTCAAATTTGCTGTTGAACCTCTCTATGCATTTTGTGTTTCAGTTACTGTGCTTTTCAGCTTCAGTATTTTTGTTTTGTTCGTTTTTATAATTTCTATCTCTTTATTGATTCTCATTTTGTTAATGTATAATTTTCTGGACTTCCTTTAGCTCTTTGTCTGTGTTTTCCTTTTGTTCTTGAAGCATATTTAATACTGTGTTTTAAAGTCTTTGTCTAGTAAACCCATTATCTGGGCTTCCCCAGGGACAATTTCTGTCACTTTATTTTGTTCTTTTAATAGGTCATCCTTTTCTGTTTCTTTTAAGCCTTGTGAGTTTTGTAGTCGTTATTGAAAATGGGACATCTTAATACTATAAATTGTTGAATCTGGAAATTAGATTCTCCTCCTTCCCCGGGATTTGCTCCTTTGTTCTGTTTTGTAATTGTTGAAGGCTGCAGTAATCCATTTGGTTACTGAATTCCCCTAACTCCTTTTGTAAGAGCTGCTCTTCTGGATGTCTGTGGACACTGACATCTCTGTAGTTTGTGTTCAGCTATATTTTCACAGATTTCCTTGAACATTGCAGGAGGAAGAGGCAAAATAAAACCTCTCCTAGTCTTTGTAAATTGGTTCTGTATTGGGCCCTTCTTCAACCCTTAGCCAGGCTTGCACTGAGTCTACTGATCAATCCGAGATGAGAATATAGGGTCTTCTCAGGTAATTTCTGAGCATACATCTTCTCCTGGGCATGCATGTTGCTTTTTTTCTTTTCTTTTTTAATTTTATTTATTTTGTTGTTGTTGTTGAGAATATACACAGCAAAACATACGCCAATTCAACAGTTTGTACGTATACAATTCTGTGACATTGATAACATTCTTCGAGTTGTGCAACCATTCTCACCCTACTTTTCTGAGTCGTTCCTACCTCATTAACATAATTCTCATGTGGCTTTTTCAATTCCTCCATAAACATGATGCTTTCAAAAGCCTTATTTTCTGAAAGAAATTCTCTTTCTGGCCTCTCTTGACAGTGTTTATGCATCCATTGTATGTCCTAATGGCAGTAATGACACTCTCCAGTCCTAGGCAGCCAGCTGTGATTACAGCTGTGCAGCATTACTTGCTGCTCCTCCATCCATGTGGTGTGAATCTGAGACAGGCCAAACCACAATGAACACCTTGCTTCAGTCCTTCAGGTGGGACACACAACAATGCTTTGCAAATAGAGTCTTCTCTTCTTTTCCTAGAGCCAAAGACCCGGTTCCCTCTCTGGGAGTGTGGACTGCCACCTTTTTAAGATGGCCATGCTGAGCATGGCAGGAATGAGATGGGGCATTTAGAAAACCAATGCTTTCTTACCATTTAAATATTGCCTTTGGTTGGTTCAGCATTTGCTTAGTTGCTGTGGTTGTTTTACTGCTTTCTAGAGTTATGGCAGAGTTGGTTCTTCCAGCTTCTGCTTTCTGTGCGTGTGTGGTATTTGTGAGGGGCTGGGAGTATCTAGGGGCTAACACTGACATCTTGCTCCAGATCCTTTACCTGCCTCTTTTTGACACATCTTTTTTCTGTATGTCTAAAATAAAACCTTAACACTCTCATCCATATAGACTCGAGAAAAAAACTTATTGCTGTCAAGTTGATTCCAACTCATAGTGACCCTATAGGACAGAGCAGAACTGTCCTATAGGGTTTCCAAGGAGCAACTGGTGGATTCGAACTACCAACCTTTTAGTTAGCAGCTGAGCTCTTAACTACTGCACCACTAGGATTCTCTATAAAGGACCAGATTTTAGGCTTTATAGTTCTATTAGTTTTCTAGTTTTAGTAGTTACTATTGCAACTATTTAACCTGCCATTGTAACACAAAAGCAGTCGTAGACAATATGTAAACAAATGGTCATGGCTGTGTTCTAATAAACTTTATTTTCAAAAACCAGCAGTGGCCAGATCTGGTGTTTGCAACCCCCAGCATGGGTTCCTTCCGTGGGAAGTCACTACAGCATGTTTCACATTTCTTAAAACACATTCACTATCTTCATCTTTATTTATTGTAAATAAAACCACATTTTTAGATCATTATTCTATCTTGTATTATATATTATATTCCACTTAAAGTCATATGTGTTATTTCATTTACTGAGAGATCTGATAACAAATTAAAAGACTTTTTCCACACAGTGCTGCCGTGTAATCTTCCCAAACACCTGAAATCAATATTTCTTCATGTCTGACCTCTCCAGGTAATGATCTATGTGAGGGAATTGCTCCACAGATACCCATTTCATCCCTATAGGAAATCTAAACACTCTAATTAATGAATTCTCTAATTAAACCTTTTCCTGCATCCTGAACTTTAGCAAGACTATAAGGACAGTCAAACTGAAAATGAATCAAGTTTGCATTTTTCTTTCTCTTGGAGAATATGTCATGACTCAAAATGTGATTGTTTTCCAGGATTCACACAGTGAATATTGAATGCATATTTATGGAAAAAAAGAGAAGTGGCAAAATGATGGCCAAGGCTGAATCCAACCCTGAGATATGTTTCTTGGCCTTCAAAGTAGTTTTCAGCTATTTTAGCCACTACTAAAAAATTCAGATTCCCAGCTTATCTCAAAAAATAGGTATTTCTAGCAACCAAACCAAAAAAACAAACTTGTTGCTGTTGAGTCAATTCCTATTATTGGCACTGCATGTGTGCAGAGTACAATTGCACTCCATAGGATTTTCAAAGCTGTGACCTTTCAGAAGCAGATCGCCAGATTTTCTTTCTGAGGTACCTCTGGGTGAATTTGAACTGCCAACCGTTCGGTTAGTAGTCGAGTGCATAAGCATTTGCACCACCCAGGGACATTTCTAGCAACACTGGGTCCAAATTCTTAAAGGGCAATAATCATATGGAGCTAAATAGTGGCCTGTTCCTTTTAGATGGAGAGTGTTCTCCCAGTTTTCCACAATCCCTACCACTCCGTATTGTACCTAATACAGAAGTAAAATGTCAGTTGCCAATTATTATTGTCTTTGCAGTGCTACATTTTTTTGTAGCAGAGAGATATTTTTCTGTACCCTTTTCCCTATTAAAAGCAAAAAATAAGAGACTATGTAATTCAAGAAAAATAGATGAAAGTATTTCATTAATATAACCTGTCTGGCCATGGTAGGCGTTTGAGTTTTTCCCCGTGGCACAGGAGAAAGAGCCTTACCAGGTTCTAGTCTTAGTTCTAATCTAGTGCAAGAGGACTTTTGAGCAGGGCAGTACCCTATCTAAGCCTCAATTTCTTCCCCTATATAGTAATAGGACTTAAATAACTTAGGGCCTTTTGGTTGTATGAAAAATTAATTAACTGGAAGTGTATCAGATGTCCATGGAATTGATTTGAAAACTGAAGAACATGGCTAAAGAAATTATAAGAAACCAGGGCACTGTCAGCAACAACTACAGGAAAAGCTGTCCCCATAACAGAAGCCATCAGGTAGGGCAGTGATGCTGAGATACATGAATTCCAACCATTTCTTTTACCGTTGCATTCTTTGTTCACTGTTCAACATTCTAGCATTTAATTGGCCAAACCTAGGGCAGGTGGCCTTTTTTCTGGCCGCAAAAGGCCAGAAAGCAGTAAGATCTGGAAAAAAAAGGAGCTCCAGAGACCCCTTTTATCTTCCACTGCAGAATAGAAACCTGGATTTATAGTCCCACTAAGGCTACGCATAGCAGGGGAGAGGTAATTATTCAAAAAGAAGTTGGGCTGCTGTTGGGAAACAATAATACAGGATGCCCATGCCAAAAGCAAAAATAAATCTTCCCTATTGGATTTAAAAAAAATCTTACACGGAACCTAAATATAAAAGGCACAGAAAAGTGTAGCGATTCTGATGGGAGCAGTGGTGGGAGTCCAGGAGTCCTATCTGTTCTGCGACCCCTCATCCTCTGCCTTAGCCCCTGAAGTACTTCTGAACCCAGATCTTCCTGCAGCTCAGAGTAAAAACCACAGAACTAGATAGCCTATAAGATCCCTTGAAGCTGTGATTTTGTGGTTTGAATGGCAGAAAAATTAACGGAGTTTCCACTGGTTGACTCGGTTCAGAGACTCTAACCAGAGGATGTCTGCAAGATAAATCTTGACAGCCAACTGAGCCATGAGAACTGTTCCCCTGGGAACTGTCTATCACCAGTAAATCATTCTCGTTTACTGCTGATGAGAGGGACTGGCTTCTTGGTTACTACCATCAGAGGCAGGCTTGGAAACAATGACATCAGTGTTAACAGCTGAAGGGCTGATGATCATCGACCCCTGAACCATTGGATCCTCAACCATATGGAATGCCTCTGCTATTGGATTACTGAAGACATCTCTGCAGCCCACCTCTCTCATGCACATTAATATGTCTTCATCCTTTGTTTAGCATGGGAATGGGCAAGGGGAGGAAAATAGGCCCTTGTGGACTCTTGACATGGGTGATCAGCAGGAAGAAATGAGGAATGTGAGAAAAAAAGGATATCATCTTTACCAAAGATTCGTTTTTAATAACCAGCCACTCAGGGTAGCAGGGAGCTGGAACCACATTACGAAACTATTACAATATTTAAACAGAGCTTTGCTAATGGCACACACAATAGTACAGAAAGTCCAGTTGAAGAAATTGTTAACTCTTCAGACGGATTATTATTTTTTTTTTTTTACATTCTAGAAATATCCCAACCTCACACCACTCTGTCTACTAAGTCTCTGATGGGACTGGTGTTTATATGCAAGGATACAGGAAACTCAGACACCAGATCAAAGTTTTCTTATTGCAAAAGGGTCCTGTTTATTTCTTCATTTTAATTTGTTCTTCATGTGTGATTGTGCCTTACTCTTCTGAGTGAATTATCTGTAAGAAGCTCCACCATCTCAGAGTTAACCGAGCCATTGGAGAAGCTCAGATGTAATGTTACAAGAAACGCTGTTTATTACCCTGTAATGGTTAAAGTTGTGTGTCAACTAGGCTGGGCCATGATTCTCAGTGAATCTGATAGTCGTATGATGGTATGATTACTTCCATGATGAGATCTGATATTGTGTGATCACCTCCATGATGGGATCTGCTGTGAGTAGCCAATCGGTTGAAAGGGAGTTTCTTTGGCCGTGTGGCCTGCATTGAATATAAGTGGATATTCTGGCAAGGCCTGTGGGCTTTTGCTCATTCTGAATCCTGCAGCTGGCTCCTGTTCATCTGATCTCCAGTTCTTGAGACTTGAGCTAGCAGCTTACCTGAGGTCTTACCTGCTGATCTTTGGGATTTGTTGATCTTCATAGTCTGTGAACAAGAGCCCTGCTCTCCAGCCTACCAATCTTGGGTTTGCAAGCCCCTGTGGCTATGTGCATCAGGAGAAGCTTCTATCCTGGCATACAGACTTGGGACGTCCCAGCCTCTACGATCACGTGAGCCATTTCCTTGGTATAAATCTCTCTATATATATATACTTATATGCTTTACTGGTTTTGCTTCTCTTGAGAACCTAGCCTAAGACAAGCAGGCTTGGCATTTCTGATGCTGAAAGAACTGAAGAAACAATTGAATCCTCCAATTGCAACATTGAAAGATTCACTGGGCAAAATTGAACCATACAAGAAGCATCAAAAGAAGGTGGAAGGAATAAACAGTCACTGTATCAAAAAGAATTGGTTGACATTCAAACATTTCAGGAGGTAGCATATGATCATGAACTAATGGCATTGAAGAAGTCCAAGCTGCACTGAAGGCATTCACAAAAAACAAGGCTCCAGGAATTGACCCTGTATCAACTGAGATGTTTCAACAAATAGATACAACATTGGAAACACTCACTTGTGTATGCCAAGAAATTTGGAAGACTGCTACCTGGCCAACCAACTGGAAGAAATCCACATTTGGACCCTTTCCAAAGACAGGTTACCCAACAGAATGTAGAAATTATCAAACAACATCACTGATATTACATGCAAGTAAAATTTTGCTGAAGATAATTCAACAACAGTTGCAGCAGCACGTTGACAGGGGACTGCCAGAAATTCTAGCCAGATTCAGAAGAGGACATGGAACAAGGGATATCATTTCTGACGTCAGACGGATCTTGGCTCTAAGCAGAGAATACCAGAAAGATGTTTACCTGTGTTTTATTAACTATGCAAAGGCATTCACCTGTGTGGATCATAACAAATTATGGGTAACACTGAGACGAATGAGAATTCCAGAATACTTAATAGTGCTCCTGGGAAACCTGTACACAGACCAGCAGGCAGTCTTTCCAACAGAATAAGGGGATACTGCATAATTTAAAATAAGGAAAGGTGTGCTTCAGGGTTGTATCCTTTTACGATACTTATTCAATCTGTATGCTGTGCAAATAATTTGAGAAATTGGACTATATGAAGAATAATTCAGCAACAGGATTGAAGGAAGTCTATTTAACAACCTGTGATATGCAGATAACACAACCTTGCTTGCTAGAAGTGAAGAGGACTTTAAGAACTTACTGATGAGGATCAAAGACCACAGCCTTCAGTATACATTGCACTTCAACATAAAGAAAACAGAAATCCTCACAACTGGACCAATAAACAACATCAAGATAAATGGAGAAAACATTAATGTTGTCAGGGATTTCATTTTACTTAGATCCACAGTCCACGCCATGGAAGCAGCAGTCGAGAAATCAAAGACATTGCATTGGGCAAACCTGCTGCAAAAGACCTCTTTAAAGTGTTAAAAAGGACAGACGTCACTTTGAGGACTGTCATGGATTGAATTGTGTCCCCCCAAAATATGTGTCTACTTGGCTAGGCCATGACTCCCCGTATTGTGTGATTGTCTACCATTTCGTCATCTGATGTGATTTTCCTATGTGTTGTAAATCCTATCTCTATGATGCCAATGAGGGAGGATTAAAGGCAGTTATGTTAATAAGGCATGACTCAGTCTACAAGATTAGGTTGTGTTTTAAGCCAATCTCTTGTGAGATATAAAAGTGAAGCTAGCAGAGAGACAGGGAGACTTCATACAACCAAAAAAGCAATGCCAGGAGCAGAGCATGTACTTTGGACCCAAGGTCTCTGTGCTGGGAATCTCCTAATCCAAGGGAATATTGATGACAAGAACCTTCCTCCAGAGCCCACGGAGACAGAAAGACTTCCCCTAGAGCTGACACTCTGAATTTGGACTTCTAGCCTTCTAAACTATAAGACAATAAATTTTTCTTTGTTAAAGCCATCCTCTTGTGGTATTTCTGTTATAGCAGCACTAGATGATTAAGACACACCCAAAAGAGTTCCAGTCTCCAAGAAGAAACACTCCTATCTTATTAATCTCTTCAGGAGTCAGAAAGTTCTGACTTCACCATCAGTAAGGGATATTTCATATGCCTTCAGAGGACAGGTCACTGTGATTGGTTCTAGGAGTCACAATAACACATCAAACCTTCCTTCACACGGTTGAGAGCTTGGTCTGCCTGGCAGGATGTGTGCATGAAATGGAAGAACCTAAGTAACAAAGTAGCTGAACAGCCTGTCCAGGAATAATGCCTTTAGATACTGGCCTATTGACCTCAGGCCCACATGCTGTCCCCATGGCTATAAAGTCACTAAAGTGGAATGCATAGCAACATGGACTTTCGAGATGCATCAAGATCTGGATGTGACAGTGGAATACTATGCAACGATAAAGAACAACGATGAAGCCATGAAACATAACATGGAGGAATCTGGAAACCATTATGCTGAGTGAATTTAGTCTGTCACAGAAGGACAAATACTGTATAAGACCACTATTATAAGAACACAAGAAAAAGGTTTAAACACAGAAGAAAACATTCTTTGATGGTTACAAGGGTGGGGAGGGAGGGGGAGGGTTATTCACTAACTAGATAGTAGACAAGAATTATCTTAGGTGAAGGGAAGGACAGCACACACTACAGGGGAAGTCAGCACAACTGGACTAAACCAAAGCTAAGTAGTTTCCTGAATACAGTCAAACACTTCGAGAGACAGAGTAGCAAGGATGGAGGTCTGGGGACAATGCTTTCAGGGGACATCTAGGTCAACAGGCATAACAAACTTTATTAAGAAAATGTTCTGCATCCTACTTTGGTGAGTGGCGTCTGGGGTCTTAAAAGCTTGCAAGCAGCCATCTAAGATGCATCAATTGGTCCCAACCACCTGGAGTAAAGGAGAATGAAGAACACCAAAAACACAAGGAAAGTATTAGCCCAAGAGACAGAAAGGGCCATATAAACCAGAGACTCCATCAGCCTGAGACCAGAAGAACTAGATGGTGACCGGCCACCACCAATGACCACCCAGAGAGGGAACACAACAGAGAGTCCCTGATGGAGCAGGAGAAAGGTGGGGTGTGGTACTCAAATTCTAGTAAAAAGACAAGACTTAATGGTCTGACTGAGGCCAGAGGAACCCTGGAAAGCATGGCGCCCGGATTCCCTATCAGCCCAGAACTAAAACAATTTCCAATGCCAACTCTTTCGACAAAGATTGGACTGGACTGTGGGACATAAAATGATACTCGTGAAGAGTGTGCCTCTTAGCTCAAGTAGTTACAAGAGACTAAACAGGCAGCTTCTGTCCAGAGGTGAGATGAGACGGCAGAGAGGGTTCGGAGCTGGTTGAATAGACATGGGAAATCAGGGGTGGAAAGGAGGACTGTTCTATCACAGTATAGGGAGAGCAATTACGGTCACATAACAATGTATGTATACATTTTTGTTTAAGGGACTAACTTGAAATGTAGACTTTCACTTGAACCACTACAATAAACAAACAAACAAAAAAAGATCTGGATGTGAATCCCAGCTCTGCCATGTAGAAGGTGGGTTATCTTGACAAGACTCAATTACCCACTTTTATCATGTGTAAAATTAGAATAACAATTCATTAGACAATATGAAGGATTAGAGGTGTGGGACAAAGAACTAAGTTTGGCTTTTTTTCTCTGGTTTTTGAAAATAACCTGAACAATTAAGGTCCTCTTTGTTGTTGTAAAATAGCCAGGCAAGTAGGGGCTACACAGGCCCCAAATCTGGTAAACTTACTTCAGGAAGGGAGGGTGCATGATACAGTCAGTCATGCATATTCATGCATGTTCACTGAGGTCCCGATGACTACAGAACACAGTACCTTGGAGCTCTCTCTTTGGGGCTTCCAGGATTGGTGAGAATATCCATGCATGGCAGAGGGTGGGCATGTCCCTGGGGACAATGGGAGCTTTGTGCCAGGACCTTTCCCAGATCTTGTCTGATCCATCTCTTTGCTTGTATCCTTTCTGGTTATAATAAATGAGTAACTGTAAATTTAGGTAACAGTCTCTGTGAATTTTGTGAGCTGTTCTACAGAATTAATGAACCAAAGGAGCAATGAGCCAGTGCAGAGTCGATTTGTGTAGACCCAGCTCTGGGTAGCTAGGTGATAAGGAAAGGCTGCATGGGCAGTGGATGAAAAAGGATAGAGTCCTTCTAGTTTATAACCTAGCACCAGAGGACTAGAGAGAGAGAACAGCTGGTCTGCAGTGCAGGGAGTTATACAGACTCCTGAACCTATGGCTTCTGACAAATGACCTGGCCTCAGGGGGGCCAGAGATGTTTTGACCTGCCTCAGGATAGCCGAGGATGGGGTCTGATCTAACTCTGGGTGGTTAGGATCTAAGAGAGAGTTTTTGCAATGCAAGTGACTGGCGACGAGGAATGAAAATGTGAGAAGATGAAGCCTGGATCCATTTCCAGGTGGGAATTGGACTCATCCTGATCTTTGTCATGCAGTTAGGGATAAGGTGGAGTTTGTCCATCTTGCCCCTCTTATAGTGCATTTTGTAGCATCGTTCTTGCAAAAAGAGCACACATTGTAAAGGCACCTCACAGTGCTTCACACAGAATGTATGCTCAGTAAATGGTCACTTTCATCATCATCAATCTTCCCCAATGCAGATAGTCTAGTGTTTCTCAAAGTTAAATGTGTATTAGAGGCACCTGGGGAGATATTTTCAATTACCTGCTTGGGCTCTACCACAGATCTACTTCATCAAATTGATGAGGATATAGGGTGTGCATGGTGTCTGTGTGTGTGGGTGTGTGTTTATTACATTTTTCAGGTGATTCTGATATAGCTCATCTTTGGATTAGACTTTGTGATCCACTGTGTATAACTGGAGACAACCTATAATGTAAAAAGAATCCCTGGGTAGTGCAAAAAGTTAATGCACTCGGCTGCTAACTAAAAGGTTGGAAGTTCCAGTCCATCCAGAGATGTCTTAGAAGAAAGGCCTGGTGATCTACTTCCAAAAAATCAGCCATTGATAATCTAATGGAGCACAGTTCTACTCTGAGAAACCCATGGGGTCACCATGAGTTGGAACTCACTCAATGGCAACTGGTTTTATATGTGTAAATGTAGGTGAAGCCAAAGGAACGGTCACATAGTCCAACATGATCCAAGACAATGCAGACAGCAGAGGAACAGGAAAGGGGAGACACAGGTCAACACACAGTGACCATCCGGAAGCCTATTTATCCTCAGGTCAACTGAAGATATAATTTACCAAGGCCTTTGAAAACACAGTCTACAGATAACTTGCAAATTTCTCATGATTAAAATGCTTAGCAGAAAGTGTTGAAACTGCATAGCTAACACATGTAGAAAATAAAAGATTCTTCTTGTAAATTTAAGCTAAATAATAATTTAACCATGTTCCCCACCTTTTTTGGCCTTTCAGGGAGGATTCTTTAAGGGCATTCATTTGTAAAAATTACACTCCAGCTACATTTGCCACCTTGTATTGGAAGAATCATTCTGAGGGTGATTTCTTATCAAAGTTATCAGTGTGTTCTATGGACCTGAAACCATCTTGTGGGTGGCAGAGTGGAGGACTGGCTACTAGTGTGATTTTAGGAAAACTGGGAAAGGCTTTCTAGACATCTTTATCTCTGTTTTTTAATGTCAGAAATTACCTTCAAAAAAGTAACACTTCTGTGCCATGGTTTTTGATCCAAGCCATATACTGGAATCTCCAAGGAAACCTTGAAAAATTTTAAGCCTGGATCTTAGCCCTGGATATTGTGATTCAGTGCATGTGTGGGACCTAGTCATTGGTATTTTTAAAGCTTCTTGGGAGATTCCACTGTGCAGGCAAAGATGATGAACACTGATACAATGAAAGCCCTATTTGAAA
Organism: Trichechus manatus latirostris; assembly: GCF_000243295.1. Lineage (NCBI taxonomy): Eukaryota > Metazoa > Chordata > Mammalia > Sirenia > Trichechidae > Trichechus > Trichechus manatus. Next base: position 4,124,266 of record NW_004443976.1, on the reverse strand, counting down.
AACAAGAACTCATATTGAGGGACTATTTTAATCTATTAACAACGTTTTATAGGGTTGCCAGATAAACTGCAACATGTCCAGTTAAATTTAAATTTCAAATAAATAACAGTCATGGGACATACTTATATTAAAAATATATTTGCTGTTTATCTGAAGTCAAATTTATCTGGGTGTTCTGCATTTTTATTTGCTAAATCTGTCAACACTATCCTAACGGCCTAAGAGAAATGGAGGTAAAGTTTTAGCAGAATTGAGAGAGTAAAGGTACTATGGATATCTGCTGGTTTTGCCTGACATTCATCCTTTATTCTCCTTGTAACTGCACTTTAATTTTCCTTAAGGAACACCCCCATCTCCATGCTCAGCCTATGAGGTTTGGGTGGACAATGAACTAGACCTGCCAATCAGAGCTGTCCATCTCCCTGACCATAGTGATTATCTTGGGCGTGGTTGGCATTTAAACCAAGCCAAGTCAAAGAGATACCAATGCAGAACTTGTGTGTAACTCTAGGGGAAGAGGTGTTCTTTCTACTAAGGTAGCGGAGATGCTGGACTATAAACCTGGAGCTACCGGTGGTCCTATTATCACCATGTGTGAAGAGCCTCCTTGAATAAAGTCAGCAAGGAAGAAAGCAGAGCTGAGAGATGCAGACCAATGGGCCCTTGGAGCCAGTCAGACCTGAAATCTATATCTTGCACTTTTTATTATTTCAGTCAACTAATCGCCTTTTAGCTAACACCAATTTGAGTTCTTTTTCTGCCTTTAGTCCCCAGAAGAGTCTTGAGTAATACATGTAATAGTACTGAGTTGAGAAGCTGCAATCCAAAGATAAGCTTTCACCTGCCTTACCATGCTGTTAGCCCTAAGAAACAGTTCTTCCAAATGCACCAGTGTTCAGTCCCTCTCCATAACCTTCACTGACCCCACTGTTCCTAGTTCAATATTCCCTCATCCGTATCCCCCTCATAGCTGGTGCCTTCCATCATGGCGCATCTCACGTGTGGTAGCTCTCATACACGTGGTTTCCCCGCGTGTTTTCTTTGTGTTTGCATTTCCAGCCAGGATCTGGTACATAATAGGTGTTGAATCAATGTTTGTCAAATTAAGTGGACAGTGTAGACAAGCTGTGATGATGATATCTTCAAAAGCTATGTAGAGCCACAAGTTCCACCGAGTCCAGAAGGGAGGGGAGGCTGTGGAGGAGAGAGCTAACCCCAATCACACAGAACCACTGCTTCCATCCATAGCCTTCCATGTGCAGATTGGGGATTAAACTCTAGGTTTTGTGTTTATCTACCTCGGCTCGTCCCCCACTGTCATCACTTTTTTTACCAGATAAATATTCCCACATGCACTTTTCAATCTACACTTTCATTCTAGACTTCAGTAACCAATAGTCATTTCTAGGTTCTTGCCTCTCTTTGGTGTGATTCCCACAAGTTGAATAAAATAGAAAATGGGCTTTTTCTCCCCCCATAGAAATAGTCCTTAGTTATTACCAGTTATTACCGATTCCAACTCAAGGCAACGCCACAAGTGTCAGAGCAGAACTGCACTCCATACGGTTTTCAGTCACTGATTTTTTGGAGATAGATCACCAGGCCTTTCTTCCAAGGTGCTCTGAATGGACTCAAACCTCAAACCTTTTGATTAGCAGCACAGCTTGTTAACCATTTACCCCACCCTGGGACTCCCCTTAGTTATTGAGATCTACTATATGAAGAGACACAAACAGATTTATTACACAGGTGATACATGATCGGGTGGAATCTGATATTAAGTGGGCTGAAACGAGATCCTCGAGGGATAAAATGCTGCCCAGAGTTTGGAGATCTCTTACTCATGAAGAATCAAGGAGTCCTGAGCCTCCTACCACCCAGTCGCAGGAATCTCAGTCTGTCTTCATGGCTGTGTCTGCAGTGGTAAAGATAAAAGGCAAACCTCAGTCATGCTGAAGAGTTTTAAACGATGTGGTTATTTGCTTCTCATTCTGATTCGATGCCATGAGGACAGTCCCCTGAAGCTTGACATCTGACTTGGTGTCTCAGTGTGCATCTTTGCAGACTGGCCCAGAAATTTCTTTTGAACTCCCCTGTGCTTATTTAACTGTGATGAAAATCACTGACCACTCAAATTAAACTCACTACAAGAATCGTGCACTCTGCAGGGGGCCTCTGCCACGGCCTCTAAGAATTCCACACTATCAGTTCCTGTGAAGTGCTTCCAATAACGAACCTGGCTCTTAATCTAGCAAAACTGACTGGTACTTTTACAAGTTATCAATTAACAACAACTGAAGACTTAATCTGGCAGGAATCTTTCTCCATCAGGCATATCAACACTTTGAAGTGCATGCAGGTGCCAGGGAGCTCAGGCTCAGAAAATTCCCTTTGAGGGGGTAGCCTGTCATCTTAGGGAGGGAGACCTTACAGACAACGTCAATGACTGTCTGAGGATCTTGGCTGAAAGCTGCCATCATTACAGCCCCAAGATGAAACGTCTCCATATTTCCCTTTAGAACTGCCCATCATCCAGTTTCTCTCGGAGATCTGCTTGCCAGTTAGTAAACCATCCTGAGCAATGGTGACGGGAGTAATTACAGAGGAAGAAAGCTCCTGGCATAATTCTTTTAAACAAAGAAGAGGGGAAACCACGAGGAAGAAAGAATGATCCAGAGGCTTGACTTCAATAGCATTAAGGGAGGACAATTTTAATTTCTTGCTTGAGTTTACCTAGCACCCATCTCCTGATCTGAAGGAGATATCAGGATAAGATAAACCCCAACTCTTGGAGATAGCCACCTCTGACAGTGGCAATTCCACAGATCCTGGGCAGATTTCAGGGAATCTGAAGACCTTGTGGAAGTGGAGAGCATTTGCTTGAGATCTTCCCCTTTCTTCACAGTATCAAGTGGTTTTAAGTACTGGGAGCCCACTCAAAGCCACACAGTACAACCTTCTATCCCTTCATCACTTGGTCTTGCTTTAACTTGAGTATTTCCAGTGATGAGTAGCAGTCTACTTTCTAAGGGAGTATGATCTTTTCATGATCTCTTTGAAATAACTCAGTTTGCTGAGAAGTTCTTTACTGGAGGCTACCATCTGATTCACTGTGACACCCACACATCGGTCCTAGTTTTACTGTCTAGAATCACAGAACCATTTTAACCCCTCCTCTACATAGTCATGCTTCAACTAAAGAGTGTTAGCATGTCATCTTCGCTCTAGGATAAACAATCCCAGTATCTCCAATTGGAGATATCTCTAATAGCTCCTTGAATTGGTTGTTTTCAAAGCTGTTCTTCGTCATGATAACTCTTCCCGGAAGAGCCTCAGTGTGGTAACTACTGTTTTCGACATCTATGGCAAGCTTCTGTGGCAGGTGTGGTTCTTCCCTGGACCTGCTTGTATTTGCTTCTTAGGGCTGACATAACAGATTACCACAGATTTTGCTGCTTAAAACAACAGAAATGCACTCTCTCACAGTTCTGGAAGCCAAACATTCTAAAGCAAGGTGTTAGCAGGGCTGGATCCTTCTAGAGACTCTGAGGGTGAATCAAGTCCATGCCTCTCTCCTAGACTAGTGGTTGCCACCAATCCCTGGTGTCCCTTGACTAGTAGACCCATCCCTCGAATCTCTGCCTCCATCTTCAAGTGCCTTCTGCCTTGTGTGTCTTCACCTCCTTTTATAAGGACATTAGGCGTGGGATTTTAGGAACACCCCAAATCCAGGATGGTCCATCGCAAGATCCTTAATTTACTTACATTTATAAAGTCCCTAGTTCTAAATAAAGCCACATTCATAGATACCAGGGGTTAGGACTTGGTCATATCTTATTGAGGAACACTATTCAACCCACTACACTCCCTTAACCCTGAGAGGAGTTGCTGTTTGTAGTCATGCACTCATGGGGGTTTTGTGAAAATTGTACAAGTATTATAATTGTGTGTGAGTATTACAAGTATGAAGTACAGTGACCAACTTCATTCCTTATTCAATAAACTTCCAAAGAAAATAAGTGAAAAGAAAGAGCAAGAAATACTCCACCGGACATTTAATCCCTATTAGTGACAACAAAAACTACTCATTCAGTTAATAATTTGAATTTATTGGAGAATAACTACAGGGAATATAGAAATTGTCTGGCAACAGGCTGGGCATTGCTGGCTACTCTTGGGAATTCTGTTGTTTCCCCAAAATGGTACAAAGAAAATGATGAGAATTTCCAGGCCATAGGAATTGCCAAGTCAGTTTGTAGCCTTCTCTTTTCATGTCCTGCAGCATGAATGCTCTTCTCATGTTATGCTATGGGTGGGCCTCAGAGGCCCATTGATGGTGATTCACTGCTGTTGACATGTCTTCTCAGGAGGTACTCAGAGACTTGGTTTCCATATGCAAAAGGTTCAAGTCTTTTAAAATGAATTGTCTGATCCACTAGGTTAAAAATCAGTCAATCTGTTGTTGACATGGTCTTTGAATCTCCTCCCTCCAAAGGCTAATTTGACCAGCTAGGCTTCCATTGATTCCTCTTCCTTTTGCCAATATTGACACTGGAGGACAAACAGTGTCTCAGGAATAGATCTGTCCATTTGCCTGGGGCCTAAAGCCCCAGGTCAGCAATGTTAAAGCCAGACACACCAGCAGAGGTTAAAGATAAGCCCCCAGTATATTGAGCTGTGTTTGTTGTTTTGACAAAGTAGATAGCTTAAGGACACCAAGGGCAGTTCATTTCTCCTGTCGGTGTCATTGAAGAAGACAGATGTTTTCAGGGACAAAAGCCAGAATGGCAAGAACCTTGGCGCAAGGCCAGACCATCTTGTCCACATCAGCAATTATGGGAATCGACTCCTAGCACTCATGTTGCTGAGCCTGACTTAGGAGAGGCTCCGATCAGAAATGCTAGCAACAAGACTGCTGGACCGTGGCCTGGTCTCCATAAAACACCAAAGTCAGCCATTCAGTGATTCATCCAAGCCCAGGACTGGGCCATCAGTGACTTTGTGACTTAGCAAGGCCAATGTCTTGGGGGTTATGATGGTGGAATTAACCAGGGCCTTTTCACTGATGCTGTCATCGTAAGTGGCTACTCCACAACATCTTGTGAGAAATGGGGCTGGTCATAGTACTGCCATATATATATGGAGCTCTGGTGGCATAGTGGTGAAGAGCTTGGCTACTAACCAAAAGGTCATCCGTTTGAATCCACCAGCACTCCTTGGAAACCCTATGCAGCAGTTCAACTCTGTCCT
>NW_004443976.1:4089304-4118916 GCF_000243295.1 Trichechus manatus latirostris | reverse complement strand
ATATATATAGGCAGCAGCGGTTCTGTGGTAAAGTTCTCACCTTCTATGTAGGAGACCTAGGTTTGATTCCTGGCCAGTGCACCCCAAGTGCAGGTACCTCTTGTCTGTCAGTGGAGGCTTGCATGTTGCTGTGATGCTAAACAGGTTTCACCAGAGCTTCCAGAATAAGATAGACTAAGACAGACTAGGAAGAAAGACATGGTGACCTACTTCCAAAAAATCAACCAATGAAAACTCTATGGATTACAACGATCTAATCCTGTTGTGCATGGGGTCTCCATGAGTCAGACGGCAGCTAACAACAAGTACGTGAATGTGTGTGTGTGTGTGTGTGTAAAATACATACACACGCAAATATACACACATATGTGTCTTCATAAACTCACAAAACCCATTGCTGTCGAGTCAATTCCAACTCATAGTGACCCTGTAGGACAGAGTAGAACTTCCCCATAGGGTTTCCAAGGCTGTAAACCTTTATGAAAGCAGGCTGCTACATCTTTCTCCTGTGGAGCTGCTGGTGGGTTCAAACTTCTAACTTTTCAGTCAGCAGCCGAGCGATTAACCAGTGTGCCACCAGGGCTCCTTCTCATTTTCATAGTACATACATAAAACACATTTTATATGTTTATACTAGTATGTACCAAGTTTATTTGGTATTAAAATGATTCATGAATGTCATTCTCTTCCTTATTTATTGTCAGATTTCAGGGTCCAGGACCACGTCTTAACCACCTTTGGATCTTTCAGAGTATCCTGGGATCATTTCTTATGCATTGTAGACACTCCATCAGTGTTAGCTGAATTGTCATTTCAGTTCAGTGGGTCCATGCCCACTGCTGTGAGTGGTTTCCTTATGATAACCCCATTCACCACACCCAGTGTTCTGCCTGTTGTCTGGATTGGCCTATTTGTCTGCCTTATCCCATGTTTTTCATCCTCTTTTCCCCAGAGAAGAGGTCAAGCTTTCTCTTTCCCATATCTTCCCCCTCCCACAAAGAGGTCTCTTGCAGCTACCTCTTATTTCAGTGTTTATGAAGCTCCGTGACTCCCCAGGAAATCACTTAAAATATCATCTAACAAATACTCCCTTTTGGAAGCTGAAAGTGGTCATTCAATTTTATGAAGAAGTGATGCAATTTTCTTACTTCCCTCCCTAAAACTTTAAATGGTAGAGATTAACTGATACCAAATTGTAGTTTTCCTGTGAGCTTTGCTAACTTGAACTTTTGCGTCTGATGCATGTATCTCTGTCATTAAAGTACTCATCATTGCACTAGCCTCCACTTTTTGCCAATTTATTTTATTTCCCTCGTTTGTCATGACTAATAGAGAAGAAATGCCCCTTTCCACTGTCTTTGCCCACGCCATCTCCATTACATCTGATGCCCAGCGGAAGGAAGGCAACAACATGTACCCAGTAAAAAGTTTCTCTTATAGCTCTTAAAATGCTTAATTGATATGTACAGTTTCCTGAGCTAATAGATGCCAAGCACATGCTTTTAAAATAAGTAAATAAATAATTTGTTTTAAAGATCTCTCACCATGCAATCCAGTTCCCTCTGGCACCTGCCAATTTGTCAACATTTCTCTTTCTACTAGAGTAGAAAGTATACCTGGGTCCTCTATCCAAGTACCAACCAACAGTCTCCTGCAATGCCTAAAAGAGCCTATTAGTCTCTTTCTACTAGATTAGAAAATCCCTGGGTTTGTTTGCTTGTTTTTTTTTAACACATTGATTGGGTATTCACTTGTTTATTAATTTAACAAATATTTAACTCCTCTTTTGAGTAATTATTTTAGGAGTCCCTGGCTGGTGCAAATGGTTAATGTGTTCAGCTGCTACCTGGAAAGTAAGCAGTATGAGTCCACCCAGAGGACTCAGAAGAAAGGCCTGGTGATCTACTTCCAAAAAATCAACCATTCAAAACCCTAGGAAGCACAGTTCTACTCTGACACACATGGGGTCACCATGAATCATAGTCGACTCGGTGGCAACTGGTTTACTGGCAATCTGTACGTACTTAGTAGGCACTAAATAAACTGACAATTTACTGAATGGATGAATCTCAGAGTGGTGACAGACCTAAGTACCATGTCTTATAAAGGTCATTTGAAGGTATGGCAAGAGCTTAACCCAAAAAGAGAAGCTCTCAGAGGGAAATGACAACCACCTAAAACTCATTGAAGGATTGTCACAGATCCTATCCTTATTCAAAAATTTGGTATTTTGTTTATCATGGAGTTTCTGCACAATTTTATTTTTAAGTATTGCATAAAATATTACTCATCACGGTTACCGAGTGTTTGGCATACCCATAAGTTTTGTGCATGAGGCCGGTGCCCCTCTCACCTCACCCTAGCCTTCGTCCTGCCACTGACACTTACACTACAGGCTCAGTGATGGCCCACAGTCTCCACGTATTCAAACCATAGTATCTTTCAAAGTCCACATTATGGTTGGGGGGCACTGTGGAGACTATTAGTTGGCACTTGGATAGAGGACCCAGGTACACCAATTCACTTCTTCATTACAAAGGGCTCAGTAGGGAGATATACCAAGGGAACAACTAAAGATGGGAGCTCAAAGGGCCACTTCCTTCTGAACTTTGTGGCAAACCAGATTGGGACAATGGCTTAGACTCAGGTTCTATATAGGACTCTTTTTTTTTCTTTTTCTTTAAGATCAAAGTCAGATCTTACCATCAGTCAGTCTGAAATAAGGATGTGGTGAGCAGGATGCAAAGACCTTTGAGAGGAAGAGACTAGCAAGCAAGCTGGAAACCTCTGAGGGGCCTTGTTCATTCAGCCTATATGTATGTGTGTAGTAGGATTGCTGCAGAAGAAGGAGATGAGGTAGCCAGACAAGCAGAACCTCAGACAGACAGAACAAACAGCATTGCATCATGCACATGACCTTTTAATGCTCTGTGACTCTGCCCAGTAGGAAATGTGATCTAATCATGACCCATGGTCAGGGTCTAATCAAATCTGTATACCTGCCTCTAAAACTGAGTTCAAATGTTACTTCTTGCAGGGGAGTTGTTAAGTTCAGATCCTCTGGGAAGCAAAAGCCAAGACAGAATTAGCCATTCCAGAGATTTACTGGAGAAAATACCAGCAGAGGATAATGAGGAGAGGGCTTGTTAAGGAGATAGGAATAACTTGGGATAGCCTTAAATCCATGTCGCAAGTCTGATACCTATGAAAGAAGAGAGGAAAGGAAGGAAGATTGGTTAGAAGGATCCTCAAACTGGAGTACAGTTCTCAGACATTCAGCGGTGTCCCACGTGTCAAGCAGAAATGCGCCAGCTCCATTACCCCCACTATATTCAGTCATTCTACCACCTGTAGGTTTGTTGTACTGTGTTGGCTTGCATGTTGCTAAGATGCTGGAAGCTATGCTACAGGTCTTTCAAACAACAGCAGGGTCGCCCATGGTGAACAGGCTTCAGCAGAGCTTCCAGACTAAGACAGACTAGGAAGAAATGCCTGATGATCTTCTTCCCAAAATTAGCCATTGGAAACCTTGAATCACAACAGAATATTATCCAATATAGTGATGGAAGATGAGCCTCCTAGGTTTGAAGGCACTCAATATACACAGTGGTGACAACAATGGACTCGAGCATACCAACAACTGTCAAGATGGTATGGGACCAGGCAAAGTTTCATTCTGTTGTACATGAGGTTGTCATAAGTAAATGGCATCTAACAACAACAACACAGTCATTAGCTGGAGCAGCCTGAGAGGACCATGACCTCAGCATTAATGTTGGGTAAATCCAACGATGAGGCAGCTGGAGGCCACTCACTAACCACCCTCCTCTCTGCAGGTTCTCTTGAAGGGAAATCTGAGTGGTACATCATCATGGCTCCTAAGAAGACTGAAATAATCTGACTTAAATTTTTAAAAGATCATTCTGGTTTCTGGGTAGAGGATACACTGTATGAGACTGAGAGAGAAAGAAAGGAAACCAGTTATGAAGTCACTGAGAGCATCCAGGTGAAAGGTGATGGTAGCTTGGGATATAGCACTGGTTCTCAAACAGGGATGATGTTGTCACCTCGTAGACATCTGGCAATGTCTGGAGACATTTTCAGTTGTCACAACTGGAAGGGTGGGACATGCTCATGGCACCTAGTGGGTAGATAGCAGGGATGCTGTTACTCTTCCTACAATGCACAAGACAGCCCCTCACAACAAAGAACTAAAGTGTCAATGATGTGAGGTTGAGAAGCCCTAGAATAGAGTGAAAATGATATAAGCAAATGGTTTTTTCAGTATTTTTTGAAAGTTGAGCTGAGAGAATTTGTTGATGAGGTAAATATGAAGTGTGTGAGAAAGAGGAGTGTCAAGAGTCCTTGAATTTCAGGCAGCAACTGGAAGGATGGTTCCAGGTTTATTTGTTTTACTTTGGTTTTGTCTTTTAACAGGGGTGGTAAAGGCTCGGCAAGGAGCAGTTTAGAGATGGGTACAAATGAAGAATTTGGTTTTATATGTGTTCAGTTTGGTGTGCATATTAGACATTGAACTGATGCCAGGTAGGCAATAATAAGACAATAGGACTGGAAATATAAATCTGGGATTCATTGGCGTAGAGTTGATATTTAAAGCTGTGGGACTGAATAAGTACACCTTGGAAATAAATATCGTTAGAGACAATAGAATATTCCACGTCTGAGGTGTGATGTACTTCAGCATATGGGGTTGAGAAATGATGGAGACCCAGTCAGCTGGGAAAGAACATGTTAGGACTTAGGAGGAAAATGAAGAGAGTTGTTCTTATGGACTGACTGTGTTCCCAAAAAGTATGTGTTGGAATCCTAACCCCTATACCTGCGGATGTAATCCCATTTGGGAATAGCATTTTCTTTGTTATGCTGATGAGGCCATGTCAGTGTAGTATGTGTCTTAAACTTATTCATTCTTGAGATATAAAAAGAGTAGATTAGACACAGAGAAAAGCGAGCACAAACTGGGAGACTAAAGATGCCATGTCACATGAAAATACCCAAGGAACCAAGGAACAGAAGCTAAAAAGAGACAAGGACCTTCCTCCAAAGCTGACAGACAGAGAGCCTTCCCCTAGAGCCGGTGCCCTGAATTCAGACCTCTAGCCTCCTCAACTGTAAGTAAATAAATTTCAGTTCTTTAAAGTCATCCACTTCTGATATTTCTGTTACAGCAGGACTAGGTAACTAAGACAGTGGTGTTCTCAGAGCAAGAGAAAAAATGGTGCTGATGGGTTAAGTAAGATGAGGACTGAGAATTGGCCATTGAACTTGGAAATATGGAGGACATTGGTGGCCTTCACAAGGGTAATGGCAAGATATGGTGGAGCTGTGCCTGATTACCACACATAACTGGGCTCACAGAAATGGGACAGCTAACAGGAGGTCGGAGGGGCTTGCTGAGAAGATAATACTGAAGAAGCTGGCACAACAGGCCTGAGTCCCCAAATTCACCATACATTCCCTACTTACCAGGCCTTTTCACATATATCGAAGTAAGAACATTCACATAGTAAGAACTTGACTTTATACAAATGCTTTCAAAGAGAGTCAAACACCATTTTCAGAGGATACTGTAGAGGCTATTTTTACAGTAGGTTCTGGTAGTGCCTTTTTCCCTTGGATATTTTGACCTTTTTATGTAATAAGATATTTGGAGTCCCTGAGTGGTGTAAACGGTACACACTGGGCTGCTATCCAAAGGCTGAAGGTTTGAGTCCACCCAGAGACCCCTCAGAAGAAAGGCCTGGTGATTTACTTACAAAAAATCAGTCATTGAAAACTCTATGGATCACAGCTCTACTCTGACACACAAAGGGTCACCAGGAGTCTTGGTTGAATTGATGGCAACTGGTTTTATAAGATACTAGGCTATATTATCGTCTTAGGTTGAGTTCTCTACGTATAAATATATACATAGAGAGATTTATGTCAAGGAAACGGCTCACTCAGTTGTAGAGGCTGGAACATCCCAAGTCTGTAGGTTAGGATAGAGGCTTTTCCTGATTCACGTAGCTGCAGGTGCTGGTGAACCCAAGATCAGCAGGCCGGAGAGCAGGGCTCTTGCTCACAGGCTGTGAAGATCGACAAATCCCAACATCGGCAGGTAAGCTGCTAGCTCAAGTCCCAAGAACCAGAGGTCAGACGAACAGGAGGCAGCTGTAGGATCCAGAGCAGGCAAAAGCCAGAACGCCCACTCATTCAGATGCAGGCCACATGCCCAAGGAAACTCCCTTTCAACTGTTTGGCTTCTCACAGCAGATCCCTTCATGGGGGTGATCACATATAAACACTGAGAATCATGGCCCAGCGAAGTTGACACACAATCTTAACCATCACAATGATCAATCAGTGCCATAAGGGTGCAGCCCTTTTCACATGTGTTCTGTTCCAGCAGGAAAAAGACCAGAGGCTGTGTCCTCTTGGATGAGAAGTTCTGCTGAGCTGATCAAGGTTGTTGAGTGACTGCTTAGGGATTCATTATTTTCTTCAGCTTAGAAAATGTTTTGTAATATTGATTGACCTGACTAGCCCACCTAAAAAAACACAAACACACAAACAAAAACCAAACTCATTGGTGAGTCGATTCCAACTCATACCAACCTTATAAACTCCTGCCTAAAGACTCAGGGAGATCAAGAAAAGGGGCCCCTCCCCATGTCCCCTTCCCAAGCCCCAAAGCATATGTATACACAAATCAATCACCACATTTTCCCTTTTACATCCAGTTGCAGTCAAGTCAACTCAAACTCATGGCAACTGCATGTGTGTCAGAGTAGAACTGTGCTCAGCAGGGTTTTCAGTGGCTCATTTTTTGGAAGAAGATTGCCAGGCTTCTGAGGCCCCTCTGGGTGGTCTCAAACCTTCAACCTTTGGATTTGCAGCCAAGTGTGTACCAGTTGCAGCGGCCAGGGACTCTGTTTTCCCCCTTTAGAAATGTGTTCTGTTTGTTGTTTGGTTGGTTGGTTTTTTTCAAGTTACTGAAAGTTTTGCTTGAGAGCTCAAGATTTAAATCTAAAAATGTTCATCTGAACTGTCAAAATTGTATTTCCAATGTTATGTTCCCCATAACTGAAGCATCACTGCATATGCATATAACTCAGGAACACTCAGAAAAGAGTAAAGGAAATATTACTGAAAACCTCTTGTTGTTTCTTTGATCTGACCACATACAAAACAGACCAAGAGCAGACTTAGTGTTTTCTTAAAGCACCAATCAGCTAGACTGAGATGCTACTAATTCAATTCATGTGTCAAATTAGCTAAAAATCATTTCTTTAAAAACAATACACCTGATGATGAACACTGGCCAGAATTCTCAGCTGTTTTGTTTGTTTGAAGTTCCTTGGGCTTTACAATTAAAATCTTCCAGCAAGAAACTCAGTGTTAAGATATGTATCAGTCATGAAGTAAAATTAAATGGGTTTCCCATCTCCTCTCTGGGCCAGTTGCCAGAATTAGTGGTTTTATTGAAGCATTCTTTTCACAGTGCTTCCGGCTCACTCTTCTCTTTCTTCCTCAAGGATAGGGATGTTATTTTACAGGGGTTAAGACAGGGCTCTGGAATCAGGCTGCTTAAGTTCAAATTTTGGCTTTTGTCTGACTAAAACAAAAAAAACCAAACCTGTTGCCATCAAGTCAATTCCAACTCCTGTTGTTTTTAGGTGTTGTCAGGTCGATTCCAACTCATAGTGACCCTATGTACAACAGAATGAAACACTGCCTGGTCCTGTGCCAGCCTCACTATCATTGTTATGCTAAAGCCCATTGTTGTTGCCCCTGTGTCAAACCATCTCGTTGAGGGTCTTCCTTTTTTTCGCTGACGCTCTACTTTACCAAGCATACTGTCCTTCTCCAGGGATTGGTCCCTCCTGACAACATGTCCAAAGTATGTGAGACATAGTCTCACCATCCTTGCTTCTAAGGAGCATTCTGTTCACACTTCTTCCAAGACAGATTTGTTCGTTGTTTTGGCAGTCCATGATATATTCAATATTCTTCTCCAACACCACAGTTCAAAGGCATCAATTCTTCGGTCTTCCTTATTCATCATCCAGCTTTCACATGCATTATGAGGCGATTGAAAACACCATGGCTTGACTCAGGCACACCTTAGTCTTCAAGGTGACATCTTTGCTTTTCCACACTTTAAAGAGGTCTTTTGCAGCAGATTTGCCCAATGCAATGCATCTTTTGATTTCCTGTCTGCTGCTTCCGTGAGTGTTGATTGTGGATCCAAGTAAAATGAAATCCTTGACAACTTCAATCTTTTTTCCATTTATCATGATGTTGCTTATTTGTCCAGTTGTGAGGATTTTTGTTTTCTTAATGTTGAGGTGTAATCCATACTGAAGGCTGTGGTCTCTGACCTTCATCAGTAAGTGCTTCAAGTCCTCTTCATTTTCAGCAAGCAAGGTTGTGTCATCTGCATAATGCAGGTTGTTAATGAGTCTTCCTCCAATCCTGATGCCCTGTTCTTCTTCATACAGTCCAGCTTCTCAGATTATTTGCTCAGCATACAGGTTGAAAAGTATGATCAAAGGATACAACCCTGATGCACACCTTTCCTGACTTTAAACCACACAGTATCCCCTTGTTCTGTTCAAACGACTGCCTCTTGATCTATGTACAGGCTCCTCATAAGCACAATTAAGTGTTCTGGAATTCTCATTCTTCACAATGTTATTCATAATTTGTTATGATCCAGACAGTCGAATGCCTTTGCAAAGTCAATAAAACACAGCTAAAAATCTTTCCAGTGTTCTGTTTTCAGCCAGGATCCATCTGACATCAGCAATGATATCCCTGGTTCCATGTCCTCTTCTGAATCCGTCTTGAATTTCTGGTAGTAACCTGTTGATTCTCACTCCTAGTGACCCTAGAAAACAGTAGAACTGCCCCATAGGGTTTCCAAGGAGTGGCTGGTAGATTTGAACTGCTGACATTTTGGTTAGCAACCGTATCACTTAACCACTCACTAGCTGTGTGATTTTAAGACGGTTGCTTAACTTCTTCATGTTATAATTATAGTAACTACTCAGAGAAGAAAAGAAGTCCTGGTGATGCAGTGGTTAAGCACTCAGTTGCGCACCAAAAGGTCAGCGGTTCGAAAACTACCAACTGCTCAGCAGGAGAAGGATGTTGCAGTCTGCTTCCATGGAGATTACAGCTTTTAAAACCTTATGGGGCAGTTCTACTCTGTCCTATAGGGTTGCTATGAGTCGGAATCAACTTGACAGCAACTTTTTTTTTTTTTACTCATAGACGTGCTGAAGGAATTACACAAGATAATGTTACTCACATAGGAATCTCTCCCTCTCTTTCTCTCTGATTTTCAGTGTGCCTTCTGCATGCATACTTTGTTGGAAATAACCCCAGACTCCAGTGAAAACTGAAAAACTAGGAAACGGCAAATATAGGTTCTGGTAGTAGCTTTTTCCCTCAGTAATCATAAGCTCATACCAGTCTTTCTATGCCTCAATTTCCCCATTTGAAAATGCAGAATGGTTGCTAAATTAGAGGAGATCTTCTTTATGGTCTTCTCTCCTTGGGGAATATCATAACAAGCTGTCATTGGAGTTCATATCTGAAAAAAAAGTTGCAGCTGAGTTGATTCCAACTCATGGCAACCCTATGTGTGTTACAGTGGAACTGTGCTCCTCAGGGCTTGCAGTGACTGATTTTTTAAAGTAGATTACCAAGCTTTTCTTCCGAGGCACCGCGGGGTGGACTTGAACCTTCGACCTTTCAGTTAACAGCTGAGCGCATTAACCATTTACACCACCCAGGAACTCTCGTATCTGCAAGCGGGTTTGAAATAAAACTTTCAGCAGAGTGGCTAAGCTTGAAAATTAAATACAACTACAAGAACAATCTCTGAGCCAGGAAAAAAAAGCAAAAAACTGATCTCAGTTTGACTTTTCTAAAATCTAAACGGTAATAATTTAATAATAAACCAACTTTCCCAATGTATATATTTATCAGAAGTCATTCTAACCACCAATTCATCACAATGTATCCAGTGAAAATTGTATAATTCCATTAAGAGAAAAAAAAAATCAAAATAAGACTTTGTCAGCCTGTACTCATTGTAAGGACAAATGCATAATTTCTTGTTAAACTTTTGATAAAAACTAGCTCACTGTTTTACTTACTACCACCATTGTGGACCTCTTGAGGTTAGGGGACCTCAACTTGAAAGCATTTGCCTATAAAACCCTGAGTCAGTGCTGATAAAGCAATAATGGCCTGGCCCACAATTGTATAAGTAATAATGATATTACTAATCATTTACAAAGGCCCGCTAGGGACTTCGGAAATAACCTCAAAGCAATTAACTAATGACCTGCCTTTGATTATATCTCCAGCTTTGAAAGCAAAAGGTTAGGGTTCATATACCAAGCTGATGTTGAGAGAGTGACATAGCCTGCTGGCTGCTGTCTACCTGCTTCATCTCTCTTCCGAGTGAACTTCCAGAAGATGGTAATCTTTCCAGCCTTTTAACATTTTTATAACATCTTTTTTCATTCTAATTAAAAAACCAATACATGCTCAGTGCAGAAAACGGAAACTACAGGAAGGCACAAAGATAAAAGTGTTATCCATAATCCCAGCATCCCTCCCAAACTTACTTTTAATGTTTTTGTGTTTGTCTCTCAAATTTTTTCTACATATAAATGTATGTTTTATTCAAATATCAACAACACTTCAATGCTATTGTTTCACCTGCATTTT
Organism: Trichechus manatus latirostris; assembly: GCF_000243295.1. Classification (NCBI taxonomy): domain Eukaryota; kingdom Metazoa; phylum Chordata; class Mammalia; order Sirenia; family Trichechidae; genus Trichechus; species Trichechus manatus. The sequence continues at coordinate 4,108,167 of NW_004443976.1, read as the reverse complement.
TCCATGACAGCATATTATGAGCGTATTTCTATAGCAATAAATGTTAATCTAAATCCGTTGCTGTCGAGTTGATTCTGACTCATAGCAAACTCGACCTAGTAGTTCTAGAGTGGAACTGCCTGACAGGATTTCCAAGAAGCAGCTGGTGGATTTGAACTGCCAATCTTTTGGTTAGCAGCCGAAAGCTTAACCACTGCGGAACGAGGGCCTCAAATATTCATATAGGTATGCAATATTTTATTTAGCTAATTCCTTTCTGTTAGAAATCTAGGCAGTTTCAAATGTTTCCCTACTAGAAATAATATTGGGATTCAGTTTATTCATTCATTTATTGACACCTATGTATGGCTATCCTTTCACACCAAAGAAAAATCTCTTCCCACTTACGTACTTACATTGGTAGGGTAAAATTTGAAAAGGGGAATCAACTTCAACAATATACAAATTTTTTGAAGCATTTTATGGAAATTTTCTCTAGAAACATTGTTCTGATTTTTATTCTCTCTGGAAGTACATTTAAGGGTATTCTCCATAACTCAAATGTCTTAGTCATCTAGTGCTCCACAAGTGGGTGGCTTTAACAAAGAGAAATTTATTCTCTCACAGTTTAGGAGGCTAGAAGTCCAAATTCAGGGTGCCAACTCTAGAGGAAGGCTTTCTCTGTCAGTTCTTGGGGAAGGTCCTTGTCATCAATCTTCCCCTGGTCTAGAAGCTTCTCAGCCCAGGGACCTCAGATCCAAGGGACATACTGACTCCCAGCTCTTCTTTCTTGGTGGTAGGTTGTCTCTCTCCTCTCTGCTCGATTCTCTCTTTTATATCTCAAAAGAGAATGACTCAAAATACAACCTAATCCTATAGATTGACTCCTGCCTCATTAACATAACTGCCTCTAATCCTGTCTCACTAACATGTTAGAGGTTAGGATTTACAACACAGAGGATAATCACATGAGATCACAAAATAGTGGACAACCACACAATACGGGGAATCATGGCCTAGCCAAATCGACACACATTTTGGGGGGACACAATTCAATCCATAACACTAACTGTTACCAATTTTAGTAATCTTTCAAAAATTGACATTTGATAAAAAAAGTCATAATTTATACATGTAAAAATTGTTGAATTGGCAAATATTTTGTTATATATATGTATATTTACCACAATGAAAGAATTACCATAAAAAAAAACTCATAGTATTTCGATTTGAGTACTACTCAAGATGAACATTTTTCATATGGTAATTGGTGATCTGAGTTTATCCTTTATTGAATTGCTATACATGTCCTTTGACATTTTTTAACCAAGATGTTACCCTTTTCCTTATTGATTTTCTTATCGACTTATTTTATTTTATTCTCATTTATCACAGCCATCTCTACAAGTTGGTAGGTACAAAGCTAAATCATCTTTTGCAAAGATTTTGTTAAAAAGTGTTTTCTAGATATGTGCAAGGTGAACACTCTTACATAAATAGAATCGTAACATGCATGATGGAAAGTATAAAGCAGTGGTTCATTTTTGCTTGCCCCCTCACTTTCCTTCCCACATCCATTCACATCTTCATCAACACACCCCCTACAACAGCCTAGGTTAACAACCTAGGATATATATTTTATCTTTCACCATGTTTTCATAATTATATTGTAATACACATGCAGATATACAAACATACACATGTATAGGGTTTTGTCATTTATTGTTTTATTAAAATACAATTCTGTAAACACCCTTTTCTGCATCTTGTTTTACTCACTGAAGGATACCTCATAAAACTTTGCCAAGATAACTAGTATAATTTTAATTCATTCTTTTTAATAGCTACTTAATAGCTGGGTGAATGGCCAATTTATTCAGCAATTTCCCTATTATTGGCATTCACTTTGTTTCCAATTTTTTTGCAAGTATGAATAGGGCTGCAATAAATACCTTTGAACAGATATTCTTACTTATAGGTGCTTTTATTTCAATGGGATGGATTCCCAGGAAGAGTATTGCTAAGTCGAAGAATACGTTCAATTTATTTTTATTTTAATGGAAGTTGCCAGATTGCTGTCTTAAAAAGCTGGAACAATTCATAGTTCCACTAGTAATGTGTGAGAGTGTCCCTATATCTGCACTGTTGTGCTTGTTATTAGCTGCCATCAAGTCATCCCAGACTCTTGGTGACCCCATGCACAATGGAACAAAATGCTGCCCGCTCCTGCACCATCCCCATGATCAGTTGCAAGTAAGACCGTTGTGATCCATAGGGTTTTTGCTGGTTGATTTTTGGAAGTAGATCTACACTAGCAATAGGTATTATGGATGTTTTTCAATTTTTATAAATTGTGAAGAGTGGGAACATACCGCTGACCATTCATAAGCTTGAATGACATATTATTTTATTGAACATTTTTATTTCACTTCCCTGAATTACACCTTATTCGTTGGTCTATTTTTTCCCATTTTTTGGGTGTGTCAATTTGCATAATTTTTTGTAGATTTTAATCCTTTGTCAGCTGCATTACAAACAATTTTGTTTTTCCAGAACTTCCACTTGTCTATGTAATTGACTTATGGCCAAAACCAATTGTCATTGAGTCAATATTGACTCATGGTGACCCTATGTATGTCAGAGTTGAACTGTGCTCCATAGGGTTTTCAATGGCTGATTTTTTGGATGTAGATCACTGGGCCTTTCTTCTAAGTCACCTCTGGGTGGGCTTGAACCTCTAACCTTTCAGTTAGCGGCCAAGCAAGTTAACTGTTTGCACTACCCAAGGGCTCCTTGTTTAGGGCAGCACTTCTCAAACTGTCCGTGGTAAAGGACCCATATTTTAAAATTCCCAACTCATAGCAGATCAGTGCTTTTGTAAACTATAAAATCACACACTTGGAGGTCATGGCAACGTTAAATTGCTATAAACGTTTGTAAATGCTTACTTTTCAGTTCTGTGCTTACCATACGTTGGCTGGTAGCAAGCTGTAGAATGACACTGGTCCACCAGCCACACTTAGAGTAACACTGGCTTGGGTCATCTTTTTTCAATCAGTAATGTTTTACTTCTATAATCTCTGGGCTTCCTTTCTTGCTTAAGAAAATAGTTTAAGATTTTTTTTTTTTCTGAGAACTGTATTAAGCTTACTTCATGTAAATCTCTACTCCATGTGGATTTTTTCCAAATTTTATTACATCTTTCTCACCTTTTTGTCTGGATCTTAAGAAATGGGCTGTGTATTCTCTGGAGAAAAGGAACTACAGTAGCTCTGGACTTGGAACCACCAGACATACAAGAGGGTGAAGATAAGGGTCTATGACAGGTAGTTGGCTAATGTTTTCTGGAAATACAGAGACTGTAAATATTTTAGGCTTTGTGAGCTGTACAGTCCACCACAGAGTTTCCACTACTCAAATCTGACGTAGTACAAAAGCAGTCATAGACAATAAAAATGGGTGTGGGTGTGTTCCAGTAAAACTTTATGAAAAATAAGCAGTAGGTATAAGGTAAATGTTCTGCATTCTACTTTGGTGAGTAGCATCTGGGGTCTTAAAAGCCTGTGAGGGGCCATCTAAGATACTTCACTTGTCTCACCCTTTCAGGAGCAAGGGAGAATGAAGAAAACTAAAGACATGGGAGAAAGATTAGTCCAAAGGACTAATAGACCACAGCTACCATGGCCTCCACCAGACTGAGCCCAGTACATCTAGATGGTGCCAGCTACCACCACTGACTGCTCTGACAGGGATCACAACAGAGGGTCCCAGACAGAACTGGAGAAAAATGTAGAAAAAAATTCTAATTAAAAAAAAAAAAAGACCAGACTTACTGTCTTGACAGAGACTGGTGAAACTCCAAGAGTATGGTCCCCAGACACCCTTTTAGCCCAGTAATGAAGTCACTCCAGAGATTCACCTTTTAGCTGAAAATTAGACAGATCCATAGGACAAAACAAGACTAAAGGGGCACACCAGCCCAAGGGCAAGGACTAGAAGGCAGTGGGGGACAGGAAAGCTGGTAATAGGGAACTCAAGGTGGAGAAGGGAGAGTGTTGACATGTCATGGGGTTGTTAACCAATGCCATAAAACAATATATGTACTAACTGCTTAATGAGCTGCTAGTTTGTTCTGCAAGCCTTCATCTAAAGTTCAATTTAAAAAAAAGAAAAAGCAGTAGGCTGAATTTGGCCAATGGGCGATAGTTGATGGATCTATGATCCAGGGTGTTATTAGGGGTATTAAGTAAAAAGTCTACATGCTGAAAGTCTAAGCCATTTTCCTCTGACCAGTAGTTAGGCTTATATACCACACCACACCGTCCTCCATCACTCGTCCACTATAAAAGTAAATTAGAAGATTCTTCTCTCAATAAACTAAAAACTCAACAGAAAACATTCACAAATGTTGACATTTAATGTCATTGGTAAGTTATCCAACTTGTCCAACAGTAATGAAACCCTGTGTGCTTGTCCTGGGAAGGCTCATGGGGGTATGTGTAAGTCCCGAAGTGCTCTCGCTTCCGGAGGTGAGCCCTAAGGGGTTCTTGCCTTTAATATCAAGTGCCTAGTCTCATTTTCAAATATGAACAGCCAGCAAAAGAGCCCCAGGTATCTGAAACATAAAAATCAGAGACCAAAACAATCCCACAGGAAACAGACAATGCAGTGAGCAAAAGACAACCTCAGAGAAACTCTAATTAATATCTCTAGAGAGACCCATTCACTCAATAAATAAATATTTATTGATTTCTATGATGTGCCATGCATTTTTCTACACACAAAGGATACAGTAGTGGCCAAAATAGATTTTAAATTTTTTTTCTTAATGTAATTTCCTTCTAGAGAGGATACAAAAGAAAATATCACATTAATAAAGGAAAATAAGAACATTATTTTAAAAATAATGATAGAACACTAAAGATTACCGATGATTAAACATGTGACAGCAAAATTTTTTTAATTTAGTAAAAGAGTTGGAAAACAAAGTTGAAAAACTCTAAAAAAAGAAGCAAGAAATTGGAAGGACAATTGGATAAAAATAAAATTAGAGAGTTGATCTAGGAGCTCCAACAACCAACAGACAGAAATCCAAAGAATAAAAAGCAGATAACATGAAAAGGACTAAATTATCAAATCAATAACACACAGAATTCCTCAGGACTGACAGACTCAAATCTCCAATTAGAAAGACCCTCAAACTATCCGGGACAATGAATGAAGATTAACCACACCAAGGTGCATTTCTGTAAAATTTCAGAATTCCAGAGAAGATCCTAAGAGTTCCCAGAGAGGGAGAAAATAGTTACGGTCAAAGATTTGGGAAAAAAAAACATATCAGATATTTGAAAATCAATAATGAAAAGTAAAAAACAAGGAAACAATAACTTCAAATGTTTTTATTGAAAATTATTTTCAACTTAGAATTCCATACCCAACCAAGATATCAATCAAGTATAAGGTAGTACACAAACATTTTAAGAGACTCAATATCTAAAATATATTTATGTTTATACATAAATATGTGTAGACCCAAAATCTTAACAAAAAAAAAGTATATACATATATAGAGAGAAAACTATTGGAAGACGGCTACACTAGTAGAGAGGAAGGTATAGGACTTAGGACAGAGGGAATCCAATGTTGGAGAGTGAGATGAAGACAAGTCCCAAGATACTTAGGAAAGAAAGTTGCAGAAGAGCATCTGGGAAAATGACTAAAGAATCTCCATTCCATTTTGAGGCATGAGGATGAATGGCTCCAGAAGGAATATCCTCAGGACAAAGAAAAGAAACATTTTATTTGACAGGTTTTTGGTTTTTAGTGTGAAAATTTACCTTGAAAAACATTGCAAAGTATTTTAGAAATTGTGGGAAGACACTCATAGGCTCAAGTAAAGCATCACAAATCAAAAAGACAATTATTAATGTAAGCAAAACAAAATTTCTGCAGGAAAGGAAATAAAATCACAGTAAAAAGTGAACAATATTTACCTAGTTATAACAATGAAACACTAAATATGAGTTTTTATCACTTTAATGAGGTATAATTTATGAACAATAACTGCATTCATTTAAATTTTATAATTTCATGAGTTTTAGCAGGTGATTATACCCATGAAACTACTGCCACAATAAAGATATAGAACATTTCCACCACCACCAGAACACTCCTTGTACCTCTTTGTAGTCCATCCATCCATCTTTCTACTCCCAGGCAACCCACTTCATTTGCTTTTGTCACTATAGAGTAGTTTGCCTTTCCTAAAATTTTTTAAAAATAGGATAACATAGTATGTATTCTTTCAACTCAGCTATTTCACTTCTAAGTACCTAAGAAAAATAAAAATATATATGCATACATAGATTTGTATACAGTGTTCATAGTAGCTTTATTTATAATAATAACAAATTAAAAACAATGTAAACATTTGTCAATAGGAAAAGAGATAAATAAAATATGATGTGTCCACATAATGGGATACTACTTAGAAAAAAAACGAATTACCAACTTTCTAAATATTCTTGTTTATTTCTTGCTAAAATCTATTCATAAGCAAAAAATTCATTTTTTATTCTTTTTTTTGTTTTTGTCAGTTATTTCATACTTTGTTATTGAATTCACCAGAAGATTCAAAACAATGTTGGATGAAAATGCCAATAGCAAGTATTACTGATCTTAATTGAAATGGTTTTTTATTTCTGTATTTATACAAATATTTGCTGTTAGTTGTGGAGAAATAGTCTGTATTATATTTATTATATTCAAGTTGCTTTCTTCTCATCATATTTCACTGTTTTATTTGAAATGGATGTCTTTTCTGCATCTATTGATATGTTTCATGTTGTTTTCTCTTTTAATTTGTTTATTTAGTATATTATATTGATGGATTTCCTAACATGGACTCTAGAATATACTTGATAATTCTTTTGATGCATTGCAGGGTCCTATTTCCTAGTATTTATTTAACATTTTTGCACCTAAATTCATTAGTGAGGTTGAAGTAAAGTTTTCGTTCTTGTGCTTTTTTTTTTTTTTTTTTTTTTTAGGTTTTCATATTGTATTTATTGTGACTGCATGCATTGATTGAGGTGATTTGTACCTTTTTTTAAAATCTGGAATTGTTCAGTTTATGTTGCAGTTACCTCTTCTTTAAAACTTAGAACTCAGGTGTGATACATTCTGATCCCAACGCCTTTTTAAATGGTGCCTGTTGAAACACATTTCCAATCTCACTTATTGGAAATTGGTCTACTCAAATTTTCCACTTCTTGGGTCAAATTTGGTGAATTCTGTTTTTAGAAAATCATCTATTTTTTTAGTTTTTTTTAAAAATGTATCACCATAGAGTTGAATATAGATTTTTTTAAAACTTTTATTCTATATCTATGATTACATCTCCTTATTTTTAATTTTACAAATTTTTACACTCACTCTTTTTTCTCTAGTCAGGCTCATAAAATGACTTATTTTTTGATTTGTTCGAAGATCCAGCTTTTGAATTCATTTTTCGTTTCTGCTATTTTTTTCTCTATTTCTATATTTGTTGAATAAATGAATGGTAGTCATCAGCAAAAGCTTGCTGCTGAAGATTATCTGGGAGAAAATGTGTTGAGTGAAAAGGGAAGAGGATTCTTAAGAACACCAATACTTAAGGATTAGGCAGGGAAGAACAGAAAAGAAAAAAAAAGAAAACAAAGTTGAAAAGAAGCAATCTGATAAGCAGGGGGGAAAAAAGAAACAGTAAAGTACAGTGTCACAGAAGCCAAGATAAAAGTGTTTCAAAATGGAGAACCTTGTCAACAGTGCCAAATGTTGCCCAGAGGAGATTTCTTGCCTAAGGACTTAGAAGTGTCTGTTAACATCAGCTACAAGTAGGTTGTGGATGAGCCTTGCAACAGCAGTTTCAGGGACTAATAAGGGGAAAAGTCAGATTCCAGTGTTTTGAATAATGAGAAAAAAGTGAGCAAGTAAAGATAATAATTACTGATAACTCTTAAAAGACCTTTGGCTGAGATGTGAAGAGAAAAAGCTTGAAAATGGAGATATGAAGGTAGGATGGAACAATAAATATGGAGAAATTAGAACTTGTGAAGAAGTAGGAGAAGGATCAGTTGAGAGAAGAAGCTGGGAAGGTAGGAGGTTGTAGCTTGCGTGAAGAATTTAGTGGTGGATAGTGCTTGGATGATAACTGGTGTTTGCCAGGAGATTCCCACAGCTCTTCCAGCTGTCCCCTATTCTCCATTCCCTGCAGTTCCAAACCCAAAATTCTCTATTTTACCCTTGCTATGTTATTGTTGTTGTTAGGTGCTGTCGAGTTAGTTCCAACTCATAGCAACCCTATGTACAACAGAACATAACACTGCCCGGTCCTGCGCCATCCTCACAATCTTTATGCTTGAGCCCATTGTTGCAGCCACTGTGTCAATCCATTTTGTTGATGGTTTTCCTCTTTTTCACTGACCCTCTACTTTACCCAGCATGAAGTCCTTCTCCAGGGACTTGTCCCTCCTGATAACATGTCCAAAGTACGTGAGATGAAGTCTCACCATTCTTGCTTCTAAGGAGTATTCTGGCTGTACTTCCTCCAAGACAGATTTGTTTGCTCTTCTGGCAGTCCACGGAATATTCAATATTCTTGGCTAACACCATAATTCACAGGTGTCAATTCTTCTTCAGGCTTCCTTATTCATTGTCTGCTTTCGTATGCATATGAGGTGATTGAAAACAGCATGGCTTGGGTCAGGCGCACCTTAGTCTTCAAGGTGACATCTTTGCTTTTTAACACTTTAAAAGATCTTTCACAACAGATTTGCCCAATGCAACCCTTGCTATGTGAGGGACAGAAATCGGCCTATATTAGGTTAGTGGGATAAACTCATTTTCCATCTCTCAGAACCAACTTCCATAATGGAGGGTAGAAGAGGAAAAAAACTTGGTTCCCTTTTCATCAGGAGCAAGTATCCCCAGGGAGCATTGGGATGAGTAGGCTCTATCACATCTGTTCTAGACATGGGTCAAACAAGAGATAAGGAGGACAAGGGAATGAGGTGAATCTTTTGCTGCATAAACCGTGTTTTCTGTTTCCCTAATGAATTAGAAACTATCCATCTTGGCTTTATTTTATGCTCATTATTACTAAATTTTGAAAAAGAGAGAAGTGTGTGTGTGTATATATATGTATCTATATATATATGCTCACAAATACATGTATCTGCTCCCATAAAGATTAAAGCCTAGGAAATCCTATGGGGCAGCTCTACTCTGTCATATAAGATCATAATAAATTAGAATTGACTCAGTGACAAACAACCTATATATATGTATATAATATAATCTATATTTCATCATCAAAAAGAACATAGCAAGATCTATCCCGAAGGACAACACTGTCAGTGATAGGATAATACCCATATACCTACAAGGAAGACCAGTTAATACAACTATTATTCAAATTTACACACCAACCTCAAAGGCAAAAAATGAAGACATTGAAGATTTTTTACCAAATTCTGCAGTCTGAAATTGATCAAACATGCAATCAAGATGTATTAATAATTACTGGTGATTGGAATGAGAAAGTTAGAAATGAAGAAGGCTCGGTAGTTGGAAAATATGGCCTTGGTGATAGAAATGTCACCTGAAATCACATTATAGAATATTGCAAAGCCAACAACTTCTTCATTGCAAATACCTTTTTTCAACAATATAAACTGCGACTATACATGTGGACCTTGCTAGATGGAATGAATACACATGGAATCAAATCAACTATATCTGTGGAAAGAGACAATGGAGAAGCGCGATATCATCAGTTAGAACAAGGCCAGGGGCTGACTGCGGAACAGACCATCAATTGCTCATATGCAAGTTCATACTGAAGCTGAAAAAAATTAAAACAAGTCCATGAGAGCCAAAATACAACCTTCAGTATATCCCACCTGAATTTAGAGACCATCTCAAGAACAGATTTGATGCATTGAACACTAATGACCGAAGACCAGACAAGCTGTAGAATGACATCAAGGACATCATACATGACAAAAGCAAAAGGTCATTAAAAAGACGGGAAGAAAGAGAAGACCAAAATGAATGTCAGAAGAGACTCTGAAACTTGCTCTTGAACACAGAGTACCGAAAGCGAATGGAAGAAATGACGAAGTAAAAGCTGAATAGAAGATTTCAAAGGGTGGCTGGAGAAGACAAAGTAAAGTATTATAATGAAGTGTACAAAGACCTGGAGTTAGAAAAGGGCATTTCTCAAGCTGAAAGAACTGAAGAAAAATATCAAGCCTCAAATTGCAATATTGTAGAATTCTACGGGCAAAATATTAAATGACGCAGGAAGCATCAAAAGAAGATGGAAGGAATACAGAGTCACTGTACCAAAAAGAATTGGTCAACATGTAACCATTTCAGAAGGTAGCATATGACCAAGATCTGATGGTATTGAAGGAAGAAGTCCAAGCTGCACTGAGTGCATTGGTGAAAAACAAGGGTCCAGGAATTGATGGAATGCCAATTGAAATGTTTCAACAAACGAAGGCAATGTTGGAAGCACTCACTCATCTATGCCAAGAAATTTGGAAGACAGCTACCTGGCCAACCAACTGGAAGAGATCCATATTTGCACCCATTCCAAAGAAAGATGACCCAACAGAATGCAGAAATTATCAAATAATATCATTAAAATCATATGCAAGTAAAATTTTGCTAAAGATAATTCAAAAATGGTTGCAGCAATACATGGACAGGGAACTGCCAGAAATTTAAGCTGGATTCAGAAGAGGACATGGAACCAGGGATACCATTGCTGATGTCAGATGGATCCTGGCTGAAAGCAGAGAATACCAGAAAGATGTTTATCTGTGTTTTATTGATTATGCAAAGGCATTCAACTGTGTGGGTCATAACAAATTATGGATAACAGTGTGAAGAATGGGAATTCCAGAACACTTAATTGTGCTCCTGAGGAATCTGTATATAGACCAAGTGTACATAGACCAAGAGGCAGTTGTTGGAACAGAACAAGGGGATTCTGCATGGTTTAAAATCAGGAAACTTGTGAGTCAGGGTTGTATCTTTTTACCATACTTATTCACTCAGCATGCTGAGCAAATAATCCAAGAAGCTGGACTTATATAAAGAATCAGGACTGGAGGAAGCCCCATTAACAACCTGCAATATGCAAATGATACAATCTTGTTTGCTGAAAGTGAAGAGGACTTGAAGTTCTTACCAGTGAAGATCAAAGATTACAGCCTTCAGTATGGATTACACCTCAACATAAAGAAAACAAAAATCCTTACAACTGGACCAATAAGCAACATGATGATAAAGGGAGAGATGATTGTCGTTGTCAAGGATTTCATTTTACTTGGATCCACAATCAATGCCCATGGAAGCAGCAGTCAAAAAATCAAAGGACATATGCACTGGGCAAATCTGCTGCAAAAGATTTCTTTAAAGTGTTAAAAAGCAAATATGCCACTTTGAGGACTAAAGTGTGCCTGACTCAAGCCATGGTATTTTTAATCGCTTCATATGCATGCAAAAGCTGGACAATAAATAAGGAAGACCAAAGAAGAATTGGTACCTTCGAATTATGGTGTTGGAAAAGAATATTGACTATATCATGGACTGTCAAAAGAATGAAAAAATCTGTCTTGGAAGTAGTACAGCCAGAATGATCCTTGGAAGCAAAATGGCGAGACTTCGTCTCATATACTTTCAACATGTTATCAGGAGGCACCAGGCCCTGGAGAAGGACATCATGCTTGGTAAAGTCAACAGTGAGTGAAAAGGAGGATGGCCCTCAATGAGGTAGATTGACACAGTGACTGCAACAAGGGCTCAAACATAGCAAGGATTGTGAGGATAGCACAGGACGGAGTAGTATTTCATTCTGTTGTACATAAGGTTACTATGAGTCGGAACCAACTCTACGGCACCTAACAATAACAATATATATCTATTCCATGTAAAGATCCTGTAATCCATAAATCTAGTTACACTAATAGGAAAAAGACTAAATGGATATGTAGAAAATGTTAGTGGAAAGTGGAATTTTTCTTCTCTATATTTTCAACAGTGAACATGTACTCATTTGTACTAAGAAAATCACTAAAATCTATTTTTTAGTGTCACCATATTTGAACAAATATTTTTCTAACAACCACCTTAACGAATAAAACAATATTCTGATCTCCTTTGCATCAGTGGAGAGCTTTTCAAATATGTCTTCCGAATTCCTGATTTGATTTTCTGTTGAATCAATCCTGCTTTAAATGAATTCTTAAATTCCACTAGAGGCTGTTTTCTTACCTGAAATTCTTTTCTTATCTAATTTCTTTTAAATTTCTGCTTGGTCTCAACCTGTTCTCTTCTCAGCTCAAATTTATTATTATATCATCTTTTATCTCATTTACTACAGTCCAGGTTTCCTTAAGTTTTCAGGGTTCAAAACACATGCTGTTGAATAGTTTCTTCTGTTTATTGTAGTAATAGTTTTAAAATAATATTTTCTTTTGTCTCTTTTTCTTTATGTTATAGAATCTCTTCATAGGCCCCATACCGGTTTGCTTTTAATTTCCTCATCTTTAAGTGATGGGAGATACATCAAGAACTATTTATTCCAAAATAAGATGTTCTCCACACTTATTACTTGGATAGTGTTAGTATCAGGATCCGAGATCTGAGGCTCAAATCTTCAGCCAGGTTAGTAATCCAACACTCTGGGAAGAGTGGGGAGGGTCTCGGGTCTGGGGACCTTCATCTCTGGAGGATGCTTCTTGGTTTAGGGTGGAATCTCTGAGCTGGGGGGCCAGACCAAGCTCAGCCTCCTTTAAATCGCTTAGTCTTGCCTCATGGTTAGAAAACTCTGCATGGTCACCATTCCCAAGAACTTGTAGCAGCCCTTGACCTGAGGCTCCCAGAAAAAATTGCCTCTAATTTCCTCTGGTTACTTACCTAGTGCCCCTACCCATCTCAGAGAAGAAACCTACTTTAAGAAGGGGGTGACGCACCCACCGCTGGGCTCTTTGATTGGGGCAGGTATCTATGCCCTTGGACCATTTAGCACAGCTGTCCTTAAATTCTGCCCTTCTTCTTTTTAAACAGCTTTATTGAGACATAATATCATACAGTTCACCCATTTAAAGTATACAGTGTCATGGATTTTTTTGGTATTCACAGAAATGCACAACCATCATCACAGTCAATTTTAGAACATTTTCATGACCTCAGAAAGAAACCTCATGCCCATCAGCTATCACTCTCCCTATCCCCCTCATTTCCTCCCCCAGCCCTAAGCAACCACCAATCTATTTTGTTTCTATTGTGTTGTTAGTAGCTGTCTAGTTGGTGCCAACTAATGGAGACCTTTATATACAACAGAAGGAAACATTGCCTAGTCCTGCACCATCTTCTAAGCAAAAGACATTCGTTTATTCAGTCACTAGTTCATTTAGCCACAAATATATATATATATATACTCATTACCCGTTCTATGTCAGGCATTGTAGTAGACCCTGGGAATGTGGCATCCTCTCTCTTCAGTTGTTTAAGAAATGTCTTGATAAGAAAGTGGTTATTTTTAGGACTAATGGGTCACAACTACCACGGCCTCCACCAGACTGAGTCCAGTACAACTTGATGGTGCCCAGCTACCACCACTGACTTCTCTGACAGGGATCACAACAGAAGGTCCTGGACAACAGAGCTGGAAAAAAAACATAGAACAAAATTCTAACTCACAAAAAAAGACCAGACTTACTGGCCTGACAGAGACTGGAGAAACCCCAAGAGTATGGCCCCCGGACACCCTTTTAGCTCAGTAATGAAGTCACTCTCAAGGTTCACCCTTCAGCCAAAGATTAGACAGCCGCATGATACAAAATGAGACTAATGGGGCACAACGGCCCAGGGGCAAGGACTAGAAGGCAGGAGGGGACAGGAAAGCTGGTAATAAGAAACCCAAGGTTGAGAAGGGACAGTGTTGACATGTAGTGGCGTTGTTAACCGTTGTCATAAAACAATATGTGTACTAACTGTTTAATGAGAAACTATTTGTTCTGTAAAGCTTCATCTAAAGTACAATAAAGAAAATTTTAAAAAATAAAGCGGTTATTTCTATCAATTCATTTATCTCACAGTAGACAGGGATCAAATGTTCCTCAACCAGTCATCCTCTAAAGTAGTATTTTTTCTGTAATTTTTCAAGACCATAGGAGATGTTGGTCTCTTTCCATCCAGAGCAAAGGAGAGTGAAGAAAACCAAAGACTCAAGGAAAAAATTAGTCCGAAGGACTAGCAGACCACAGGAACCACAGCCTCCACTAGCCTGAGACCAGAAGAACTAGATGGTGCCCAGCTACACTACTGACCACTCTAACCAGAATCACAATAAAAGGTCCTGGTTAGAGTGGGGACAGAAAGGTAGAAAAATTCAAATTCATATAAAAGACCAGATTTACCAGCCTGAGAGAGACTGGAGGAACCCTCGAGACTACAGCCACTGGACACCCTTCTAACTTGGAACAGAAGGCATTCCCAGAGATCATCTTTCAGCCAAATAACAGGCAGGCCTATAAATAAACAAAAACACATGTGAAGAAAGTGCTCCTTAGAACAATCATCTACTTGAAACCAAAAGGACAACATATGCCCAAAGCAAAGATGAGAAGACAGGAAGTGGCAGGAAAACCAGATTAATGGAAATGAGGAACTCAGGGTGATGATGGGGAGAGTGCTGATGCATTGCAGGGAATGCAATCTATATCATGGAACAATTTGTGTATAAACTATTGAATGCAAAGCTAATTTTCTCTGTAAACCTTCATCTAAAGTACAATAAAAAAAAAAAAACTTAACACAAGTGCTTTTTATCTTTTGGATAATCACTGAGAAAAGCAGCACGCAGTGCCAAGAAAAATGTCTCATGGTTGAATTTTTAAAAATGGTACGTGAAGAGGCAAGGCCAAGATGGCAGAGTAGTCAGATACTTCCTGTGGTCCCTCTTACAACAAAGACCTGAAAAAACAAGTGAATCGATTATATATGACAATCTAGGAGCCCTGAACATCAAAGGAAAAGATGAGGAATCAGACTGAGTGTCAGGGGAAGGAAGAGATGGTTCGGAAGCAGCGAGGAGTTGCCAGACCTGACCTGGTGGAAGCCAGCACCCTTCAGGCTGGATTGGCTGGCGCATGTAGTGGCACTTGGGAGGTGTTTTCTACATAGGAAGAGACCAAGTGGCAGAGCATCTACTCGGGCCTCCAGAACCTGTGAAAAGCAATGTTCAGTCAGCAAAAGATAAGTACATGGGTCTGACCTACCGTGAGTATCAAAAAACACCTCCTTTGGGAAAAACCACTCTCCCATTTACTTGCCCCCTTCTCACCCTGCACCGGGTCCTGGTCTGGCTTCAGCCATTGCCGTGTCTCCTGGGCCAGAAGTAGGACCTGTTACGTGCCCTGAGCCATTCTCCTGGCCTTGGAGAGGGAACAGATTAACAAAAAGGTAAAAATAATCTGCCAGCTCCCCTAAGCCAGGAACTCAGGGTAGCAACATCTCCTTTGCCTAGGCAGAGGTATAAGGGGTCCACAGACTATGAATGCCTTTCACCCTTGCATAGACCTGTGTGGGCTAATTTCAACAACACAGGCCCTCATTACCACAGTACAACAGGGTATATACCTGAAGCCTAACTTCAACTGTATCAGCTATATGGTGAAGTGGTAGGTGCGTGACATTTAACACTGCTCTGCCCATTAAGCAGGGTCCTCACCTACCTACATCAGGAGCCTAAGGACTGGTGGCTCTACCCATGCCACCTAGCCACCAAGAATAAGTGGTACCTCCAGTCCTTACAACCAACAGCATTCGGTGCCCATAGCCCAGCTGCAAAACCCACCTGCTCTAGGACATGCTTTCCTCTCACTCACTAAGGGGCAGCTGTCAGCCCCCTGCCTTGCTTACTGTGTGGCCCCCACTGCAGCCAGATACCTGTGCCTACACCCATTACTCATGCCTGTCTAGGACTGTAGGTGAGAGCCTGGACCACACACTTGGTGATAGACTACCTGGACACCTGAGCTGTATTCATACAAGAAAAGTAAACAGACTCCTGGGTTCACATACCTAGTAACAGATCTAACCACCTGGTGACAGGACGTTAGAGCTTCAAAGGCACCAATAATCAAACCAGTGCACACGAGCAGCCTGTTTGAGCATACCAAAACAAAACAAAACGAAGCTAGGACACAGTACGCAAACATAAAATAAATAAATACAGTAACTTATCAATAGCTTAGAGACAACAGTCAATACCAAATCACATAAAGAGGCAGACTATGAAGACTTCAGCAAGCCCCCAAACAAAGAATCAAGAAACTTTACTGAGGAAGAGAACTTCTTGGAATTATCTGAGGTAGAATACAAAAGATTAATATATACAGAACTCTTCAAGAGATCAGAAAGGAGAACAAGCAAAGCACAGAACAAGCCAAGGAACATACAGACAAAGCAATAGAGGAACTTAAGAAGATTAGAGAGGAGCATAATGACAAATTTAACAGGCTGCAAAAATCTATAGAGAGACAGCAATCAGAAATCCAGAAGATTAACAATAAAATTTCAGAATTAGACAACACAATAAAAAGTCATAGGAGCAAAATTGAGGCAATGGAAGTCAGAATTAGTGAGATTGAAGATAAAGCACTTGACACCAACTTCTTTGAGGAAAAATCAGATAAAAGAATTTAAAAAAATGAAGAAACACTAAGAATTATGTGGGAGTCTATCAAAAGGAATAATCTGATTGTAGTAACAGAACAGGGGGAGATACCAGAAAATACAGAAAGAATTGTTGAAGATTTGTTGGCAGAAAAATTTCCTGATGTTGTGAAAGATAAGAATATATCTATCCAAGATGCTCATCAAACCCCACATAAGGTAGATCCGAAAAGAAATCATCAAGACATATTATAATCAAACTTGCCAAAACCAAACATAAAGAGAGGATTTTAAGAGCGGCTAGGGATAAACAAAAAGTCATCTATAAAGGAGAGTCAATAAGACTAAGTTTGGACTACTCAGCAGAAACCGTGCAGGCAAGAAGGCAATGGGATGACATATATAAAGCCTTGAAGGAAAAAAATTGCTAGCCAAGAATTATATATTTAAGAGCAAAACTATCTCTCAAATATGATGGCAAAATTAGGGCTTTTCCAGGTAAACAGAAGTTTAGGGAATTTGCAAAAAACAAACCAAAATTACAAGAAATAGTAAAGGGAGTCCTCCAGTCAGAAAATCAGTAACATCAGATAACAACCCAAGACTACAACACAGGACAGAGCAACCAGATATCAACCCAGATAGGGAAATCACAAAAATAAATCAAAGCTAAAACACTGAAAATATGGAAACAGATGTCAATATGTAAAAGATGACAACATTAAAACAAAAAGAAGGACTAAAAAATGTAGTCATGGATCTTTCATATGGAGAGGAAGTCAAAGTGATATAAAGAAACAAAAGACTGGTATAAACTTAGAAAAATAGAGGTGAATATTAAGGTAACCACAAAGGAAACTAACAATCAAAATAAACTAACATCAAAATAAAAAACAAGAAAAACATAAACACTCAGCAAATACAAAATCAACAACAATGAAATAGATGAAAAGAAAATACATAAAGAAAAACGACTAAGCACAGAAAATTAAGTGGAATAAAGAAACTGTCAACAAAGCAAAAAAAAAGACATCAAAATGACAGCACTCAAATCATACCTATCAATAGTTACACTGAATGTAAATGGACTAAATGCACCAATAAAGAGACAGAGTGGCAGAATGGATAAAAAAAAACACGATCTGTCTATACACTGTCTACAAGAGACACACTTTAGACTTAAAGACACAAACTAAAACTCAAAGGATGAAAAAATATATATCAAGCAAACAGCACTCAAAAAAGAGCAGGAGTGGCAATATTAATCTCGACAAAACAGACTTTAAAGTAAAATCCACCACAAAGGATAAGGACACTATATAATGATTTAAGAGTCAATACACCAGAAGGACATAACCATAATAAATATTTACGCGCCCAATGACAGGGCTCCAAAATACATAAAACAAACTCTAACAGCATTGGAAAGAGAGATAGACAGCTCCACAATAACAGTACCACTTTCAGTGAAGGACAGAACATCCAGAAAGAAGCTCAATAGACATGGAAGATCTAAATGCCACAATAAACCAACTTGATCTCATAGACATATACAGAACACTCCACCCAACAGCAGTCAAGTATACTTTCTCTTCCAACACACATGGAACATTCTCCAGAAGAGACCACTTATTACACCATAAAGCAAGCCTTAACAGAATCTAAAACATAGAAATACTACAAAGCATCTTTTCTGACCATAAAGTCATAAAAGCAGAAATCAATCACAGAAAAAGCAAGGAAAAAAATTCAAACACATGGAAACTGAACAGCATCTTGCTCAAAAATTACTGGGTTATAGAAGAAATTAAGGATGGAATAAACAAATTCATAGAATCAAATGAGAATGAAAACACATCCTACCAGAACCTTTGTGATACAGCAAAAGCAGTGCTCAGAGGTTAATTTATAGCAATAAATGCATACATCCAAAAAGAAGAAAGGGCTAAAATCAAAACATTAACCCTACAACTCAGACAAGTAGAAAGAGAGCAGCAAAAGAAGCCCTCAGGCGCCAGAAGAAAGGAAATAATAAGAATTAGAGCAGAATTAAATGAAATAGAGAATAGAAAACAACTGAAAGAGTTAACAAGACCAAAGCCTGGTTCTTTGAAAAGATCAACAAAATCGATAAACCAGTGGCCAAACTG
>NW_004443976.1:4071141-4088880 GCF_000243295.1 Trichechus manatus latirostris | reverse complement strand
CAACAAAATTCTAGCCAATAAAATTCAACAACATACCAAAAAAATAACTCGCCCTGATCAAGTGGGATTTATACCAGGTATTCAGGGACGGTTCAACATTAGAAAAACAATCAATGTAATCCATCACATAAATAACATAAAAGACAAGAACCACATGGTCTTATCAATTGATGCAGAAAAGGCTTTTGACAAAGTCCAACATCCATTTTTGATAAAAACTCTCAGTAAAATAGGAATAGAAGGGAAATTCCTCAGCATAATTAAGGGCATTTATACGAAACCAACAGCCAACATTGTGCTAAATGGAGAGAGTCTGAAAGCATTGCCCTTGAGAACGGGAACCAGGCAAGGATGCCCTTTATCACCACTCTTATTTAACACTGTGCTGGAAGTCCTAGCCAGAGCAATTAGGCTAGAAAAAGAAATAAAACACATTCATATTGGTAAAGAAGAAGCAAAAGTATCCCTATTTGCAGATGATATGACCTTATACACAGAAAACCCCCAAAGAATCCACAAGAAAACTACCAGAACTAAAAGAAGATATCAGCAACGTATCAGGATACAAGACAAACATACAAAAATTAATTGGATTCCTCTACACCAACAAAAAGAAGTTTGAAGAGGAAATCATCAAATCAATATCATTTATAATAGCCCACAAGAAGATAAAATACTTAGGAATAAATCTAACCAGAGACTTAAAAGACTTATACAATAAAAACTACAAGACACTACTGTAAGAAACCAAAAGAGACCTGCATAAGTGGTAAAACATACCTTGCTCATGGATAGGAAGACTCAACATTGTGAAAATGTCAATTCTACCTAAAGCAGTCTACAGATACAATGCAATCCTGATCCAAATTCCAACGGCATTTTTTTAATGAGATGGAGAAACAAATCACCAACTTCATATGGAAAGGGAAGAGGCCTCAGATAAGTAAAGGATTACTGAAGAAGAAAAACAAAGTGCTAGGCCTCACACTACCTGATTTTAGAACCTATTGTACTGCACAGTAGTCAAAACAGCCTGGTACTGGTACAACAACAGATATATAGACCAATGGACCAGAATTGAGAATCCATATGTAAATTCGTCCACCTATGAGCAGCTGATATTTGACAAAGGCCCAAAGTCTGTTAATTGAGGAAAAGACAGTTTCTTTAACAAATGGTGCTGGCATAACTGGATATCCATCTACAAAAAACTGAAACAAGACTCATACCTCACACCATGCACAAAAACTAACTCAAAATGGGTCAGAGACCTAAATATAAAATTGAAAATGATAAAGATAATGGAAGAAAAAATAGGAACAACGCTAAGAGCCCTAATACATGGCATAAACACAATACGAACCATAAGTAACAACGCACAAACACCAGAAGAGAAACTAGATAACTGGGAGTTCCTAAAAATCAAACACTTATGCTCATAAAAAAACTTCACCAAAAGAGTAAAAAGACAACCTACAGACTGGAAAAAAATTTTTGGCTACAACATATCTGATCAGGGTCTAATCTTTAAAATCTACAAGATACTGCAAAACCTCAACAACAAAAAGACAAATAACCCAATTAAAAAATGGGCACTTCACCAAAGAAGACATTCAGGCCACTAACAGATACATGAGGAAATGCTCACAATCATTAGCCATTAGAGAAATGCAGATCAAAACTACAATGAGATATCATCTCACCCCAACAAGACTAGCATTAATCAAAAAAACACCAAATAATAAATATTGGAGAGGTTGTGGAAAGACTGGAACACTTATACACTGTTGGTGGGAATGTAAAATGGTGCAACCACTTTGGAAATCGATTTGGTGCTTCCTTAAAAAGCTAGAAATAGAAGTACCATACAATCCAGCTATCCTGCTCCTTGGAGTACATCCTAGAGAAATAAGAGCCATCACACAAATAGATAATATGCACACCCATGTTCACTGCAGCACTGTTCACAATAGCAAAAAGATGGAAATAACCTAGGTGCTCATCAAGGGACGAATGGATACACAAATTATGGTATATTCACACAATGAATACTACACAACGATAAAGAATAATGATGAGTCTGTGAAACATCTCATAACATGGATGAATCTGGAAGGCATTATGCTGAGTGAAATTAGTTAGTCGCAGAAGGAAAAATATTGTATAAGACCACTATTATAAGAACTCAAGAAAAGGTTTAAACACAGAAGAAAACATTCTTTGATGATTACAAGGGTGAGGAGAGAGGGAGAGGGGTATTCACTAACTAGATAGCAGACAAGAATTATCTTAGGTGAAGAGAAGGACAACACACACTACAGGAGAAGTCAGCACAACTGGACTAAACCAAAAGCTAAGATGTTTCCTGAATACAACCAAACACTTCGAGGGACAGAGTACCAGGGGTGGGGTTCTAGGGACCACGGTTTGAGGGGACATCTACGTCAATTGGCATAACAAAGTTTATTAAGAAAAGGTTCTGCAGCCCACTTTGGTGAGTGGCGTCTGGGGTCTTAAAAGCTAGTGAGCGGGCATCTAAGATGCATCAATTGGTCCGAACCCTCCTGGATCAAAGGAGAATGAAGAACACCAAAGACGCAAGGAAGATATTAGCCCAAGAGACAGAAAGGGCCACATAAACCAGAGACTCCATCAGCCTGAGACCAGAAGAACTAGATTGGCTACCACCAATGACCACCCTGACAGGGAACACAACAGAGAGTCCCTGAGGGTGCAGGAGAAAAGTGGGGTGTAGAACACAATTCTAGTAAAAAGACCAGATTTAATGGTCTGAGTGAGTCTGGAGGGACCCCAGAAGCCATGGCCCCTGCACTCTCTGTTAGCCCAAAACTAAAACCATTCCCGAGGCCAACTCTTCAGACAAAGATTAGACTGGACTGTAAGACATAAAATGATGCTCGTGAAGACTGTGCTTCTTAGCTCAAGTAGATACATGAGTCTAAATGGGCAGCTCCTGTCCAGAGGTGAGATGAGAGTGCAGAGAGGGACAGGAGCTGGCTGAAAGGGCATGGGGAATCTGGGATGGAAAGGAGGAGTGTGCTGTCACAGTATAGGGAGAGTTACTAGGGTCACATAACACTGTGTGTATAAATTTTTGTATGAGAAACTAACTTGAATTGTCAACTTTCACTTAAAGCACAATTATATATATATATATATTTTTAACTGATATGGAAAAGTAGTAGAAAATTTTGAAAAACAGGTCAAATGAACATCCTAAGTGTAATAAATCTCTGTCAGGCTAATATTTTTTAAGAGAGAAAATAGTCAGTAATGTATTGGAGAGGAGGCAGAGAGGCAGCATTGGATAATCCAGAAGAGCAGGAGCGTTCCATGTCAGAAGGCTGGGTTCTAGTCCTGGCTCCATCACTGACCAGCTGTTACCTTGGGCAAGTTATTTCACTCTCTGAGACTTGTTTTTCTCATTTGAAATATGGAGAATAATAATGTCCACCTGCCTACCTGCACAGTCATTGTGAGAATCAAATTAATTGATGTATGTGAATGTGCTTTCAAAATTGTAAAGTGATATATAAATGTAAGAAATTGTTACTTGCAATATTTCAAGGTTATTAACAAAAATATGAATATTTCTTTTAAAAATGATTTCATCAATTGAAAAAAAACAACATAGGAGAGTGTTTCTCAAAATGTGGGCTTGGACTGACTGATTTAGATCACCTGTCTGTTTATTTGTTTTAATTTCTAAAATAGTTAAATTCTGCATTAGAGTCACTAGTGATGCTTCAAATGTAGGTTCCGGGACTGAACCCTAAACTTTCTCATTGTGAGTCTGGGCAGGTGATTCTGAGGCACACTGAGGCCCTAGGGACTGTAGGGAATGTCTTAGAATTGCTGTGCTTGGAGAAAGAAAGCTTTTCTCCCACTTCACACCGCTTTCTTAACTGGTCTTTTGTGTCTGCATCTGTTTACAATTTTGGGCATATACAGAAATTTTATTTTCAGTAAGGATCATGTCATTGCTTAAAGGAAAAGTTTGGCAATATATTTATATATATGGAAATATTATTCAGTCATAAAAAAAGTGAAATATTGATACATGCTACTGCATAGATGAATCTTGCAAACATCATGCTGAGTGAAATAAGTCAGTCACGGAAGAACAAATATTGTATGATCCCCCTTATATGAAATATCTAGAATAGGCAAATGCATAAAGACAAAAGTTGATTAGTGGTTACCAGCAGATGGGGGTGGGAATGAGGAGTTATTGCTTAAGGTATGTTGAAAAACTTTTAGAAATGGACAGTGGTGATAGCTGCACAACACGATGAATAATACACTTAGAAGTAGTTAAAACGGCAAGTTTTTGTTATATACATTTTAAAACAAATGTTGTTAGGTGTCGTTGAGTCGGCTTGACTCAGCAACTTTGTGTATAACAGAACTAACCATTGCTGGATCTTCAGTATTACACCATCCTCACAATCATTGCTGTGCTTAAGCCCATTGCTGAAGCCACTGTGTCAGTCCATCTCCTTGAAGGCCTCCCTCTTTTTTGCCCACCGTCTACTTTACCAAGGGTGATATCCTTCTCCTGCAATTAGTCCCTCCTGATGACTTGTCCATAGTAAGCAAGATGAAGTCTCGCATCCTCACTTTTAAGGAACATTCTGGTTGTGCTTCCTCCAAGACAGATTTGTTTATTCTTCTGGCAGTCCATGGTATATTCAATATTCTTGACCAACTCCACACTTCGAATGCATCAATTCTTCAGTCTTCTGTTTTTATTGTCCAGTTTTGCATGCGTATAAGGCAATGGAAAATATTACGGCTTGGGTCAGGTGTACCTTAGTCATCAAAGTGACATCTTTGCTTTTTAACACTTGAAAGAAGTCTTTTGCAGCAGATTTGCCCCATGCAGTATGTCATTTGATTTATTGACTGCTGCTTCCATGAGCATTGATTGTTGATCCAAAAAGAATGAAATCCTTGACAACTTCCATTTATCATGATGTTATTTATTTGTCCAGTTGCAAGAGTTTTCGTTTTTTTATGTTCAGTGTAACCCATACTGAAGGCTGTAATTCTTTACCCTCACCATTAAGTACTTCAAGTCATTTTCACTTTTGGCAAGCAAGGTTGCATCATCTACATATCTCAGGTTGTTAATGAGTCTTCCTCCAATCCTGATGTCACGTTCTTCATATAGCCTAGCTTCTCAGATTATTTGCTCAGCCTACAGATTGAATAAGTATGGTGAAAGGATACAACCCTGATGCACACCTTTCCTTATCCCCTTGTTTGGTTCAATCAGCTGCCTCTTGATCCATGTACAGGTTTCTCATGAGCACAATCAAGTGTTCTGGAATTCCCATTCTTTGCAATGTTATCCATAATTTGTTATGATCCACACAGTTGAATACCTTTGTGCAGTCAATAAAACACAGGTAAACATCTTTCTAGTATTCTCTGCTTTTAGCCAAGATCCATCTGACATCAACAGTGATATCCCTCATTCCACATCCTCTTGTGAATCTGGCTTGAAATTCTGGCAATTCCCTGTTGATACACTGCTGCAGCCGTTTTTGAATTATCGTGAGCAAAGTTTTGCTTGGGTGAGATATTAATGATATTGTTCGATAATTTCCACATTCTGTTTGATCATCTTCTTCGGAATGGGCACAAATATGAATTTCTTCCAGTCATTTGGCCAGGTAGCTGTCTTCCAAATTTCTTGACATAGAGAAGTAAGCACTTCCAGCATTGCATCTGTTGATGCATCTGAATTGGTATTCCGTCAATTCCTGAAGTCTTGCTTTTTGCTAATGCCTTCAGTGTGGCTTGTGCTTCTTCCTTTAGTACCAGCAGTTCTTGATTATATGCTACCTCCTGGAATGGTTGAACATCAACCAATTCTTTTTGGTACCGTGACTCTGTATATTCCTTCTGTCATCTTTTGATACTTCCTGTGTCATTAATTTTTTTTTGCCCAAAGAATCCTTCAATATTGCAACTTGAGGCTTGAATACTTTCTTCAGTTCTTTCAGCTTGAGAAATGCCAATTGTGCCCTTCCCTCTTGGTTTTCTAACTTCAGTTCTTTGCACATTTCATCATATTTTATCTTGTTCTCGAGCTACCCTCCGAAATCTTCTATTCAACTCTTTTACTTCATCATTTCTTCTGTTTGCTTTAGCTAATCTGTACTCAAGCGTACATTCTAGAATCTCTTCTGACATCCATTTTGGTCTTTGGTTTTTTTCCCATCTTTTTAATGACCTTTTACTTTCTTCATGTATGATGTCCTTGATGTCATCCCACAACACGTCTGGTCTTTGATCATTAGTGTTCAGTGTGTCAAATCTATTCTCGAGATGATCTCTAAATTCAGGCAGGATGTATTTAAGGTTGTACTTTGGCTCTCTTGGATTTGCTTTGATTTTCTTCAGCTTCAACTTGAACTTGCATATGAGCAATTAATGGTCTGTTCTGTAGTCGACCCCTGGCTTTGTCCATTGTTTCAGTGTAGGTTTAAGTGCAAAGATACTTATGAGTTCATGTGATAGAATAATAAATAATAACTGATCGATCTCCTTGGTAAAAGTAGAATATCAGGAATGACACAATATTTGTAGTGCTACCTGATAAATGCTTCTTCTAGGAAACAAACGTCTGACTTTGAAGAAATGGGCAGATTTTGCATCTCATGATGGAAATGATTTTCTTTTCATGAAGAGGTTGCTTGTCTATAGGAAGGGGTGGAGAAAACAGCCATAATCACTGCCAATTCCAGGTCCTCTTTGAGACTAAGGGGCACTACTGTGCAGGGGTCGCTCATTCACAGACAAATCTGCTTGAGGATGAACCAGGGGTCTGTTTAAGCACCGCAGCATGTGTGGAGAAACCATTCTCACTGGAACTTCTCAGAGGCCTGATCTGGATTCCAGGGGCAACTTTATGAGGTGCTGCTAGAAGGTAACAAATGGATTTTTACCAAATGTTTCAGAACTTACAGAAGGGAGTGTTGAAAATACCCTTTTGAAATTACCCTAGAGCCATGGCAGATATTAATCCTTCGAGTGGGACTGAAGGTTTGGAAACAGGCAACAGTCATTTGGAGCCAAGAGAGGTGAATCAGATCAGTACTCAAGCCCAGTATTGGGGGTCAAAAAGAGGTTAAGTTTCTCTATGAAGAGGATATATCATTTTTATGATAAATCATAGTTAATAAAATATATATATAACAGACTGATTCCCTTGTGTCGCTCAAACTAGTTTTGAAAGTAATTCACCAAGAGGAAAAACAAACAGCTTGTAGCAATGACAGCACCATTGGAATTCATAGGTGGCTGCCCACGCTGATGCTACACAGGAAACAATGTTCATCAGAAGCACTAGCATTTTATTTTAACAGGTCTTAGTAGATTCCTGAAATGAACATGCTGTTCAGAGACATCCCACCACCATCATCACCACCACTCATAAAACCCACAGTCCTGAGGCTTCTAAATCCTCAGCAGTTTTTTTTTGCCTCAGCTAGCTCAAAGCACCCTCCCTACTCTCCGGGACCCAGCATAACACTGATGATGCTGTCCAACAGAATCATAACGTGAGTTACATTTTTAATTTAAAATTTTCTAAGATGCACATTTTAAAAAGTAAAAAAGAAAATATATTTTGAGTTTAATAATATATTTTATTTAACCCAATATCTAAAAATATTAATACACAGTATTATAAAAACTATTAAGGAAATATTTTACATTCTTTTTTTCTTACTAAGCCTTTGAAAATCGGTGTGTATTTTACACTTACATCACATTTAATTCACACTAGCCAAATTCCAAGTGTTTGGTAGACACATGTAACCAGTGGCTACCATATTGGACAGTGCAGCAATAGAATATTAAAGATTCTGAGAAGCCCAATAATAAAGAAACCTCTTTAAGTTCATTTAATCCAGTGTTTCTCAAATTTATTGGACCACAAGACCTTGTTTGGCTTTGAAGAACAGGAATTTATTTTCTCATAGTTCAGGAGGCTAGACGTTCAAATTCAGGGCACTGACACTAGGAGAAAGTCCTTCCTTGTCTATTTCTGCTTCTAGTAGCTGCCAGCAATCCGTGGTGTTCCTGGCCTTGTAGATGCATCTTTCTCCTTTGTCTTCCTCTTCTCCCTGTGTGTGTGTCTGTGTAAATCCTGCTTTTTTTGTTTGTTTGTTTTTGCCAGTTACACCTATTGGCAGCCCACTGAACAGGAACACACTTTCGAAAACCTCAACCTAGCTCAGAGGTCATAAGCTGGTGGCTCAAAAGTTACATGTAGCCTAAAGACAGGTTGTGGCTGGTCAGCACAGTACTTTTGAGTAATTTAAGCCAGCTTTTAGAACTTGGGAGATTTCACATAAAGATCTAGATTTCTAATTTCTCTTAAAAAATGGAAACACCAGGTATTCCTTCATCAAAATAATAAAAACCAAGCAGTTGCAGTCAGCTCCTACTCATGGCAACTCATGTGTGTCAGGGTAGAACTGTGCTCCACAGGGTTTTAAATGGCTAATTTTCTGGAAGTAAATCACCAAGCCTGACTTCTGGGGCACCTGCGGGTGAACTCAAACCTCCAGCCTTTCAGTTAGCCCCCAAGCGCATTAACTGTTGCAACAATAGACTAAAGCTAAAGAGAGTACTGGCTGCTGTCTTTAGAATGTGTATGGGTATGGGGAGTGTGGAACGGTCTCAGAGGCACACCCAATGGGATGTGCTGTACAGCTGAGAGCCATCCATACCTCTCCCACAAAGTGCTCATGCACGCCCACACCTGGGCACTGCATCCCCAGGAATTCCTACTTGCCCTGCAGACATTTGAGTGTGCAGTCCCTGATCAAGCTCAGTCATCTCACTTTCCAGATAAATAAACTTAGGCCCAGAAAGTCTAAACGCATGAGTCTATAAAGTCATTTTGTTAGTTAGTGGCAGAGCAAAAACTACTCCTAATTTCCCCTTAACCAGTTCCATATGCTGCCCCCATGCCTCTACTGCTATTCTCTCATCCATTTCTGCTTCTTTGCCCCAAATACCTTGTGAGAATCCCAGAATCTGTGACCCACAGGCTCTCCAACTCTTCACTACTGGACTGTGTTCTTTACATTGCGGTGATCCTCTCTGCCTGACACAATGTGGTTCTGTGCTCATTGCTAACAAGATGTTGACTTGAAACAAATCAAGAGATGAGAGAACCTTTGTGGGGGCCAAAGTGCCCCACTGGGGTGCCAGAGATAGTACCAAATTCCTTAGATAATCATTCCATCTTCTGGTATGGACTTAATCAAAACATCGTGTCTGCTGTGGCGAGTGAGCGTCAAGAATCTCGGGACAGAATGCCAACACAGGTATCTGGAGATAGCACCTCCTGGCAAGATGCCAGAGCTCCAGGGTTTGACTACTCCCAGAGGGAAATGCCTTCCTCTGAGAAGAATTTCAATCTCCTATGGCTGATTCTTATCTCCAGGCTAAAGCCAATAGAATTTTTTTCCTTTATAGCAATAGTTAATTTCCCTAGAGAGTCTTAGCCACTTTTAATAAGAGAGTTTATTCAAGAAAGTATAAGAATGCATGTGTGTGCTTGAGATTATGTGGGTGTTTACATACCTGTTTTGGCATAAAATTAAGTAACCTTGAATATGAAGTAAACTTCTTCTACTCATGACTCACGTGCTTAGTGAGAAGTCAGGAAGCAATCTGCAAAATGGAATGGTGAAAAGAGCCAGACATAAAAAAAATATATACACTCTTAGCTACCTTCATTGGCCCACAAGTACAAGAGCCAAAAGAAGAGGAGAATTTATCCCAGCGGTCCTTTCTCCAATCTTGTAATGAACTTGTTAGCCCACTGTGTGTCGGAAGCTAAGGAGAGAGATTTAAAAAAGGAGACACCATACCTGTGATCACAATATTTTCAAACTCAGCTTTTTGACTCTACCTAACAAGAGCCCTTATCTCCTCAACTCCTTGTTATAACCTAAACAACAAGCAAAACACGAAGTAGTGACCCCGCAAAGGACACGCAACAGAGGGAAGTCCAAGGCGTGATCTGAAACTCGTCTAGGAAGCTAGGAAGATACTTTCCAACCACTGCACCTTCCTTCAGCTGTAGTTAACCTCAAAAGTACTTCAAAAGGCAAAACAAGTTTGAAAACCATGTTTCCTTTTTCCTCTTTGTGTTTCCCACAGTATCTAGCAGAGTTTCACACTTACTGGTTATATTTGCCTCTGCTGCCAGAAAGCAGAGCCCAAAGCAAAGATTTTGGTCTCTACTTAAATAGGAAGTTGTCTTAGTTTCTTAATGCTGCTGTAACAGGAATACCACAAGTGGGTGGTTTTAAAGCACAGAAATTTATTTTCTCACAGTTCAGCAGGCTAGAAGTCTGAATTCAGGGCACTGGCTCTAGGTGAGAGCTCTGTATCTGTCAGTTCTCAGGGGAAGATCCTTGTCTCAGCTTATAGAACCGGCGTTCTTTGTTTCTTTGGAAATCTCCACCTGGCATCTATCTTCAACCCATTTGTGCTTGCTTCTCTCTCTGTGTAATCTACTTTTTTTAATATCTCAAAAGTTATTAGGTTTAAGATACACCCTATACTGATATGCCTTCAATTTGGCTGGGCCATGATTCCCAGTACTGTGCAGTTGTCCTCCATTTTGTAATTGTAATTTTATGTTAAAGCGGATTAGGGTGGGATTGTATAACACCCTTACTAAGGTCACATCCCTGATCCAATGTAAAGGGAGTTTTCCTAGGGTGTGGCCTGCACCACCTTTTATCTTACAAAAGATAGAAGGAAAGGGAAGCAAGCAGCGAGTTGGGAACCTCATACCACCAAGAAAGAAGCATTAGGAACAGAGTGCGTCCTTCGGACACGGGAACCCTGTGTGGAGAAGCTCCTAGTCTGTGGGAACACTGAAGAGAAGGCCAACAGAGAGAGAAAGCCTTCTAGAGCTGACGCCCTGAATTTGGACTTTTAGCCTACTTTACTATGAGGAAATAAATTTCTCTTTGTTAAAGCCATCCACTTGTGGTGTTTCTGTTAGAGCAGCGCTAGATGACTAAGACACATAACAATTAAAAACCTATTCCCAAATGGGATTACATCCACAGGTGTAGAGGTTAGGCTTCCAACATATATTCTGGGGACCCAATTCAATCCCTAATGGAAGTGGAACACCAGGGAGCAGAATGAGGGAAAGAAGGAGTGAGTCAGGGTATGACGAGACAACGTAAGTGTGAATTACTGGGCTGGTCACCACTCAGTATCAAGTCAGACTTGAATTAAGTGCTCTTTCTTGTAGGACTGTCTTACAAGGAGCCCTGGTGGTGCATTGGTTAAACACTTGGCTGCTAAATGAAAGGTAGGCAGTTTGAACCTGCCAGCTGCTCTAGGAGAGAAAGATGTGGCAATTTGCTTCCATAAAGATTACAGCCTTGGAAACTCTACTACTCTGTCCTATAGGATCGCTATGACTCAGAATCGACTCGACGGCAACGGGACAGGTTATCTTACAAGAGACCACATAGGCAACTGCTTCTTAGCACAGGCTAGTGGGGAAGAAAGAGATTTTTCCTGTTAACTCAGTTTTAGCAGAGACCGCAAGGCCAGGAAGAATAGGTGCCAAGTACCACCACCCCACCCCCACTTTATGATACAGTGCTAGAAACAAGACTTGTAGAAGAAGTGACCCAAGTTATTATGCCTGCATGATCCCATTACCCACCTCCAGGTTATTAATGAGAGGCTTGGAAATTGTTTAAAAAAAAAGAAAGTATAAATATTCTGTAGAGGGGGCAATGTTTCTTTTCTCATCTTCAGGGGGGAGACGAGTGGAGTGTTCCTCCATCCCCTTAAACCATGGTGGGAACTTCAGGAGAATAACTCAGAGACTTGAGTCTGTCCCATGGAATTCGGGGACACAGAGACTGGTACTTGCTTCACACCTGAAAAAGAATGAATGGGAGAAGAGCTGGCAAGGGCAGGAGAGCCACGTTAGAAATAGTCTGCAATTGCAGAGTTGGGGATAAGGGTGCATACACATTGCTTTGGGTCATGTATGACCGTAAGCCAGCCATAAGTTGTTTTGAAACAGACCCTGCCTGAGAAACCTGGAAAGCAATAGAGATGAGGGAGTGATAAGTAAACAGGTAAATGAGCTATCACCAAGTCAACGGAACAGGTAGCAGATCTCAGTGCCAGGGAGTCTCTAAAGAACCCAAAACAATACACAAGAGAAGATGCCAAAATGGTAAGTATGGCACAGCCAGAGCATACTGATGCCAGATAAAACTGCACCACCCACGTAAGACTGTGTTCTCTTACCACCACTCCAGCTAGTGAATGGAACAGGAAGTCGTGTGAGGAAATGGGAAAGAAGCCAGCCAGGTCTCCCTCTCCTGCTGCAGACTTCCAAACCTGATGTAGTCTCAAGCAGAGGGAGAGAAGGACTTTCACATTGAATAAGAGCCCAGAATTTTTGATATTAGATTGGCCTGGGTTGTATTATCATTATTACAAAAAATAAATAAATAACTAGAAAAGTTCTGGAAACTTTCTAGGATTTTATTCAGTGACAGGCAAATAAAATAAAAACCAAACCCATTGCTGCTGAGTCAATTTCAACTCATGGCAGCCCCATGTGCTTCAGAGCGGAACTGCTCCATAGGGTTTTCTTGGCTGTAATCTTATCGAAGGAGATCACCAGGCCTTTCTTCTGGGGCATCACTGGATGAATCTGAACCACCAAACTTTTGGTTAGTAGCCAAGTGCATTAACTGTTTGCATCTCCCAGGGACCTGATAGACATGTGCACATGAACAAAACAGGTTGGAAAGATGAAAAATGGCCTTTGTGTGCACTCTGCAGAGCAATTGAACAGCCACTGTATTCAGTAAAAGGGGATCTTCAGGAATATCACACAGGTGTGGTTCAGTGGCAGAATTCTCGCCTCCCTTGCAGGAGGCCTGAGTTCAATTCCCAGGCAATGGAATTCATGTGCAGCTACCACCCATCTGTCACTGGAGGCTTGCCTGTTGCTGTGATGCTAAACACTTTTCAGTGGAGGTTCCAGATGAAGATTAACTAGAAAGAATGGTCTGGTGATCTACTCCTGAAAAATCAGCCAATGAAAACCCTATGGATCACGATGGGGTACATGGGGTTGCCGTAAGTTGAGGACCTACTGGACAGCAGCTAACAACAACAATTTTGTTTACAAGATGTCAGGACAGAAACTGGATATCATATAATCCCATCAAGTATTCTTCTCTACAAAAGTTAATTGATTAAAATATCAAAGGAAAGCACTTAGTTGTTGTTATTAGGTGCCGTTGAGTCATTTCTGACTAATACTGACCCCATGTATAACAGAACAAAACACTGCCCAGTCTTGCACCACCCTCACAACTGTTGCTATGGTTGAGCCTATCATTTCAGCCACTGTGTCAATCTGTCTTCTTGAGGGTCTTGCTCTCTTTTCTCATCCTCTACTTTACCATACATGATGTCCTTCTCCAGGTACCGGTCCCTCCTGATAACATGTCCAAAGTACATAAGAGAAAGTCGCGTCGTCCTCACTTGTAAGGAGCATTCTGACTGTGCTTATTCCAAGACAGATTTGTTTGTTCTTCTGACAGTCCATGGTATATTCAACATTCTTCGCCAACACCATAATTCAAAGGCATCGATTCTTCTTCCATCTTCTTTATTCATTGTTCAGCTTTCACATGCATATGAGGCGAATGAAAATACTATGGCTTGGGTCAGGCACACCTTAGTCCTCAAAGTGACATCTTTGCTTTTCCACACTTGAAAGAGGTTTTTTATAGCAGGTTTGCCCAATATATACATTTGATTTCATGGCTGCTGCTTCCATGGGCATAAAGTGAAATCTTTAACAACTTCAATATTCTCTCCACTTATCATGATGTTACTTATTGGTCCAGTTGTGAGGACTTTTGTTTTCTGTATGTTGAGGTGTAATCCATACTGAAGGCTGTGGTCTTTGATCTTCATCAGTAAGTGCTTCAAGTTCTCTTCACTTTCAGCAAGCAAGGTTGTGTCATCTGCATAACGCAGGTTATTAATGAGTCCAATCCTGATGCCGCATTCTTCTTCCTATAGTCCAGTTTCTCAGATTATTTGCTCAGCATAACAGATTGAATAAGTATGGTGAAAGGATGCAACCCTGGCACACACATTTTCCAGTTTTAAATCACGCAGTATCCCCTTGTTCTGTTCCTAGATGTGTGAGTATTAACTGAATGAAACCTTCCTGCTCCCCCAGCCCCTCTGTTGGCTCTCCCCACTTCCCACATGAAAAATAAACATTGCCAACAGCAAAGATATTGAAAGCAAATTCCTAGGTCAAAGAATACCTACTCTTGAGTGAGACTAAGGAGATAGCTGCTGTCGAATCAACTCCAATTCATGACAACCTTATTCACAACAAAACTAAATGTCGTCTGGTCCTTCATCATCATCTTCATGATCACCAGCGTATTCAAGTCCATTGCTTCAGCTATTGTGCCAATTCATCTCATCAAAATCTCCCTAGCCCTCTACTTCACCAAACATGATGTCCTCCTGCAGCAATCGCTCTCTCCTGATGATGTGTCCAAAGCAAGCAAGTTGCACAATGTTCTGATGTGATCCATAGGTTTTCATTCACTAATTTTTGGAAGTAAAATGCTAGACTTTTCTCCCTAGTCTGTCTTAGTCTGGAAGCTCCACTGAAACCTGTCCACCTTGGGTGACCCTGATGATATTTGAAATATTGGCAATATAGCTTCCAGCACCATAGCAACATACTAGTCACCTCAGTATGACAAACTGACAGACAGGTGGTGAATATTTAAATATGGGTGATGCTAAATGGACCCAAGAGTTTCCTATGGCCTGGGATTGGTAGGAGATGGAAATCTAAATTTTCCTTGGGTCCAGAGTGAGGGCAGTAGATGGCTGAAACGTACCCACTGACCAGCCCAAGAAGCTGCCTGGTGAAATGAAAGGAAACACATCAGAGCAAAGTATTGAGCCGTTTACCAAGTATGAGGCTGGGGGCTACATCTTTGTGGGAGCATCCATGCCAAATCTTTATATGGCCATTCAGTGTGGCACCCACCAAAGCCACCATTGGGTCCCACTCATGTCAAATGGAAAAAAAGACAAGGACAACAGCCACTCAAGATGGAAGATGACTTAAAAGAGGTCAATAAAAAAGACAGCTCTTCTCCCAGACTCCAAAATCTGGCTGAGGTTGTTGCCTTATAATGAGCACCAGCAGGAAGGAAGGAAGGAAACTCAGATAAAGAGCTTTGAACAGACTGAGTTAGTAACCATTAAATTGGAAGCTTAAAAAAACAAGTTGCCATTGAGTCGATTACAACTCATGGCAACCCCATGTGTGTCAGAGTAGAACTGTGCTCTATAGGATTTTCAATGGCTGATTTTTCCTAAGTAGATCACCAGGTCTTTCTTCCAAGGCACCACCGTGTAGACTCAAACCTACAACCATTCAGTTAGCAGGAGAGTGCATTAACCATTTGAACCACTCAGAGACTCCAGATTGGAAGTTCAGAATGAACTAAGTCATTTGCAGATGGAATTAACTCGAAGGCAACTAACAACAACAAATGGCGGATCATAGCAGACATCAGAGAGCAGTATAGAAACCAAGTTCTACTTCTGCAGACTGAGCCTTGTTGGCTCTTGTAACTGTGAAGCAGCACACCCTGTGGAAAATACTAAGCCTTGCTTTCTCTTTTTCTCAGATGGCAGAGACAGTGAGGTAGAGTGTTATGGAATGGATGGGTTCTGATTTCTTCACATGATTTTCTTCTTTTTCCTCCCCTGATCACAGAAATAAAATGACAAAGATAGGCTGTTGTTGTTAGATGCTTTTGAGTTGGTTCCAGCTCATAGCAACCCTGTGTACCCTGCCTTGTTCTGCACCATCCTGACAATCTTTGCTATATTTGAGCCCATCCTTGCAGCCACTGTGTCAGTCCATCTCATTGAGGGTCTTCCTCTCTTTCACTGACCCTCTACTTTACCAAACATGATGTCCTTCTCCAGAGACTGGTCCCTCCTGATAACATGTTCAAAGTACATAAGACGAAGTCTCGACATCCTTGCTTCTAAGGAGCACTCTGGCTGTACTTCTTCCAAGACAGATTTGTTCATTCTTCTGGCAGTCCACGGTATATTAAATATTCTTCACCAACACCATAATTCAAAGGTATCAATTCTTCTTTGGTCTTCCTTATTCATTGTTCAGGTTTGCATGCATTTGAAGCAACTGAAAATACCATGGCTTGGGTCAGGAGCACCTTAGTCTTCAAAGAGACATCTTTGCTTTTTAACACTTGAAAGAGGTCTTTTTCAGCAGATTTGCCCAGTGCAATATGTCATTTGATTTCTTGACTGCTGCTTCCATGGGCATTGATTGTGGAATCAAGTAAAATGAAATCCTTGACAACTTCCATATTTTTTCCATTTGTCATGATGTTGCTTATTGGTCCAGTTGTGAGGATTTTTGTTTTCTTTATGTTGAGGTGTAATCCATATTGAAGGTTGTAGTCTTCGATCTTCATCAGTAAGTGCTGTAAGTTCTCTTCACTTTCAGCAAGCAAGGTTGTGTCATCTGCATATCCTAAGTTGTTAATGAGTCTTCCTCCAATCCTGATGCCCCATTCTTCTTCATATAGTCCAGCTTCTCAGATTATTTGCTCATCTTAAAGACTGAATAAGTATGGTAAAAGGATACAACCCTGATGCATACCTTTCCTGATTTTAAGCCACGGAGTAGGCCCTTGTTCTGTTCAAACAGCTGCCTCTTAGTCTATGTACAGGTTCCTCAGGAGCACAATTAAGTGTTCTGGAATTCCCATTCTTCACACTGTTATCCATAATTGTTATGATCCACACAGTTGAATGCCTTTGCATAGTCAATAAAAGACAGTTTAACATCTTTCTAGTATTCCCTGCTTTCGGCCAGGATCCATCTGACATCAGCAATGATATCCCTCATTTCACATCCTCTTCTGAACCCAGCTTGAATTTCTGGCAGTTGCCTTTGAAGGCACTGCTGAAAATGCTTATCTTCAGTAAAATCTTAATTATATGTGATATTAATGATAATTATTTGATAACTTCTGCATACTGTTGCATCACCTTTCTTTGGAATGGTTGAAGGTAAACTAATTCTTTTTGGTACAGTGACTCTGTATACCTTCCATCTTCTTTTGATGCTGCTTTGTTCAATATTTTGCCCATAGAATTCTTCAATATTGCAATTTGAGGCTTGAGTTTTTTCTTCAGTTCTTTGAGCTTGAAAAATGTCAAATGTGTTCTTCCCTTTTGGTTTCCTAACTCCAGGTCTTTGCACATTTCAGTATAATACTTTACTTTGTCTTCTGGAGCCACCCTTTGAAATACTCTGTTCAGCTCTTTTACTTCATTATTTCTCCCATTCGCTTTAGCTACTCTACATTCAAGAGCAAGCTTCAGGGTCTCTTTTTTTTTTTTTAATTTATTTTTTTGTATTGTACTTTAGATGAAGGTTTACAGAACAAATAGTTTCTCATTAAACAGTTAGTACACATATTGTTTTATGACAATGGTTAACAACCCCACGACATGTCAACACTGTCCCGTCTCAACCTTGGGTTCCCTATTACCAGCTTTCCTGTCCCCTCCTGCCTTCTAGTCCTT
>NW_004443976.1:4026426-4071041 GCF_000243295.1 Trichechus manatus latirostris | reverse complement strand
CCTTGTCCCTGGACTGTTGTGCCCCATTAGTCTTGTTTTGTTTTATGGGGCTGTCTAATCTTTGGCTGAAGGATGAACCTTGGGAGTGACTTCATTACTGAACTAAAAGGGTGTCCAGGGGCCATACTTTCCGGGTTTCTCCAGTCTCTGTCAGGCCAGTAAGTCTGATCATTTTTTGTGAGTTAGAATTTTGTTCTACATTTTTCTCCAGCTCTATCTGAGACACTCTGTTGTGATCCCAGTCAGAGCAGTCAGTGGTGGTAGCCGGGCACCGTCTCGTTGTACTGGACTCAGTCTGGTGGAGGCTCAGTATCTCTTCTGACATTCATTTTGATATTTTCTTTCTTTCCTGTCTTTTTAATGACTTTTTGCTTTCTTCGTGTATGATGTCCTTGATATCATCCCACAACTCCTCTGGTTTTCAGTCATTAGTGTTCAGTGCATCAAATCTATCCTTGAGACAGTCTCTAAATTCAGGTGGGATATACTCAAGGTCATACTTTGGCTTTCATGGACTTGTTTTAATTTTCTCCAGCTTCAACTTGACCTTGCATGTGAGCAATTAATGGTCTGTTCTGCAGTCAGTCCCTGGCCTTGTTCTGACTGATGATATTGAGCTTCTCCATTGTCTCTTTCCACAGATGTAGTCGATTTGATTCCTATGTATTTCATCCAGTGACTTCCAGGTGTGTAGTCACTATTTAAGTTGTTGAAAAAGGTATTTGCAATGAATAAATTGTTGGTCTTGCAAAATTCTATCATGAGATCTCCAGTGTCATTTCTATCACTGAGGCCATATTTTCCAACTACCAAGCCTTCTTCATTTCCAACTTTCACATTCCAATCACTAGTAATTATCAATGCATCTTGATTGCGTGTTTGATCAATTTTGGACTGCAGAACTTGGTAAAAATCTTCAATTTATTCACCTTTGGCCTTAGTGGTTGGTGGATGAATTTGAATTATAGTCATATTAATTGGTCTTCCTTGTAGGTGTATGGATATTATCCTATCACTGACACCAATGCACTTCAGGATAGATCTTGACATGTTCTTTTTGACAATGAAAGTGACACCACTCCTCTTCAATTTGTCATTCCCAGCATAGTAGAGTATATGACTGCCTGATTCAGAATGGCCGATACCAGTCCATTTCAGCTCACTAATGCCTAGGATATTGATCTTTATGTGTTCCATTTCATTTTTGATGACTTTCAATTTTCCTAGATTCATACTTTGTACATACCACATTCCGATTATTAATATATGTTTGCAACTGTTTCTTCTCATTGTGGGTCATGCCACATCAGCAAATGAAGGTCCCAAAAGCTTGACTCCATCCATGTCATTAAGGTTGACTCTACTTTTAGGAGGCAGCTCTTCACCAGTCATATTTTGAGGCACTTCCAGTCTAAGGGACTCATCTTCCGGCATTTTATCAGACAATGTTCTGCTGCTATTCATAATGTTTTCTCTGGACAATCTTTTCAGAAGTAGACTGCCATGTCCTTCTTCCTAGTCTGCCTTAGTCTGGAAGCTCCACTGAAACCTGTCCACCATACGTGACCCTGCTGGTATTTGAAATACCAGTGATGTAACTTCCAGCATCACAGCAACACACAAGCCACCACAGTATGACAAACTTACAGACGTGATAGAAAGATAGACTACACTACTTGTAATAAATCCCCTTGTGATTTCTCTATTTCTATTTTCTTCCATTTGAACAAAAATGTCTCCACCCCATTCTCTTTTTTGACATACTTTCTAAATATTAAAAGAGTTTGCATCAATTTGTTTGAAGGTTATACATCATACCTTTAAATTCCTAGTAGTTTAAGTTAACCCAGGTTCTACAAGGATTCATGCTTCCCTTTTTCTGAATATTTAATCTGAATAAAATCGTTTAGAAATAAAAATACGCAACAGCAGTCTCTCCTTTATAAGACTGCAGCTGTCAGTTCAACTCCTGCTCCTGTAAAGGAGTATCTGAGCTAAAGGGCCCTGGTGGCACAGTGATTAAAGCACTCAGCTGCTAATCAAAAGTCCATGGTTCGAACCCACCAGCCACTTTGCAGGAGAAAGATGTGGCAGTCTGCTTGCATAAAGATTTACAGCCTTGGAAACCCTAGGGGGTAGTTCAACTCTGTCCTACAGGGTCGCTATGAGTTGGGATCTACTCAACGGCAGTGGGTTTGGTTTTTGTTTCTTTAAAAGCAGACTGCCATATCTTTCTCCCGTGGAGCTGCTGTGGGTTCAAACTGCCAACCTTTTGTTTAGCAGCCAAGTGCTTAACCACTGCGCCATCAGGACTCCTTCTGAGCTACACCAGTATGAAAATAAAGCATCTCGACAGTTCCTCGAGGTTAATGATGCAAAACCACCTGTATTTAACATTCAGCTTCTACTCCATTAACAGCCTAACTCGGTTTTATTTATTCCCCAGGGAGAAACAGAACAAAAACCAATATCCTACCAGCAGCACTGATGAGATTTTATTTTTTCTCAAATTGGGAAGGAATGTCAGATCACTTTACAGTACGGCTTTTTCTTAACAAATTGCAGGTTGCCACCATATAAAGTAATGTTTTATGAAATAAAGAGTTGAAACTGGTGCCACCTCATTATTTTTTTCCTTCCTGCAACATATATTTCATATTTGCATTAGTGCATTCAGATGCCAAGAAGATAAGTACTTTAACAGTCCTAAGACAGGAGTCTGTGGAGGCACTTGTTACTAGCTTCAATACATTTCCTTGTGTTGTAAATTTCAGCTTTCATATCTTTCCAAGACATTCCTCCCCACTATCTTGGCAGTGAATGAACTTGCCATGAGGCCTGCCCTCCTCCCACCTACCCCCACTCTGCCCTGCCTTAATGAAGCACAGGCTGCACTAGGGGCCCCCCTCCCCTGCTGCAAGTACATGCTGTAAGCTTTGTCCACTCACACCCAAAGAAAACCAATGGTCGTCGAGTGGATTCCGACTCGGGGCGACCCCATGTGTGTCAGAGTAAAACTGTGCTCAGAGGATTTTCAATGGCTGATTTTGGCAGAAGTAGCTTGCCAGGTCTTTCTTCCAAGGTGTCTTTGGGTGGACTCAAACCTCCAACATTCTGGTTAGCAGCTGACTGTGCCATTTGCACCACACACACCCAAAGAAATGGATGAAAAAATGGCTGCCTCTGCTCTGGGAAGTGGGTGGTGGGTCCTGCTCAGCTAGCATAATTCAGGTTGACCCTCCTCTCTCACGATGGAAAGCTTACTTCCCTGGATCCCTCTAGGCCTCAGTATTAGTTACCTAGGGCCACTGGGACAAAACACCACAAACTGCATGGTTTACAAGAATGGAAATGCGTCATCTCACAGTTCTGAAGGCTAGAAGTCTCAATTCAGAGTATTAGTAGGGCCACGACCCCTGGGAAAGCCCTAGAGGAAGATTCTTTCTTGGTTCTCCAGGCTTCTGTTAGCCCCAGGCATTCCTTGGCTTACAGCTGCAGCCCAGTCCATAGTCACATGGCCGTTTTCCTTCTGTGTACGTCTCTGAGTCCGCATTCAGGGCATCATCGGGGCTATGCTCTCCCAGAATCCTCTAGGAGAATTTTTCCTCACCTCTCCTAGATTCTGGTAGTCACAGGCGTTCCTTGGTGGGAAGCTGCAGCATAGCTCCCTAGTCACAGGGCCATGTTCCCTCTGTCTGTCTCTCTGTGTCTCTTCTTTTATAGGTCACCACTCAGATTGGAATAGGGCTAACCCTACTCCAGTATGACCTCAAGTTAAAGTAACTGATAACATCTTCAAGGACCTATTTCCAAACAAGGTTATGTTCACAGGTACCAGGGGTTAGAACTTCAATAGAAATTTGGGGGAAACAGAATTCAATCCATAACAGCCTCTACGAACATTCTTGCTTCGACTACTTTCTTGAACTTAACCTTTTTCTTACCTGAGATGCATCAGCTGCCTAACTATCCTACCCCTGATGTGGCGCTCATTTGAGTTAGGATGCTTGCCAGATCCTCCTGTCTGAAGGTGTCCCTTCCCTGCCACTCCATCTCACCAGCACTACACTGAGACTCAAACATCACAGGCACGTTCACTGTACGTGGGAGAGCAGTGGTCAGCAAACTCTTCCTGTAATGGAACAGACAGTGAATATTTTAGGCTTGTGGGCCATGCAGTCTCTGCCACAACTCAACTCTGCTCTTGTAGTGCAAAAATAGCCCTAGACAATCTGTCAATGAATGAGCATGGCTGTGTTCCAATAAAACTCTATTAATGGACTACTGAAATTTGATTTTCATCTAAATTTCACTTTTTACAAGGAAAAAATGTTACTTATTTTGATTTTTTTTTTAACCATTTTAAAATTTAAGTGCCATTGCTAGCTCTTGGGCTATATGAAAACAGGCATGGGGGTGGGATTTGGTCCATGGGTCTTAGTTTGCTGCCTTCTCTGTTAGAGATTCCAGATAAGCTTCTCCCATCACAGCTGGCAGAGAGTGGGTACTCAAAAAATAGTGACTTTGTCAATGAATGAAAAAGAATGAGGAAATGAAGGCCTGAAGGACTGAATAGTAAAATGAAGGATGAATGAAGAAATGAAGAAAGGAAATGGCTACAAAAATATTTGACTAATTCCAAGGGACTCTGAAAGTATCTTTGATCATGTTTCTTTTTAATTCCAGTCTACAGTTCCATCACTGGACTCCTCTGTATCCAGTCTTCATCCTTACACCCCAGTGGTTCATTCTATAGATGTGTATTTAACACCTTCTACTGTACTGCCAAGGAGCCCTGGTGGCCCAATGGTTAAGTGCTCGCTCAGCTGCTAACCAAAAGGACAGCAGTCCAAACCCACCCAGCAGCTCTGCAGGAGAAAGACTTAGTGGTCTGCTTTATAAATATTACAGCCAAGAAAACTCTATGAGCCATTTCTCCTCTGTCACATGGGGTTGTTATAATCAACTTGACAGCACCCAACAACAATTGTACTGCCAGGCCGGATGCTGGCCACTGAGAATAGAACAATTTAGCAGGTCCCACCCTCAGGGAGCTCAAACTCTAGAAGGGGCTTAAGAAATGCCTATGAGACAGTACAGGGTGCTATAGAATCACACGGAATGCTACCAGAGTCCAGATAGAATGAGGCTTCTATGCTGAGTGAAGTAAGTCAATCACAAAAGGACAGATATTACATGATCTCACTTATACAAAATAGCTAGAATAGGCAAATGTATAAAGATTAAAGTTTATTAGTGGTTACCAGGGGCAGGAGGGGGGAGAAAAGGGGAAGCGTGGTTTAGGAAGCATCGAGTTTCTGTTCATGGTGATGGAAATTTGGCAATGGATATTGGCGATGGTTATACAACATCATTGATGTAACTGGTGTCACTGAATTGTCCATATGAAAAATGTTGAATTGGCAAACGGTGTGTTATATATATTTTTACAACAATTAAAGAAAAAGAAAGGTAGGGAGGTTGAGTTAAGTGGGGCAGGTAGATCCCCTTACCTTCCATCCATACCAGCCCACGTACGTCAGCAAGGAAATCCTAGTAACCCGGGCAGGACGGAGACCAAAGGACGCATCTAAGGTTTAAAACAACCTCTCTGATTAAAAATGAACAACCCTCTCTGAAGTTCTCTTAGGAGACCTCTAGTCATTAATTGGCACATTTGTTGGTTATGAATTCCAAAAAGAATTTGAGATAAATTTTAATCTTAAAACACACGTAAAATATTTTCTTCAAACAAAGAGAAACCAACCTCTGTTTCCATGTGTTTTTAGAAAAGATACAGAAAGGTTCCCAAAATGGATGTCTCTTGTATGGCCCTTAGATGAAAGCTAGGGAAATAGCATTAAATCTTAGCTGAGTGGAAGCACTTCTGAAGGGAACTAAGATAATATGGACCAGACACATCACTTACTGAAGAGCTAACTCAATACCAGGCCAGAGCTCAAAGAATTTGGATGAATGGGTGTTTAACATGAGCCCTTGACAGTCTCTTACACACATCAAATGTTTCCAGCCAGCTTCTGGCAAGCGCTGAATTGTAGCAAATTCAGGATTGGCTTCTCTGATCAGTTCCCAAAGTGTCCGTGGACTCTGCTTTAATCACTGAAAGGCAAAGCCAGCCTTCCAGGGAGGTGACGAGAGCCATTGATTGAGAGTTGGGAAGGCCCACTACCCACAGACATCTGCGTCCTCCCAGGTGCCACAGGGCTGCAAGTCACACCCTCCCCTCCCCTGCTTAACCTCCTTCAATGACTCCCCATCAAAATCCAAATAAAATCCACACCCTTTGGAGTGACATAAAGGGATCTTCATAGAAAAAAATTAAGTTAGATCTTTACCCCATGCTTTAAACCAAAATAATTTCCAGATGGATTGAAGAGTTAAATGCAAGAAAGAAAACGTAAAAAGAACCTGCAGGGGGTGGGGGGAGGAGTAAGCATTCTCTGATCTAGAGATTATAAAGATTTACCAAACATACAAGCAAAAAGGAAAAGATGGATAGATTTGGCCACATTAAAATTAGAACGGTCTATATATCACAAAAATAAAACGACAAAGAGAAGAAAATAATTTACTACATGATGAAGAGTTAAAATCTTTAAAATGTAAGAAACTCTTTGCAAAGAAAAAAAGATAAGAACGGCAACAGAAAAAAATTGGTACAAGGCATGGACAAGAAATAGAAATTGATTTATTTATTCTACACATATTGATGCCTACTATATGCCAAAGGAGCCCTGGTGGCACAGTGGTTAAGACCTCAGGCTGCTACCAAAAAGGTTAGTAGTTGGAATCCACCAGCTGCTCCTTGGAAACCCTATGGGACAGTTCTACTCTGTTCTATAGCATCACTATGAGTCGAAATCAACTCATCGGCAATGGGTTATATGCCAGACACTGTATCCATAAGTACGAGGTGTTGCAGAGGATGCTGGGGGTGCACCTAGGACACATTCCCCAGCTGCTGAAAGTGTGGCTGCCTGGGGCTTTGCCTGAGTCCCTCTCTAGAAATTTCCTTCAGGGAAAGAAGTTGCCTCTCCCAAGATTGTGTCCCTCCCCCAGGATAGATGAATGGATAGATAGCTGCCATCAAGCTGGCTCCAACTCATCTTCACAATCACTAGCATGTTCAAGTCCATCGCTGTGACTATTGTACCAATCTATCTCACCAAGGGTCTACCTCGCCCTTGCTGGCCATCTACTTCACCAAACACAATGTCCTCCTCCAGTAATTGATTTCTCCTGATGATATGTCCAAAGCAAGCAAGTTGGACAATGTTCTGTTTTGATTCATAAGGTTTTCGTTGGTTAATTTTCAGAAGTAGATCGCCAGGCCTTTCTTCCTAATCTGTCTTAATATGGACTCTGCTGAAACCTGTCCACTGTAGGTGACACTGCTGCTATTTGAAATACCATTAGCATAGCTTCCGGCATTACAGCAACACGTAAGCCACCACAATACCACAGACTGACGGGTGGTTGGTGGTCCCTGGGATAGCCCACACACAGACTGCTGGCTGGTTGGTGGTCTCTGGGATAGCCCACACACAGTGACTGATCACAGGAGGGGTTAGAAAGGCCCCTCCCCTTGCCTCTGTTCACAACAACTCTGAAGGACTTACCCCAGATGCAGGGCTCTGAATCTCAGTTGAGCCTCTGCTTTGCCCAATTCTATTTTGCTTACTCTCTTCCAGGTGGTGTCCCCAGTAAACACACTACACCAAATCTATCTCAGGTCTGTTTCCAGGGAACCTGCTAAGAGACATGTAGTAGCTTAACCAGTAATGAAAGAAATGCAAATCGAAGCATTAAAATGCTATTGTGCCTATCAATTTTAAAATGATTTTTTTAAGTGACAATGTCCAATTTGTTTTAAGGAAATGGGCACTCTCATATCAGCCTGATAGGATACAAACTGGTAACGCATTTTCTAGAGCACAATTTAGCAGTATGTGTCAAATTCATTTATAATGTATACAACCATCTCTGGCCCTCCCAGTTCTAAAGATTTCCTCTCATGGAAATATTTACAAATAAGGTGACTTCCATTTTACGAATTCTGAGTTCGAGGGAAACATATCGAGTAAGAATCTAAACGTCCACCCACAAAACACAACAACAACAACTCACACACACGTGCA
This sequence comes from Trichechus manatus latirostris, assembly GCF_000243295.1. Taxonomy (NCBI): domain Eukaryota; kingdom Metazoa; phylum Chordata; class Mammalia; order Sirenia; family Trichechidae; genus Trichechus; species Trichechus manatus. The sequence goes on along the minus strand of NW_004443976.1, from coordinate 4,062,882 downwards.
CACACACACACAAACCACTGCCATCAACTCAATTCCTACTCACAGCGACCCCAGCGGGGGTTTATTTAGTTAATTGTGATGTATCTTCTATTGAGCCATTCCAAATTATTTTATAGAATATTAATAATATGGGAAAATATTCACAAGACTTTAAGCTTAACAGATGGTTAACAAAACAGCATGTATAACATGACCCCAATTTTTATAATTTACATGGGGAGGAGAGGGCTTAAACCTTGTTTAAAGTGTGGTCCTCAGCTGGGGACTGAGAGATGAATTCAGTTTTCAGATGCATTGTATTTGGCCAATATAGAATTAAAAATTTAAATAATTTACGTGCTCTTTGAGGGAGGGGCGGGGGGCAGATGTACATTCTGCACTGCACCGCAGCCCCCTCTACTCTCTGTTACCTCTATTTTTTTTCCTTTCTTAATTCCTGAAGAGGCATTTGAGTTCATGACCCTAATTTAAAAGCTGGGGGCAAAAGAAGGAAAGTGAGGCAAAAAGTGACTTTTGTTCAGCAAAACACTTTTGTGGGACACTTTGACTGTGGGAAGAGAGCCTGCAAAGGCAGTTTGGCTCTTTAGCTTGGGCATCTGGAGAGGTAGGTGTTGGTGCTACAGACTAAGACGGTAACAGTGAAGGAGCACTTGACCTCCTGAGGGGAGACGGTGACTTCAAAATGAGAACATTGAATTTGAGGTGCTTGTGGGATAGTTAAGTGAAGATAGCCAATGAGAGGTAGGATATCAAGGTCTGAAATACTGAGTTTAAAAAAAAACACACAAGCAATTGCCTTCAAGTCAACTCCAACTCATGGCAACCCCATGTGTGTCAGAGTAGAACTGTGCTCCACAGGGTTTTCAATGGTTGATTTTTGGAAGTAGATCACCAGGCCTTTCTTTCAAGTGGACTTGAGCGTCCGACCTTTTGGTCAACAGCCAAGTGCATTAACTGTTTGCACCACCCAGTGACTCTGCAGTTCTACATAGGGATTGTTATTGGAGCCTTCAGAATGAGTGAAATCATACTTGTGTGTAGTGTGAGCAGAGGCTGAAAGCAAAACTCTGAGAGAGTGATATTTTTCAATTCTCGTGTTACTTGACCAAGGTCTCCTTATAAAACAATTGACCTCTCCTTCTGGCACAGCGGTTAAGAGCTCAACTGCTAACCAAAAGGTTGGCAGTTCAAATCCACCTTAGAAACCCTATGGGGCAGTTCTACTCTGTCCTATAAGGTTGCTATGAGTCAGAATCCACTCCATGGCAACGAGGTCCTTTTCAAAGGACTCTCTTCCTGAGACTTCATAGACACAACCGTCTTCTGGTTTCCCTCCCTGGGCATGGAAGAAGTGTCCGTGAAGGTGAGGAAGCCAGGAAAGCGTAGGGAGAGGTCAGAAAGGCTAATAAAAGAATGTTTCAAAATGGAGGCGATGCTTGCTTGTAACAAACAATGCACAAGAAGAAAGGGAGTCGAGGATTTTCAAAGCATCCCTTGAATTCAGCAGTAGTAAGGTTTTCCAAATGAAGTAATGGTGGGTCAGTGGCAGAATTCTTGCCTTCCATGTGGCAGACCTGGGTTTGATTCCCAGCCAATACCCCTCACGTGCAGACACCACACATCTGTCAGTGGAGGCTTTAGTGTTACTGTGATGTGAACAAGTTTCAACAGAGCTTCCAGACTAAGATGGACTAGCAAGAGAGGCCTGTTCATCTACTTCTGAAAATCAGCCAGTGAAAACCCTAAGGATCACAACAGTCCGATCCGATGTGCAGCCACCACCCACCACCACCTACCACAACAACAAGGTTTTCATGACTTTGGAAAGAGTAGCTTTGAGGGAATGAAAAATGTCAGATGCTTTGAGGAGAGCATAGGAGGTGAGGAAGAGGAGACAGCAGGTAAAGATAACTCCTTTAGGATGTAACCATGAGTAGCATTATACACATTTTGGGGGGCAGCATTTATACTCATGTACACGCAATAATGTGTGTGTGAGTGTGTGTGTGCGCGCCCTATGTAATGGACAAGAGGAGGAGCAGCAAACTTTTTTTGTGAAGAGTTAGATAGTAAACATTCTAGTCCTTGTGGGCCATGCGATCTGTGTCATGACTACTCAGCTCTGCCGGCATAGCAAGAGAGCAGCCATGGACAATACACAAGGAAATGGGCTTGGCTGTGTTCCGATAAAAATTTAATTTTTAGACACTGAAAGTAGGATTTCATATAATTTTCAAATGTTATGAAATATTATTCTTCTTTTGATTTTTTCAACTATTTAAAAATGAAAAACCATTCTTAGCTCCCAGGCCATATCACAACTGGAAGCAGGCCAGATTTTGCGTGTGGGCCATAGTTTGCTAACAGCTGAGAGTCCCTCCACCAAGGTTTAGATCCCACTGCTACCACTTACTAGCTGTGTGGCCTGGGCCATTTATTTACTCTTCTACCATAGTTTTCTCATTTGTAAAGTGGCGACAAACAATATTAGTAAATACCTCACAGAGCAGTTGTGATGGTTAAGTTAGTTAATAAAGTGCTTAGAATAGTGCCTGACCCAGGTAGTGTTGGCTATTATAAATGTGATTGTGAAAATGCTATACTCCTCACATGTATGGACGTACTGCCCCATGTATATGTGTATAAATGCATTCGTGTGTGTGTGTGTTCCTGCCTAAAGCCAATAAGTGGATACCTATTGCAGTTAAACTCCTTTACACAGGGACATTGCATCACCCTAGGGGTATGCTAGAATCGGATGGTAAGAGCTCCAGAGAAATGATTTTGTGCATCTTTTCCCAGCTTTATGTTCAGCTGAGTCATATTGGTAGCTTCAATGGTACAGCATGGAAAATGACAAACTCTACAACCCAGGTTCAGTGCCCCCGCAACAGGTGGTTATTAAGCATTTATCACCACACCATGGCCTGGCTCCACAGGCATCCCAGTTCCCCAGTCTTTCCCAGGGCCAGCCTACCATGCTCCAGTCACATCACTCAACCTCTGCCAGATCCTGAGTCCACGTGCGTTTTCTGCATTGAGGTCCTGCACCTGTAAAACTCCCCTGGCCAGCAGTAATCTTTCTCTTCTTATACTTCATGTTCATTGCCCTAAACCTCAGTGCTACTTTTTCAGGAGAGTGGGGACTGTGTCTATTTTCTTTCCTGCTGAATGCCCAGGCCCCAGCCAGGTGACTTCGCAGAGGAGCTTTCCATGAATATTTAAGCTAAGTAAATGCATATCAGCAATTTGTCTTGTATATCCAGGTGGTGGGATTGAGGTACTTTTACTTTTGACATTTTTTCTACATTTTCCAAATTTTCCTAACTATGTACTCTTAACAAGAGTGTTAGATATTTTTAACCAAATATTGAAAATCAAGTTAACATAGACCATTCTCGCTGTCCCATAGGTCAGTAGTTCTTACGCAGGCAAGAAACAGAATGGCCAGTGTACATCTGTATACCTCAGCGGCCTGATTAAGCAAGTCTACATGCATTCACCTGCTCTGATTCACCTGTTGTTGTGAGCTGCCATCAAGTCAGCCCCCAGCTCATGGTGACCCCATGCACAACAGAACAAAACGCTGCCCAGTCCTATGCCATCCCCAAGGTCAGGTGCGGATTGGTCCAATATGATCCATAGGGTTTTCACTGGCAGATTTTCAGAGGTAGATCTCCAGGCCTTTCTTCCTAGTTTGTCTTAGGCGGTTTGTCTTAGCCTGTGCGACTGAAACCTGTTCCACATCATCGCAAAACACAAGCCTCCACTGACAGACGGGTGGTGGCTGTGCATACGGTGCCTTGGTGAGGAACTGAACCTGGGTCTCCTGCATGGGAGGCAAGAATTTTACCATTGAACCACCAATGCCTTGACTTACCTTGGGAGGGAGTCCAAAGTGGAGGAAAAAGTCAGGCTTTCTTACTAACCTGGGAAGGTGTAAATCTGGAGTTATTATAATTGGGATAATATGGGAAATATGGCCTTATTTTGTAGGCATATGCCGGTGAGGTCTGAGGACATATAGGTTACATATATAACTTGTTCTTAATTCTGACGTACTCTGTTAACTATAATCCCACACCCAGCTTCTACCAGAGGTCAGCAAACTTCAATCCGCAGGCCTAATCCAGAGGCTATGGTTTTTATAAGCAAAGTTTTACCAGAACTCAGCCATGTGCATCCTTTAGAGCAGTGTTTCTGAAAACCTTAGCATGAATTAGAATCACCTGGGTGGCATGTTCAAACAGACTGCTGAGCGCCACCCCAGAGTCTCTGATTTAGTAGGTCTGGGTGGGGCATGAGAATTTGCATTCCTAACAAGTTCCCAAGTCATGGCTGCTGCTGCCAGTCACGTTGACGAGCACTGCTCCAGGTTTCAGCTGTGATGTTAGATATTCCTACCAAGACTGAATCAGTCTGTGGAAAAGATAGTGCTTTCTACTTCTTTTGGAGTTAATCCTCACCCTCTCAGTCACCTTCGTACAGTTCAACATGCAGAAAACATAACGTTGCTGCCTTCCCAGTGTATAACAACCCACCAGAAGAGGTGAAGCTAATATGGGCTTTTTTCCACCAGGTAGTATGTGAGGAGGCCCCGGCTGCCAGGCCAGGAGAGGATCAGGCGAATACTTCAGCTCAGTGATGTATGGGTATATTGGTACATGAGTCAAAAATGGCCTCTGTGTATTGGCCTCAGGTCATTTATTCTTGATAGCAAGCTGAGTCCTGTTAACCCAAAAAGTCAGCTGGAGCCAAACCCAACTTTGTACACATCCAATTGTTTTAAAAATAGCCCAAATAAGCAGACTTTTAACCATTTAGAGCCTGCATGTTTTACATACCCCATGAAACTGCACCCAACATCTGCTATGAGATAACATTCTGTAGTTATAAGGACGTGGGAAGCTGCTGGGCTTCGGAGCTCTCTGACCTGAAGGCTCGCCACCTTGCTGCAGGCCGCCATCACCTAGAGACACGTAAGTTTTCCACCCATCTCTCTCCCGTTCCCCTGGGATTCTCATGCCCTCTTTCCCTTCTGGTGGCTCACAGCACCACTTGCCTCTGGACCACCTCTGGGCTGGCCACCCCCTGGCTGTGATCGTCAGCATATGAGCCCCATTACATAGCTTGTGCAATGTTGCTGCCTCATTGCCACATCTTTTTCCTTGACCAGCTTTGAATTTCCTCAAACTCACTGCAACTGGCCGGCTGGGAGGGTGGGGAAGCAGGGAGAAGCACCGGCCAAAGTTTGTTGCATACATACTTCCACCATAGTCAAGTTCTAGCTAACAATGGGAAGTCACCAATGCAGAGCTGGGGAAAGACGCCTACGGTGGATTCTTGTGAGCCAGGCAGTGGCGTATGTAGGGTACTGCACTGGCCCAGGGCACGTGGCGCCACTGAGCAGTTTCTATTAACCCGCTATGACCCCACGTCCTTCCTCAAGCAAGGTAATGTGTTAATTACAACATTAACGGCTTGACTTGTATTTTTGAGCGGATATTACTGTAAAGTTCTCTAAAAGAAGGGTGTCAGATGTTTGGACGGGGCGCAATTTCAGCGCTTGCCATAGGCGCCGTTTTCCGTAAACGCACCGCTGGCCGCATAGGGTTAATAGGAACTGCTCAGGGGCGCTACAAGAAAACACTCAGGGCAGGTGCAATACCTGCCATACCCTAGTTATGCCTCTGCTAGTGTCTGCACCGCTCCCCGAGGATTTCCTGGGAGACACTGTGAACAGGAGAATCACTGCTGCCTGAAAGCTCACCTCCTGGCCCTCTCTGGTTTTCACTGTGCTCCTCCCTGAGGGTCTGGAAACTTAGAAACATGGAATACTGGGACTACTCTTCCCTTGGCTCCAGGAAAAACCAACCGTAGGAAATGTATTCGAAAGCCCGTTTTTCCCCACCACCCATCTGCTTATCTTCTGGAATATTCCATGGGGGGAGAAGTGCAGAGCAGGCAGCAGTGGGCTCTGAGCTTTGTTTCAGTGAAGGATGGCAGAAGAAGTTGATTTGTTTCTTAGGACTTCTGCGGGCGGACGAGGGCAACTCGCTTATCTGAAATGGTCTCTCCTGGTTCTCGCCATCCGGGTCTCAGTGACTTCTGGTGGAGAGAGCAGTGTGCTCCACCCCAGCTGCTCATTAGAGTTGCCTGTCCAGCATATTTTTGTTTCTAATTTTTGTAATATGTAAATATCAATAGCCACTGCTAAAGCTTCTGATTTAATGGATCAGGCTGGGGCATGGGCTTGTGTACTTTAAATAGATGCTTCTAACTTGCAACTCCACCACCTGTCTGTCAGTTTGTCATATTTTGGTGGCTTGTGTGTTGCTGTGATGCTGGAACCTATACCACCAGTATTTCAAATACTAGCAGGGTCACCCATGGTGCATAGGTTTCAGCAGAACTTCCAGACTAAGATAGATTAGGAAGAAAGGCCTGTTGATCTACTTCCAAAAATTAGCCAACAAAAACTCTATGGATTGCAACAGAAAATAGTGTGATCTGGCGCTGGAAGATGAGCCCCCTAGGTTGAAAGGCGCTACAGAACAGCCACAACAATGGACTCAAACATAGCAATGATCATAAAAATGATGCAGGACTGAGGAGCGTTTCATTCTGCCATACATGGGGTCACCATGAGTTGGAGCTGACTCAAAGGTGACAACAACAACAATTGCAACTCGGAGTGAGAACTGCTGAGCGAGGGCAGAGCCATTAACCTTTGGTCCAAAGGGACCTGGATCCCAAACAGTCTGACCTTCCTTTGAAAGATGAGAAAACTAAAACCCAGAAAGACTTAGTGATTTGCCCAAGATCACAGAGCTAATTATTGCACAACTGGGCTTCCGTCCTGTGCCTTGTGGCTCCCAGTCTAGTGCTCTCTTCAATGCACCACCCTGACTCTTGTGTTTGAAATGCAATGACATGGAAGACAGTTGGCCTTCTGGGACTTTCCTATGACAAGGGCTTAGGCAAGATGAATGGGGTCATCCCAGGGCCCTTTATTTCCATAAGGAAGTTCCTAATGTTTATCCTAGAGGAAGACAGACAGGCACGGTACTACTCCACACTCCAGCCCCCGAGCCCATCCATAGTAAGTTGTCTTTGAAACATCTTTCTCCTCAACCTGAGAGAAAATGTTTCCTTGAATTGGCATGCTTACAAATACAAAAAAGAATGATTAAATTTGCTTTTAAGTTACCCAATGCACTATGCAGGTCTCTAATTGACCATGAGAGTGTCAGGAAAATATGATCTATCCTCCATAAATCAGAGAACCTTACGCAGGCTCTCTAATCGTCAATGCTCGTCCTGGCAGTGTCCAAAAAGGCTCATGTTTATAAATTGTTCCCTGATGTTTTAAGTAAGTGCACAAACACAAATCATACTAAGGACTTCAGAAAAGACTTCGCTGTGTGGCAATTTATTATAAGCAGTGTAATTTTCATCAGTCAGGCAGCCATAGACTGTAATTACCTCTCTACCGAAAGAGTTACAATTGCTTTCATTACATTTTCCTAGTCATGTGTCTGGATTGCCACAGAGACACTGAATGGAAAATGCATTTATTTATTGTTAGTCCTCCTAATGGCTTGTTTCTTGGTTTCTAAAGATGTTATCAAGTCACTTGCTTTCCCTACCCCTCCCGCCCCCACCAGTGGCTGTTATAGAAGACAAAAGAAGCCAAACTTAAAACCCTCAGTTCATGCTGAGCATCCAACATCTGCCCACCACCTACAGATGACCAGCACTGGTCAAGGGGTCTCGGTTAGGCTGGTAAAGTTTCAAATGCTGAAGATTAATTAAAACCAAACGCCATTGAGCAAAACTTCCAGGCTCCCAGTCACGACTGAAGAGAAACCGCATCTTGTTCCCTGTAGTTAGCTGGTAAACTAGAGCTCTACGAGAACAGTTAGAAGACTCAGAATGTGATCTCCAGTCCTGTCTCCCTCCTGGGTGGGTGTGCTGATTAGAGGGCACTGTGGCACCTTGGACCTTGAAACAAGTAGGGGACATTTTTATCCCTCGCATAAGCCTAATATCTCCCGATACTGTGAAAGATCAAACTGGAAACAGAGATCCCGAATTTCGAGGGTGGGAGGGGATCATGTCTACACAGGGACCCAAAACCAAACCAAACCAGTTGCTGTTGGGTCAATTCTTACGTGTTTTTCAGACCAAAGCATGCTTTCCATCGCTGAAGGTTTGCTTCTTGCTGACAGGAAGAGACAACTCAGGGTCACATTCCACACAAATCTGCCCATGGATCTTCTGTGCACTTGGAGCTGTGACACTCGGTAGCTGTGACTTTGAGCAAGACACTTAACCTTCACGAACCTCTGCCCCTTGAAAGTTCACTAAAGAGTTGACGAAGGGAGTTCAAAGCTCTGACTCTTTCAACTGTCAGAAAGAACAGGTTAGGGATTTTTCAAAAGCTTCTTCTCACTTTCCATCACACTTGGAAAACATGGGAAAGGGAAGGGTCATGTGCCAACACCCGGAGAATTCCTTCCCTTTTTTTTTTTCCTTGTCTTTATTTTTCTTATTGAAATCTGTGTCACTACATACAGAAGTAAAAGGAAGACAGAAGAATTGATGCATTTAACTGTGGTGTTGGCAAGCATACAGAATACACTGTAGGCTACCAGAAAAAAAATACAATCAGAATGCTCCTTGAAAGTGAAGATGGTGAGACTTTGACTTGTTTACATTGGATACTGCACCAGGAAAGACTAATCACCAGAAAAAGTGCCATCTTTGGTAAACTAGAGGGTCAGCGAAAATGAGGGAAACGCTCAATGAGATGGATTGACCCAACAGTCGTAGACAATGGACTCAAACATGCACAGGGCCAGGCAAGGGTTCATTATGCTCTCCCTAAGATCGTCCTGAGTAAGAGCTGACTCAACAGCACCTAACAACAACAGCAATAACCCCTGACTAGGAACTCCTCACCAGCAGTGTTGAGAAAGGGGAGGATATACTAAATAGTCTAGAATCATGTAATGCTGGACTTTTTAATCTCGGAAGGATGTGAGCAATATCATCCACTCTAATGTTCTTACTTTACAGATAAGAAGATGGAGGCCCAGGGAAGCTAAATAACTTCCAGAGTCATAATGGCATAATGACCAGTTTCCCATATACCAGTTGAATCCTTTCCCTACCCAACCATCCCTCCCTCACACACCTGAATGAGCGACTGATGAACTGACTGTTGTAGAGAATGTCAGTGGCCTGACTTTGCCCTTCACACCACAGAGTACAGCTAACACACCTTCTTGAGCAGGCATATGAAATGGCTTGGAACAGATGGCCCAGGAAAAGTTAGATCTGAATGCTCTCTCTTCCTGTTCTCTCTTCCTTCTATCATCTTCCCTCAAGTTAATCTTAGGCCTGGGTGGAGGAATAACATCGCACCCTTCCCACTGTGGGGGAGCCCTGGGGATGCAGCCATGTTGCATGAACCCAGATGTGCAGAGATGGGGAAAGCATGTCCACTCCACAGCCAGTTGCTAGAGAGCTCAGCAGTGGTTTCACCTGCCCTCGATTGCTTCCTATGGGAGTAGGGGACAGGCGCCATTTCATCCCACCCCACATAAGCCCATGTCAGCTGTGCCACAACTGGTTAAAACAGATCCAGAAGTCTCCCCTACGACAGCTGGACGTAAACTCGTACTTTATAAGGCTGGCCGTTGAGGGTAAAAATTCCTGCTTTGAATGATTTGTCAAAAGGAAGAGCGCTTGCTTTTGGATGAGTCTGTCATTTCTGCAGAAATCCTACACCCACCATTTCCTCCCATTTGCTTGCATTTCACAAATGGCCACATCATTTTGTCAAATTGTGGAGTCACTTGGAAATTGGGCATAGAGTTTTGCATAATCATTCATGTCATGCCTGTGGCACTCTGTGATTATATATAATGGTCCCTGAGGAGTCCTGATGTAGGGGAATGCTACCTGGGTAGGCCACCGAGCCAAGTCTCATTACAACCATTTTATAGGGAGGGACACTAAGGAAAAACAGCTAAACAGTGCCCCGGCCACCAGAGGAAGAAGCAAAAAGCTCAGCTTTAATCTGTGAGCTAGCATCGTGTAAAATGAAATCACAGACTCGCATAAAATTAGCCTTCTTAAAAATCACTTCAGGGAAATTGATTTTTATGCCTAGACACAAAGAACAAAATTTGCTAAAATTTAACTAGGAGGGGAAAAAATAGTTTTTGCTTCAAGAGAGTTTATTTTGGCAGATTTTTCAAGAAAGAAGAAATATTAAAGGAAGTAGTAGCTGGGTGATGAGTGCATTTATGACTCTACTCTCTGCCTCTCAGTATTTTTGGTATTTTTATACTAAAACTTTTTTATATGTATAAAAGATGTAATGTTTCTCTTTGGACGTGAGTATTGTTGAATAGAGTTTTGGGTGGTGCAGATCGTCAACGTGCCTGGCTGCTAACCAAAAGGTTGGAGGTTTGAGTCCACCCAGAGGCACCTCGGAAGAAAGGCCTTGCAATTAGGAGGATTTTACTTCTGAAAAATCAGCCATTGATTATGGAACACAGTTCTACTCTTACACACGTGGGGTTGCCATGAGTCAGAGTCAACTCTACAGCAACTGGGTTTAGGAAATCCCAGAGAGAAATGAAATCTCCAAAAAGGCTATAAGACGAAGGGCTGAGGTATCCTGTGCCTCCTTTTCCTAGGGAGGCCGCAGACCCCAGGGAAGAGAAGGCTGCATGGTGTGTCAGGGTAGATGGGTTTTGCAGAGTCTCATAGAGTTTTCCAGAACCTGCCTTAGTACAGAAGGTGCAAAGTGGGTTACGTACACCCAAGAGTGGCACAGAAGTTGTAGAAATGACTGCTGGGTCTGAAGGGACCATGCAAGGGGACTGAGGACTCTCTCAGCAAATGCCTGTGTAGAAGATGATACCAAGGATGTAATGCTCCAGAATTTAAATGCAACACCCAAGAAATGGGGAGAATATTTCTTGAAATGCAGACACTGCATTTCCAATAGCCAGGTAGGAGGAACTGAAATAAATTGAGTTGTAGAAAAATAAAATTGTGTTCATTGCAAACTGGAGTGTGTAGACTGAGCTATGTAACTGTCACACATCTGCCTGGAGAGCTGCCCCCTCTATTCATCTACACGTTACTAATCTCAAGCCTCCACCCAAAATCTGCCTCTATCCTTGATCCTCTCCTGAAGACTCTAATCCCTACTTAATCCTTAATTCTCTTTCCTTTTAATTTCTGTAACACTTATCATCAGTATCCTTCAGCTCTTGTCTTATGAGTGTTAGACTTACCTCACCATAGACTGTAAATCCTTTGAGAGCTGGGATTACATTGTATACTTTTCAAGGCTTCCCAGACTCAGCTCAAGACCCATATTTACTGTGCAGCCTTCTCTAATGATTACAGTCGCCACCATTCTTGTGTCTAACATTTTTAATGCCTATATTAATCCCACCACTCATCTGTCACTTTGTCATACTGTGGTGGCTTTTGTGTTGCTGTGATGCTGGAAGCTATGCCACCAGTATTTCAAATAGCAGCAGGGTCCCCCATGGTGGACAGATTTTAGTGGAATTTCCAGACTAAGACAGACTAGGAAGGAAGGCTTGCAGATCTACTTCTGAAAATCAACCAATGAAAACCCTATGAATCATGAGAGAATATAGTGCTGGAAAATGAGCTTCCTAGTTTGAAAGGCACTCAAAATAACGGTGGCCACAGCAAGGAACTGAAGCATATCAAGGATCATGAAATGGCGCAGCACTAGGCAAGTTTTCGTTCTGTTGTACATAAGATCACCATGAGTCAGAGCTGACTGAAGAACAACTAACAACAACATATTACAGTTGACACATTTAGATGTTCTTGGCACTCACTTTCTGCACCTATTTTGGTATTTTATCATGACTCACAGTATATAATGCTTCTATGCTAATGGAATGACAGTGTAATAACAATCCATGTGAGATGCTATGGTGAGGGAAAGTGGCAGACACTTCTTTTGTGTAATGTCACTTCTGGTCCCAGTCCCCCTTCCTTCTTGCCCGCCATGATTCTAGAGGCAAGAGACTCTCCATGCTTACTGTTCATCTGCTCTTGTAGCTCGGAGTGGCATGGAAATATCAGCCTGGTCAATGAGATGGAAGAAAGAGATCGTTAGAGACTTCTAGAAAGGCTTTTACTTTTCCTGATAACAGGGACAAATATGGTTGGCACCACCTCTTCCTTCCTCTTCTTCCTGCCTAGCTTGTGGGTTGTAGATGTGATGTCTGAAGTCGGGGCAACTACTGTGTGACCATGAGGTGGAGGTAGAGGAATGGCAGAGTTGCTGGGCCCAACTTTATTGAGCTGCTGAACCAAAACCAGCAGTCACATGTCTCTACATGTCACATATTCTTGTGATATGAAACACACACACCCCTATTTGCTTAAGCCATTATGATGGGCATTTTTCTTACTTGCAACTGAAAGCATTCTGAAACAGAATACTTCACTGATTGAAGAGGCATCCTAAAGGATAAATAGAAGAGTTTCAGGAAAGATGGTGGCATGACAAAGAGAATCCAACCTATCCTGTAAGAAACTGATGGAAAATACCAAAGGAATCACAGAATGGGAGGAAACATTTGTGGGTCGCAGAAGCTTGTCATTATATGCTTCACTCCTCATGGAGTTTCTAGTCAATACAATAGAAGAAAATAGAATGAATTAAGCAAAAGCTTCAGGCCAACATACACCTCCACTTTCTGAGAAATGATGTGATGGTATAGCAACTAAGAGAATCTTAGAAGAACCGCTTGGACATTCTGTAATCTAGAGAGTTAAGAGTGAGCCAGAGGGAAATGGGGACTACTCTAGTTGAGACTGATATAAAACAAAATAACTAGCAAGAAAGTATATAAAACAGAAAGCATATAAGATGATAGAGACAAGATTAGACAATTTAGTTGTGAACTTAAATGGAAATAGAAATTCCTTTAGTCAAAGAGGAATCATGCTATAAATAGGAAATATTCTATACTGTTATTGTGGTAGTAGTGATACAAACTGAATCACTTTGTCAAAGTGTGTAGAACTACACAACAAAAAAGAAGGTCCCTGGGTTGCACAAACAATTTGCACTCAGCTACTAACCTAAAGGTTGTCAGTTCTAATCCACCCAGCAATGCCATGGAAGAAAAGCCTGTCGATCTGCTTCTGTAAAGATGACTACCAAGAAAACCCTAAGGAGCAGTTCTACTCTGTAACACATGGGGTCTCCGTGAATCAGAATCGACTTGAAGAAAATGGGCTATTGGTTTTTATAGGCCTAAAAAGGGTATTTTTTTATTGTATGTAAATTACAACTCAAAAGGAAGGAAAAAAGAAAGTCTATTCATAAAATTAAAGCTTAAGGAAAATGAAGATCAAAAAGGTTAATAATTAAATCATGGAAAAAAGATACACTAAGAAATGCAAACAAAAAGAAAATAGGAGTAGTAATAATATGGAAAAAGAATAATTCAAGTCGAAAAATATTAATGCAACAGCTGGAGTCATATTTTACAGATAAAGAAAGAATATAATTCGCATTGAAGACATAGGTATAAATCCTGATGTACCAAATGACATAGCATGAAAGCCTTAGGACTCACCATCTAAGAAGCCACTGTTGGTCTCTCTCTGCCTAGAGCAAAGGAGAAGGGAGAAAACCAAAGGCTCCAGGAAGCAATTAGTTCAAAGGACTAATGGCCCAGATGAACCACGGCTTCCTCTAATCTAAGATCAGAAAAACTAGATGGTGCCTGGCTACCACTATCAACTGCCAACCACTCTGACCGGATGACAATAGAAGGCCCTGGTTAAAATCAGTAAAAAATGTGGAGCAAAATTCAAATTCAAAAAAAAGACAGAACTTACTGGTCTGAAAGAGACTGGAGGAACCCCCAAGACTATTGCCCTGAGACAACCTTCTAACTTGAAACTGAAGACACTCCCGGAGGCCACCTTTCAGCCAAATAATAGACAGGACCATAAAATAAACAATAACACCCGCAAGGAATCTGCTCCCTGGAACAATCAACTATACGAAACCAAAAGGGCAACATTTGTCCAAAACCGAAGATGAGAAGGCAGGGAGGGGACAGGGAAACCAGACAAATGGAAATGGGTAACCTAGGGGGGAAATGGAGAGAGTGCTGACACAATGCAGGGATTACAAGCAATGTCAGGGAACAATTTGTGTATGAATTATTGATTGTAAAACTGATTTGCTATGTTAACTTTCACCTAAAGCACAATAAAACGTTAAAAAAAAAAAAAAAACCCTTAGGACTCAGCAGAAGTGACAAGGACAGTTGTTGTGAGAAAATTTAGCATACTTCTATAACCTCTGGTTGCGCAATGGGTAAAGCGTTTGTCTGCTAACCAGAAGGTCGGCAGTTCAAATCCACCAGCCACTCCTTGGAAACCCTATGGGGCGGTTCTACTCTGTCCTATAGGGTCATTAGAAGTCAGAATCGACTTGACGGCAATGGGTTTGGGTTCTATAAGTTAATGACTATGACTAACTATGCTAAAAACAAACAGTTACAGAAGAGTCTAATAATATAATCAATAAGGCTGAATTCACAGTTATACCAAACCCTGAAAATGCGTCACTAAGCTTTCTTTAAGCATGTAAAAATACTGACCATGTATTACAGCTCTCAGTCAATAAAGTTCCAAATTTTTCAAAAGTGAAAATGGTGCAGGCCTTCCTTATTCTGTTTATAATACAATAAACACAATATTTTTAAGAAAAATATCTTTTTAAATCACCAGAAAATATAAGAAGGGAACAAAACTCTTCCATAAAACTTTTGAGTCAAAGGAGAAAGGAATGATTATAAAATTTGAGAAAATATCACTAATATAAACACTTCATATCAAGCTTTTCTGTAGTGGCTGATCTGCTCGGAGAAAAATTCCTAACCCATAAACACTTTCCTTTTAAAACTACAGAGAAGGGAAATAAGCTATACCAAAAACTAAGGAAATTAGGAAAAAAGAGTAACAAAACAAAAAGGAAAAAGTATATAAAAATAATAAAAGCAGTAACAGTTGAGTTAGAAAACAGAAAGAGAGCAAACTTGATGATTAAATCCAGGAGCTGGATCGTAGAAGTATCTGTGCAGTCTAGGTTAGCAAACTTCTTCTGTAAAGGGCCTGATGGTATATATTTTATGCTTTGCAAGCCACATAGAGGCTCTGCTACATATTCTTCTTTGTTGTCTGTTTATTTACAACCCTTTAAAAATGTAAAAACCATTCTCAGCTCCCCGGCTATACAAAAACAGGCTGTGGGCCAATTTGACCCATAGGCTATAGTTTACCAGTAAAATGCACTGGGCTGCTAACAAAAAGGTTGGAGGTTCAAGTCCACCCAGAAAGATTGGGAGATCTACTTCTGAAATATCAGCCACTGAAAACCCTATGGAGCACAGTTCTACTCTGACTCATACGAGGTCTCCATGAGTCAGAATCAACCCCACAGTATCTGGTTTAACCGTCTCAACAATGGCTGCACGTTAAAACTCCTGGGGCACTTTTCAAAAATATCTATGCCTGGGCCCCACCCCCGACCAATTAAATCTGAATCTCCATAGTGGAAGCAGGCAATAGTATTTTTAAACAAGAACCCCAGCTATTCCCAGTGTCTAACCATAGGTAAAGGAGTCCTAGTGGTGCAATTGGAAACTCTGGTGGTGTAGTGGTTAAGAGTTTGGCTGCTAACCAAAAGGTCAGCAGTTCAAATCCACCAGGCGCTCCTTGGAAATGCTATGGGGCAGTTCTATTCTGTCCTATAAGGTCGCTATGATTTGGAATTGACTTGACAGCAATGGGTTTGGTTTGGTTTTTAATGGTGCAATTGTTAAGCACTAGGTTGCTAAGCAAAAGGTTGGTGGTTCAAACCCACCCAGTGGCTCCTCAGGAGAAAGACCTGGCAATCTGCTCCCAAAAAGATTACAGCCTCGGAAACCCTGTGGGGCAGTTCTACTCTGTCACACGGGTCATTGTGAGTCAAAATTGACTTAATGGCACCTTAACAACAACCATAGGTGAGAACCAATACTGTAGACCAGAAGTCCTCAGTGAGTGGTCTGGGGACCAGCAGCATCAGCATCATGAGAGAGCTTACTGGGAATGCAAACTCCCAGCTCCCACCTCTGTTTTAACAGATCCTCGGGGTTATTCTTGATGGTGCACTGAAGATTGAGAACTACTGTAATAGACACATCTGTGACTGAGGGTAATCAAGAAAAGTGTTGCCAAAAGAACTTGGTCATAAGGGTTACCTTTGGAGGTTTGTAAAATCACTCCAAAAATATAAAATCCCAATCCCCAGGATAGGAGCCTGGAAATGCATTTTTAACAAGGGCCTCTAGGTAATTATTATAATCAAAACAGTTTATGGAACGCTGATAAAGAAAAAAGGACACACATACACACACAACATTAGAGATAGAAAGTGAAATAAAACCACAAACCCAGATTTTATTTTTAAAATATTAAATAAATCTGTAAGAAAGTCAATCTGATAAATTTGAAGATTTCAGAAACCTACCCTTCACTAACTCCCAAACAGAGTATGTCCATTCAGAGAGCTAGATCAACCTGTTGGGAATGATTTTGTCAAGACTAGAATCTACTTATCATCAAGGTAACCAAATAACCCAGGGCTCAAGCCCATGTAGGATACCAAGACAGCAATACAAAGGATGTTGAACCAACGAGATGTCAGAGAAAGGAGTTGGACCAAAGCTGGAAGAGCTGTTCTGCCCTGCCTAGGAGAGATGTCTGTTCATCTGAAATTTTATAGAGATAGAAGCGGAGAAACGCATATCCAGGAATGTGGTGAGACTAAGAAGAAACTCTGGTCTTGATCTCTATAAAGTAAGAGATGTATCTGCTAAAAGGGGTAGGAAATGCCATGGTTAGAGAAAAGGCAAAAACTGAAAGAACTAGTATGGGGAAGTGACTTGGGAAAATTACTGAATGACGAGCAACAATACTTGCCTGTTCTGCCATACAGAAAAATGAAACAGATAAATCAAAAGGTAGAGTGGCACAGGATTGATAGTGAACAGGACAAGTGCAGGAGAAGAAAGAGGAAGTTGATGGCCAGAAAGCAAGAAGCCCAGAGTAGATGACCGTGAACTTGAGCAAAAGAAGACAGCCATGATGTTTCCAAGGCATCTGATAGTATGGGCGAAGTCCAGGTCTCAAGAACTGAAAGCCCCAGTGAAAGAAAACAGTTGATTGGAGATGGATGAGAGTCAGTTCCATGCGTATTTATCGAGCTCTTACCAAGTGAAGGCATTTTGCCAGATATTGATGAAGCATGCTGCTTGACCTTACAAAGTGTGCCATCTCCCTGAAGTACATTCAGAAAGGGCAAAAATATAAACAACTAACTAGTCTACCAGGCAATATAAACTAAAGAGTAAAAAGAGGAATCCAAGCACTGTGTCTTGCAAAAGCAGAGGAAAGAGGAAGTAAGTGTCAAGGAGGTGTGTCAGGGAGAGGAATTTTGGAGGAGAAACATTCCAACCTAAGGAAATAGCCTCAACAACATGTCTGAGAGGGCAGGCCTTGGTCATGGAACATTAAGATGACTGGAGACAGCTCACTGGTGGCCTCTGTCTGGAGGAGGGCAGGCAAGAAGACTTAGACACTAGTTTGTTCCACCCAGTGCCTTCTTCTTTATTAAGCTGAATGCGTTTCAGGTTGTTATTGTTAGTTGCTGTCGAGTTGCCTTCAGCTCACAGTAACTTTATGTATAACAGAACGAAATACTGCCTAGCCCTGCACCATCTTTCATAATCTTTGGTATGTCTGAGTCCATTGTTGTGACCAACAACAGTCTATCTCACTGAGGCTTTTCCTCAACTTCACTGGCCCTCCACTTTACCAAACATGATGTCCTTCTCCAGTGATCAGTCCCTCCTGATGACGTATTCAAAATAAATGATTCAAAGTCTCGGATAATATTCTTAGTTAGGGTCTTAGTGGAGAATCAGGAGATAATCTGACTATCATGTACAAAGCTCTGGTTTTATTCTGGGTGAGGAGTGGCCCTGGGGGAGTGAGGTTCTTTGGTCTGCATTGTATGAAGATGACTGGTAACAATATAAAGGAGTGAGGAACTACTACAAGCAGGAAGACAATTAAAAGCTATTACTTTCATTAAGGTTAACCACAGGAGGGCCAGAAATGAGGTAAGAGCAGAAAGAGTGGAAATATGAGGAGGGACATCTGATACCTTGCAGCTACAGAATTAACAAACGTGGATAACTAACAAGTTGGACACAGAATGAGAGGAAGAAAGACTGAAATAAAGAATGTAATAGAGATTATTTGGAGGTATCTTAAAGTGCCTAGGTGGACATTGTTGTTATCAATCAAAATGGAACTCAACACATTTAAGCAGGTGGTCATCTGGTAAGGAAGCATAGCAGTAAATGTTCTAGAGTCTATTGGGTATTTCCATCAGCTACTCATCCAATTCATCTGTATCTTCCTTTTTTTGATTATTTGTTTGTTTTTCTTATTTCTGCTAAGGATGCCATTCTTCCCATTCCCTTGGGTTAAAACTTCAAAATCTTTTTAATACTTTCTTCCCTTGTTTTACAACATGTCAGTTATCAAATTTTCTTAAATTCTTTTTTTGCCTCTGTATTTTGAATTTTTTTATTTTTCCCATTCTTTCTGCTATGTCCTAATTCTAGACCCTCAATACATCATGCTTAAATTATCATGATATCCTCCCAGCTAATTTTCCTACATCCAATCTCTTACTCCCTCCAATTTTTCCTACCAAATTAGTCTTCATAATGCCTAATACCTATCCCACTATCACTTCTCTCCTGTAAATTTACCATGACTCCACATCACCTCAACATTATCCAAGGAAATTTTCCAAACTAACTCTAGACTTCCTCCAATCCAACTCTAACCTACTTTTTCAGTCTTATCTCTTACTACTCTCTTCCACTTGAATCAGATTTATTTCCTAAATTTGTTTTTCTTACTTTGTAACTTTGCTTATATTGTCTCCGGTCTATGGAAAACCCCTCCCTCTCTTTCAATCCAAACTTTCTAGTCCAATCAAATCTCTACCTCATCAAAAAGCCGCCCTAACACATAGTCATCTCTTCCATCTAGAATCTCTTTAGCCCACTTTGACCCTGGCACTTAAATAGATCCTTATAGATTCCCTACAGTACTTCTTGCTTCTTATACTGTCACCTTTCTTTGATAGCAATTCATATCAGTCTTGTATCTCCAATTGGATTGTTAGCTTATTCAAATTATATGTTCTATTCCTTTGTACCTGTCATAGTACCCAATGCAATAATAAAATCAATGTTAGGCACTCAACAAAAAGTGCTGTAATGAATGCATGATGCTATATTTTGAATTCTGGTTGAGATGGCTGTCTTGCCTTATAATGAGAATTTCAAAGGTATAATCCTATCCATCCTTGGCTGATAGCGAATGGAGATCAGGAAAAACATCCAAAGAAAAATAAGGTTAAATTGAATGACAAGCTATTAATATGGATGTTGACTTATCCAAGGGTGATTTATGAGTCAGGATAGGATAGGTTATGCTGTGGTAATACACAACCCTAAATCCCAGTGGCTCATCACCACAAAGGTTATTTTCTCACTCACTCTACGTGTCTAATGTGGGTAAAGGGAAGGGGATGGGGGAATTTTGCTCATCAGAATCACTGATAGATTGAGGCTGATGGAGGGTCCGCCTTGTTACATTCATCTATAATCACCATGGCAGGAAGAAGAGAATGAGGTACACCTTTCACTGGCTTTTTAAATGTCCACCTAGAAGTGACACTTTCATTCAATTGTCATTAACCAAAGAAAATCATATGGCCACACCTAACATCAAAGAGGACAAGAAAACACCATTCAACCATATGCCCAGATAGAGAGGAGAATCAGGTTCTTTATAAAGACCACAGGTTCTAATGTTAGCTGAAAAAGTATATCAATCAGTGTTCTTTAGCTGCAGCCAACAAAAACTGACTCTGGTTAACTTAAGCAAAAAAGGAATTTACTAAAATGGTGCATGGTAGCTCATAGGATTAAAGGAAATCTTGCAACAATTGTGAAGATGGCGCAGGACCAGGCAGTATTTTGTTCTGTTGTACATAGGGATACTATCAGTCAGAACCAACTCGATGGCACGTAGCAACAACAACAACCTTCAGAAGAAAAGGAAAAAGATCCTGGGCATAGAGATGAAGAATCAGATTGGCAGGCTCTTGGGGTATGAATCAGCACCAAGCATATTCTGTCTCTGTGTCATTTGTTTAACATTCAAATTCTTCATCACAGAAGCTTGGACCAGGTGCTAACTTTGACCAGGGAAGTGTGGGCACCTGGAACAACAGTCTCACCAAGACTGTGTGCAATGGAAGGAAGAATAATAACCCAAAGGAAAAGTTGATCACTATTGGAAGAAAGTGGAATAATGGTGGACTGGAAAAACCTACAGATTTCCATTATGCACAGGTAACTGTATAATGATGTGAAAGTCTGATGGAAGAATAATATGGCTATGCAGATAGAAATAAGATGAAGATTGAATTTCTATGTCCCTTGTCTAGAGGTCCCTAAGATTCTACCTTTAGTAGCATCACATTTCTTTTGGTTCATTTCTTCCCAAAAGAAATCTAACTCCCACTTTCCTCCTCAAGTGTAAATCCTATCTTATGGCATTAGCAACATCATCATATGATTGTGGGGATAATTACTTGCTGGAACACAAAGGAAAGTCTCACTTTCAGTGAGCAAAGCCAAGTGTCTGAGCAAACCGACAGCAGATTTGCTCCTGTTTTCCCTGGTGGGGGCTGATCCTAAACCGGCTAGCTGTGCAGCACTTTGAATGCCAAAGGAACGGGTTAACTGGGAGACAAATCAAGCAACCCCAGAAACTATTCCCACACCTCCAAACTATAAAACCACAGGCAGCAACTGCAGGGCTAATGACTCCAGGCTCTTTCATCAGCAACAGGAATATTCTGGAATGGTGTGGCCTAAGCTAAACGCTCTCCTTCCACCAACTGTATCCCCAAAATCTTTTACGCAAACAAGAGTTTAAATGAAAAATTAAACAAATTAGAGCTGTTCTATGTGAACCCAACTTTGGGGGCCCTGGATATTACCACTTGGGTCAACAAAAATGAGAGAAACCCTCAACAATATAGATTTACGTAATAGCCACAACAATGGACTCAAACATACCAATGATCATGAAAATGGCACAAGACCCAGGCAACGCTTCATCCTGTTATACACAAGGTCACCACCAGCAGACTCAGTGGCAACTAACAACAATGAATACTGCACCTCAGTCCTATTTCTTTTGCCTGACGATACATTAGTTAGCTTTCGCTGCGTAACACACCACAAAACTAACGACTTAATTAAGACAACAGCAATTTATTTAGCTTATGATTCTGTGAGTTAATAATTTGGCCTGGGCTCAGCTACTTAGTTCTGCTGCTGATCTCAGCTGAGGCCATTCTTGAATCTACCATCAGCCACCCATCAGGTAGGCAGGCAATCTGCTTCTAGGCTGAGGCTGTCTGAGATGATGGTAGCAGGTGGGCCTGTGTCGCTCATCATCCTGTAGAGGAGCCTAGGCTGCTTCACATGGTGGTAGAGGCAGGAGTTTCCAAGTGCATCATGAGGGCAACCTCCCATGCACAAACACTTTTCAAAGCTCTGCTTGTCTCACGATTGCTAAGGCCCCACTGGCCAAGGCAAATCTCATGTCCAATCCAGATTCAAGAACAGTCTCCAACTCTTGATGGGAGGGTCACCAATGTCACCAAGTAAGGGCATGAACGAAGGAAGGGGCAGAATTGGTGGCCATTTGTACAATCTTCCATAGGAGGTAAACACTCATGGGACTCCATGAATCAAAATGTGGAAACTATTGGGCGAAGCTAGCCTGATTTATCCATCCTCTTTTTGTGTGAATGATTTCTAACCCACCCAAATAATATGTCTAAACCTCTTATTTTCTGCAGACCTCTAGGTAAATAGGTTATCAAAAGTGATGCTGTTGCCCAACTAAATAGACTTTTATCTGGCCTCCCCAGCCTTGAACATCTGCCCCTTAAAATGCAACACTGGCAGATAGAGGCCCCCACGCAGCCCGCAGACCTTGGGAAGACAGGCTGGCCTTTCGTGCAGCACATTCTGCTGATAGTTGGAGCAGTTCAAAGAGGGATAATTTAAAGCCCTTATTTAACCCACCGAGTTCATTTGTCTTTTGATCCACCTTCCACTCTGACAAATGCTCCCTTTCCTATCACGTTCAAACACACACCCCCTTCAGAAGCTAGTAAACTCATCCCCTGCCAAGGAATGGATTTTTTCCCGTGTTGCTCTATCTGAGTGATAAAAGGGTTTAATGTCCCAAGTTCGTTTTTCACTAGCTAACTCAGATATACCCAACACAGCAAAGCGCCTAAGCTCTTTCTCTGGTTATTAAACTGTTATCCCTAATGCCTTTGGAGACTCGTCCTAGCAGCAATGCTTCTGAGTGCACTTCCTATTAAATCTGCATTTTGCAGGGAGAGATAAAACAGACCAGTCAGACCCTGTTTACAAAGATGACAGGGAGCTGCTGCAGGCAGCGGGTGCTGTCAGCAGTTTTACTCTGGCGGGAAGGCTGGGCCAGGCTGTCCCTCACAGTTCTCAGCCCAGGCCCGTTTGCCAGCTTTGCAGACTTTTCTAAAATGTAACCACTTCCAAGGCCACCTGGCAGCATCCTGGGACAGTAATGTGAAGATGTAAGGAGCCCCACCCAAACTGCCAGGGGCAGGAAACGCTTCCACATAGGTGCAGGTTGATTTGAGATGCCGTCAATGGGCTCCCATTCATGGTGACTTTATGTAAAACAGAACAAAATGTTACCCAGTCCTGCGCCACCTTCAGATCTTTCCAACCTAGGGACAACATTCTGTTTGATCTATAGGGTTTTCATTGGCTAATTTTTGGAAGTAGATCACAAGGCCTTTCTTCCTACTCTAAGTCTGGAAGCTCCACTGAAACCTGTTCACCAGCATCCTAAGCCACCAGAGTACATAAACTGGCAAACGGTGGTGGAGCTAGGTCTATAGGACACCCAAAATCAATGTGTTAGAAAATACACTTGTGTGGTGCAATACATACAAGGGGTCCCTAAGCGGGTGTACACATCCCAACAGGTACAGGAACAATATATTACAATGATACTTATGTTCATTTTTGTCTAGAAAGCAAGCGATAAAGGATGAAAGAAATTAAGCTTTTGTATTTTTAAGACACAGATAGACACAAGCACCCCCACTATGTCCCTGTGTCAGATGTCACATGTCTCATGAGCTACTCAGGCCACAGCAGGAAGGAGCAGGGCAGACGGAGAGGCCCTCCCTCCTCTGTTCACTTTAAGCAGACTGTGATGTATCACAGTTTACATGAGACCGGTAAAATTAATTTAACGATATTATCTACTTCAACCTAAATCAACCCTTATAGAATATATAAGTGGCTTAAAAGGATTCTTGCAAAGACCCTAGGATTGAAGATCACGCTAATAATGTGGACACAAAAAGAACAAAGCCAAGCTGTCAACGTTCCCACTGCTGTTTGATCTCTCTGTCAGGTACATTACGAGGGAAAAAAAGAAAATAGATGGGATTCATTAGATCTGACAAAAAGTCCAGAACTTCATATTTGAAATATGAAGGCACATCCACTGTTGTCAATGACAAACCTCATCCAAGGTATCTTGAAATATGAGCTAATGATGGTTTGAAGCCTTCCAGAATAGAAAGATGCTTTCAAATATTCCTTACTTATCTCATCTTTTTTAAATTTCTATTTTCTGTATATTTTATAATAAAAATAAGTATGCATATACTGGAATTTAAACTGATTGGATATGCAATCAAAAATATTTTAGAAACTCTAGTCTAAGATGAAGGTGAGGATGACAGCCAACATTTATAACCCCAGGGGACCTGCTATGAATTCATAGCTTTTCAAATGCCAGACCTTTTGTGTTTCCCACTGACCATGTAGCCTCCAACTAAAAAAAAAACATTAAATAAGAAAGGTTGCTGGAGTTATTTCATTTATTAACGATTGTAGATGTAAGTTTATATTGAAATCCTGTCCCCTCAGGTCCCCTAAAGGCCATGAGAAAACTTTTTAAGAGCAAGCATAAGTTAGCATCGTGTTCTTCTGATGGTGATAATCACAGCACCACCACCGCAACAGTTACCGTGCTTCCTGAGAGCTCTGTGTGTATAACTCAACTAGTCCTTACAACAGCCCTATAAGGCATTGTGGTGGACAGACATTAAAGGTGGCCCCCAAGACCCCACACCTTCTGGTGTTCATTGCTTGTGCAATCCCCTCCCCTTGAGCTGGACGGCTCTGACTTGCTTCTACCCAATAGAATATAGAAAAGGTGATGAGATTTCATGAACACAACTATGTGATTATGTTTCATAAGGTCGTGGTGCCTGTCTTGCTGGAGTCTCTCTCTCTGGCTAGGTGTGAGAAAGCAAGCAGCCACATTGGGGTCCCACTTGGCAAGGAACTGAGGGCAGCCTCCTGGGACTGAGGGCAGCCTCCAGGGACTGAAGGTGGCCTCCAGTCAACAGCCAACAAGAAAAGGAGTCCATCAGTCCTACAGCCACAAAGAAAGACCTTCTGTTAACCACCTGTGTGAGCTCAGAAGTGGATTCTTGCCCAGTGGAGTCTTAAATGAAACCCCAGCCCTGGCAGACAACTTGATTTCAGCCTTGAAGAGGACCCAGCTACCAAGCCCAAACTCCTAACCCACAGAAGTTGTGAGATAGTAAATGTGTTAAGATGCCAAGTTTGCATTGTTACCCAATAGTAGATAACTAATACAGGTACAATCAATTCTCATTATTTTCAGCAGTATGTTCTATAAATTCCTCATGCACACTGTATTAGTGAATACCAAAACAGCCTTGTTTGACCTCAGCTAGGAAATTTTCACCACTCTGCACGTGCGCACGTCTGCAAATGACCAAAAGTACTCAAGGATTTTTAGCAAATAGGTTAATTCATGAATATGAAATCCACATATAATGAGGATCTACCACCCATCTGTCAGTGGCTTCATGTTGCTGTGATGCTGGAAGCTATGCCACTGGTATTTCAAACACCAGCAGGATCACCTTTGGTGGACAGGTTTCAACAGTGCTTCCAGACTGAGACAGACTAGGAAGAAAGGTCTGGCAATCTACTTCTGAAAATTAGCCAATGAAAACTCTATGGATCACCTAGAGAAATAAGAGCCATCACACGAATAGATATATGCACACCCATGTTCACTGCAGCACTGTTCACAATAGCAAAAAGATGGAAACAACCTAGGTGCCCATCAACAGACAAACGGATAAACAAATTATGGTATATTCACACAATGGAATGCTACGCAATGATAAAGAACAATGATGAATCCGTGAAACATCTTATAACATGGAGGAATCTGGAAGGTTTTATGCTGAGTGAATTTAGTCAGTCACAAAAGGACAAATATTGTATAAGATCACTATTATAAGAACTCAAGAAAAGGTTTAAACACAGAAGAAAACATTCTTTGATGATTACAAGACTGGGGAGGGAGGAAGAGGGTTATCCACTAACTAGATAGTAGATAAGAATTATCTTAGGTGAAAGGAAGGACAGCACACACTACAGGAGATGTCAGCACAACTGAACTAAACCAAAGCTAAGAAGTTTCCTGAATACTATCAAACACTTTGAGGGACAGAGTAGCAGGGGTAGGGGTCTAGGGACCATGTTTTCAGGGGACATCTAGGTCAATTGGCATAACAAAGTTTATTAAGAAAAGGTTCTGCATCCTACTTTAGTGAGTGGAGTCTGGGGTCTCAAAAGCTAGTGAGCAGCCATCTTGACACATCAATTCATCCCAACCACCTGGATAAAGGAGAATGAAGAACACCAAAGACACAAAGAAAATATTAGTCCAAGAGACAGAAACGGCCACATAAACTAGAAACTTCATCAGCCTGAGACCAGAAGAACTAGATGGTGCCCAGCTACCACCAATGATTGCCCTGACAGGGAACACAATACAGAGTCCCTGATGGAGCAGGAGAAAAGTGGGGTGCAGAACTCAAATTCTAGTAAAAAGACCAGACTTAATGGTCTGACTGAGACTGGAGGGACCCCAGAAGACATGGCCCCCAGACTCTCTGTCAACCCAGAACTAAAACCATTTCCAAGGCCAGCTCTTCAGACAAAGATTAGACTGGGCTACGGGACATAAAATGATACTCATGAAGAGTGTGCTTCTTAGCTGAAGCAGATACATGAGACTAAACGGGCAGCTTCTGTCCAGAGGTGAGATGAGAAGGCAGAGAGGGTCAGGAACTGGTTGAATGGACGTGGGGAATCAGAGGTGGAAAGGAGGAGTGTGCTGTCACAGTATAGGGAGAGCAACTAGGGTCACATAACAATGTATGTAGAAATTTTTGTATAAGAGACTAACTTAACTGTAAACTTTCACTTAAAGTACAACAGTAAAAGAAAACTCTATGGATCACTACAGAATATTGTCCAATACAGTTCTGGAAGATGAGCTGCCTAGGTCGGAAGGCACTCAAAATACACAGTGGCTGCAACAGCGGACTTGAGTATAGCAATGATTATGAAGACGGCAAAGGACCGGGCGATGTTTCCTTCTGTTGTACCAGGGTTACCATGAGTTGGCGCCAATACAACAGCAACTACAATAACACTGTGTATATATTTATTCCCATGTTACAGGTGGAAGATTGAATACATTGTCCAAGTTTACACAGCTAGTCAGAGGCAAGACTGGGCTTAGAACCCAAGTACTCTGGTTCTAGAAGATTACCTTAACCATTACACTTCACTGCCTCTGCTGACAGTTTACAGACTAGCTCACCAGTCACTGCTGCTGTCTCCCTCTCTCTCCTTAGGGTGGGGACCCCTGACCTCAGGCGGGCCTCCTTTAGGGCCTTTGCAGCCCCAGTGCCAAGGCCATGGCATGGTATGTGGGTGGTGCATGGAGAAGAGCAGCCTGGGACTGGGAAGGGGTGCAGCTTAGCAGCAGACCAAAGGCTCCAGCCGTCTGTGGCTCTGAATAAACCCTGCCAGCAGCTCCAGTCTCCCCACAAATAAAGGAGGAAAATAAGTCTGTGGTGTCACAGAAAGAGTCTTGGCACGAAAGTCAGGAGAGTTAGGCTGTGACCTTGGTCTGCCAGCCGGTAGCCGTGGGAATCTGAGTCAGCCACTGAGCTCCCTGACTGAGGCCTCCGAGCTCTCATGTCTAAAAGAAGGAATTCAGATGGGAAGATCTTTAAAATCTCCCCCAAAATTATATAATTCTAAGGTGCTGTCATAGTTTGAATTTACTTAATGCCTTCCTCTTCCCCCTGCCCCACTCCAGAATCCAAAGGGTCTGCATTTCAGCTGCCTGATTTGAAACCCAGCTGGCACATTTCTAATGGAGAGTAAGCTGGAAAAAAATAAAGGAAGCTCGTGCAGTCAGAGACACAAGGAAGGACAGAATTAATAGCCAAAAAGAGGAAATTCTCAACCAAAGCTATGAGCCCCTGAACCCCCAGCCTGGGCACGTCTGCCTGTGGACCAAGCTCGGCATCCCAGGCACCCCGTTTCCCTGCTTTCCTTGCAGATTGAGTCCCAGCCAGCATGACAGTCTCATTTTTCACTGAATGCATGTAGCGAATACTAAACTGTAATCTCTTTTTGCATGCTTTGGTTCCAAATTCATAACTGGAGGAGCAGCCCCGTTGTCTGCGAGTGATTGCTGTTAACTGCTCTGCCGAGCTGAGCCAAGCAGGCCCGGAATCAGCAGCTTTCTCCCTGCTTCACACTTTGTCAGAATGCATCACAGGCGACACAAAGAAATGGCCACTGGAAAGTCCCCGTCTTCCAATCCCTTTACTGTCTAATTGTTCTTCTTCTCCAAGGCTTGACCATGCTCAGAATAGGCCAGGGTCCCCGCCTGGGCTGCTTTCATCCTAAAGGAGAGTGCACCACAAAAGCCAGTCCCTTCCCACAGCTCAGGGCTGTGCTCCTCAGCATTGTCTGAGAGTTTGCTGTCTATGCCCTGGCTGCCCGGGAGATGCTAGGTTCCCGTCACTTCAAGTGGTCAATATCTTCCCGCCCTGTTAAAATTTGGCCCAATGAAGAGATCTGATGGGCTTCTGCTGGGTCACCACTGCACTTTGAATGATACCGGGCTCCTTCCCGTGGACCGTGAGCTCTGCCTGTCTCTCGCACTTCGTCTCCAGCCACACTGGCCTCAGGTTCTTTCTCAAATGGCCTCTGCCCTTGCTCTTCCTTTTGCCATCAATGCTCTCTCCTTTGGTCTATCCATAGCTGCCTCCTGTTTGCCATTAGTCTCAGGTCTACTGAATTGTGCCCAACGATGTCTTCTCTGGTATGGCAAACCTGGGGTGCTGTACCCACACCCCCTCAGTACCCACCATGTGCATAGCCTGTCTTCAGATGCCAATGTCTGTGACTCTCCCTGAGGCTTTCTTTGGCTGCTGGAGTCCACTCTGCCCAGTTCAGGACAGACAGGACTGGCCGGGGAATCAATGGCCCTAGGAGCCATCCTTCACCCATGCTCAGCTCCCTTGCTCCTCAGCTGGGATATCCCGGAGGCATGTGTTCGGCACTGGCTCCTAGAGTTCCCCTGTGGGATTAAGCTCCAGTTGCCTATGCAGTAACTTGTTTGACAGCACATCCTTTCTTGGTTTCCGTCCCTTCCCTGTCTTACCTCCCCACCCTTCTGCTGGTATTTTCTGGCATGGCCTTCCAAACAAACAGCTTACACTCAAATCCTTGTCTTGGAGTCTGGTTCTGACACCAACTTAAATTAGTCTTTCATTACGCAATAATTGGATAATGAAATAAGAAGGTGTGATAGTTAATATTATGTGTCAACTAGGATAGGTTATGATTCTCAGTGGTTTGACAGACATTGGACTGATAGCTCTTCCATAACGTAATATAATGTAATCACTTCCATAAGATCTGATATAATGCAATCATCTCCATGAGGAGATCAGCTATGAACAGCCCATCAGTTGGAAAGGGACTTTCCTTGTGGGTGTGGCCTGTCTCCAGTATATAAATGGATGTTCCAGCAAGGCTCGCTCTTGCTCTGGATCCTGCATCTGACTCATCATCATCTGACCTCCAGTTCTTGGGGTGTAAGCCAGCAGCCTGCTGTCTGACCTGTCCATTTCAGGTTTGTCAGCCCCTGCAACCATGTGAGTCAAGAAAGCCTCCAGCCTGGCATCTGACCCATGGATTTTGGGACTTTCCAACCCCCACAACTGTGTGAGCCATTTCCTTGAACTAAATCTCTCTATAAATATTTATACATATATGCTTCACTGATTTTGCTCCTCTAGAGAAACCAGCCTAAGACAGAAGAATAAGCATATCCAATGGCTGAATAGTAAAAGAAAAAGAAGAATTTATGCATTCAAACTATGGTGTTGGCAAAAGATACTGAATATGCCATGGGCTACCAGAAGAATGAATAAATCAGTCTAGAAAAAATACGATCAGGATGCTCCTTAGAAGTGAAGATGGCAAGACTTCGAATCTCTTAATTTGGACACGTTATCAGGAAGATATCATGTATGGTAAAGTAGGTGGTCAGTGGAAACAAAGAGAAATTTTCAATGAGAAAGATTGACGCAATAGCTCCAACAATGGACTCAAACATGCCAGTGTCCATAAAGATGGCGCGGGACTGGGCAACATTTTGTTCTGTTGTATATAATGCTGTCATGAGTCAGAGCTGACTCAGCAGCAACTAACAAAAACAACAAACTAGTCTGTTCTCTCTATCATTCTCTTTCTAGTGCCCTTTTCTATTTTCTTCACGGTCCTTAACAATCTCTGAATGTTTTCTTTCTGTTTACTTATTTGGTTGCTTTTTTTTAATTGTCCGTCTTCTCTACCTGGAGAATGTAAACTCCATGAGAAGAGATGGTTCCTTACCTATGCCCAGCATCGAAAGGATGCCTGACACCTAACAGGTGCTCAAAAAATTTTCCTGAGTAAACAAACTCATTCACAGCTTACTGTGATTTTAAGCTGCTCTTTTGTCTTCCAGGAAGTTTTTAATTTAAGGCTCAAGGTACCTACCTCTCTGCCGCGCCCACAAAGAAATTTCAAGTTGCTGGTGGGGACGGGAAAAAGCCCTGGTGGTGCAGTGGTTAAGAGCTTGACTGCTAAACAAAAGTCAGCAGTTTGAACCCACCAGCTGCTCCATGGGAGAAAGATGTGACAGTCTGCTTCCATAAAGATTACAGCCTTGGAAACCCTGTGGGGCAGTTTACTTTGTCCTGTAGGGTCACTATGAGTTGGAATTGACTCCATGGCAACAGGTTTATTTTTTTGGTTTTGGAGGGGGAAGGGAGAACTGTTTCTTGCAGTGATGCAGGCATCACACTCTAATCTCAGAGGCAGTCCGGCCCATCTGCCCTGGTCTCCCAGCCCTGCAGGTCAGTCCGGAACCAAACGCAATCAGATGATGTCTTAGTTATCTAGTGCTGCTATAAGAGAAATACCACAAGTGGGTGGCTTTAACAAACTTATTTTCTCACAGTTAGGAAGCTAGAAGTCTGAATTCAGGGTACTGGCTCTAAGGGAAGGCTTTCTCTTTCTGTCAGCTCTAGAGGAAAGTCTTTGAATCTTTTGAGTTCTGCTTCTGGATGATCTTCATATGGCCTGCCATCTCTCTTCCCCCATCTCTGCTTCTTTCACTTGTTTAATCTCTTATATCTCAAAAGAGATTGATTGACTCAAGATACACCCCACACTAATCCTATCTCATTAACATAATAAAGAAAACCCTTTCCCAAACAGGATTATAACCACAGATATTTAAAAAAAAAAAAACTTGTTGCCATCAAGTCGATTCTGACTCATAGTGACCCTATAGGACAGAGTAGAACTGCCTCATAGGATTTCCAAGGAGCACTTGGTGGATTCGAACTGCCAAACTTTTGGTTAGCAGCTATAGCTCTTAACCACTATGCCACAGGGGTTTCCAACCACAGGTATAGGAGTTAGAATTTACAACACATATTTTGGCGGGACATATTTCAATCCATAAAAGACGACATGATCAAAACTGAAAGGCCTTTAAAGTTTTAGGACAATGGAACTATTGGAACTTTGGATTTTTCCCTCAAATGCAGCTTGTTTATTTCTGCCGGTTGAAAAGCACATTTGTCCCTAAATGGCCATCCTTGGCCCTGCAGGGTTTTTCTGTGGTTACCTGGGTCTCAGGTCTCATTCCTAATGAGGTTGCTGATGAAGTAACTGCTAGCAGGAGTTTGAAGGAAGTCCAGTAGTCATTCCAGGCAATCTTCTGTTCTGAGTGTTGGAATCACATTGTGTGTGTGTGTGTGTGTGTATGTATGTGTCTGTGTGTAAGGGGTGTGTGGGTGTGTTTGTGTGTGCTGTATGTCTCTCTATATATGTATAGTTGTGTGTCTTGTGGGGGGGGGGTGTTTGTGTGTCTCTGGCCCATCGGTGTGGAATGTACCTGCAACTCCCATGCTCATTCCTCATCCTACCCCTATGCCTGGCCATCTAACTTCCGTGGGTGCAATACGCCTGAGATGATGTCTCTCTTTTCACCATTGTGTCCCCCATGTTTACTAGAGTTTCCAGTGCACAGTGGACTCCCATAAATATGCAGTGGGCGAATGAATGAATAAATGCATGGATTTCACTTCCCCCAGGAAGAACCACTAAAGTTCACTGAAAGAGTCCTGACACTCTTAGGACTGAGAGGCGTCTTCAGGAGCTGATATGAAGAAAGAAATACCGACAATGGCAGCTGTACTGTCTAAGAAAGAGCCAAAGTGCCAAAGACAGGGGATGAGTGGTGTTTAAAGAGAACATGGGGATTGCTCCTGGAGCCTTCTACGCAGGCAGCAGTGGCTGAGCTGTAAACAGATGGGCTGATTTTGAGAAAGCCAAACCAATACATTGTTGCCAGAGCTGTGCTCTCTGTCACAGATAACTAAATCACTTTTCTTGTCATGAGGGGCATGCCCAGCCTCCTCTCTTAAAATGCCAAGTGACCAAGAGGTGGTGAGGACTGGAGGTGGCTTGGAAGAAGTGCTTGGCCCGGAGACTGGTAGCTGCAGAACTACCCCAAAATCTGACATGATGGATATGGAGGTATTTTGCAAACTGTAAATCTGTTTTCCCATACTGTGTATTTTTATAATGATGATAAATATTGCTGTTAAGTGTGTTCAGTGATTAATTAGTCCCAGACGATGCCCCATTGGGAAAAAAAAAAATCAGTGTGGTCAAAAAGCCAGAGGGAACTTCTTCTAAAGCAAAGTCAGATCATGCTACGCCCTGCCCAAACCCTCCAGTGGTCCACATCTCACTCGGGGTAAAGCCCAAGCTCCTAGCCACGGCCTGCAAATGGACGCATTCACCTGGCCACCTCTCCAGCCATCTCCTGTCCTCACTCCAGGACTGCCACGCTGGCTTTCCTGCTGGGCCCTGGTCACATCAGTCTTTCAGTCCCCTCTGACAATGCCCTTCATGTAAAATCTGCATGGGTCTCTCCCTCACTTCACTCAGTCTTTGCTCAAACATCACTGCTCCCCAAAAGTCCATGCCTGATCACACTATTTAATCAGCACCTCCAATCACTCCCCACTACCTTCCCCTGCTTTATTTTTCTTCCTAATCCTTCTCATGACCTGGTTTATTATGCCTTTGTTAGGGCACTACCACTTCCCCAGCAGTGGGGACATCCTCTGACACTTTTTTTCCAGAAGAGGAAACTGAAGCTATGAGAGGTTAAGTAACATGCCCATGGTGTCATGGATTGAATTGTGTCCCCCCAAAATGTCTGTCAACTTGGCTAGGCCATGATTCCCAGTATTGTGTGACTGTCCACTATTTTGTCATCTGATGTGATTTTCCTGTGTTTTAAATCCTGTCTCTATGACGTTGATGAGATGGGATTAGTGGCAGTTACGTTAATAAAGCAAGACTCTACGCGATTAGATTGTGGCTTAAGCCAAACTCTTTTGAGATATAAAAGAGAAGCAAGCAGAGAGATAGAGGGACCTCATATCACCAAGAAAGCAGCGCCAGGAGCAAAGTGTGTCCTTTGGACTCTGGATTCCTACACAGAGAAGCTCCTAGTCCAGTGGAAGATTGATGACAAGGAACTTCCTCCAGGACCAATAGAGACAGATAGACTTCCTCTGAAGCTGAGGACCTGAATTTGGACTTCTAACCTCCTAGACCGTGAGAGAATAAACTTCTGTTTGTAGAAACCATCTGCTCGTGGTATTTCTGTAATAGCAACACTAGATAACCGAGACACATGGTCACACAGTAATAAACACTAAAGCCAGGACTTGGACCTAGGCCTGCCAATTCCAGGTCTAGAGTTTTTTCCCACTATACCACGTTGTAGTTAATAGGGAAGCTAATTTAAATGCCCTCATCCTTTCTTCTCTGGGAGAAGAATCCCCAATTCAAAATCAAATTGCCTGATAGCCAAATGAGTATGAGTTCATTCATTTACTCAGTGCAGTTTTATCAGGCACTGTGCTACTGTGCAACTCTGAAGCTCTCAAGAGTCATAGCCCTTGTAGGCCAGGAACACAGTGGGAGGAGAGGAGGAGACAGGTTTACACAAAAAGAAACAATCTTTGTTGGTTACGAGGGATGGGATGGGTGGAGGGGAAATACTAACTAGACAATAGATAAGTGGTAACTGTGGTGAAGGGTAAGACAGTACACAATACTAGGGAAGCCAGGACAACCTATACAACACAAGGTCATAGAAGCTCGATAGATACATCCATACTCCCTGAGGGACCAAATTGCTGGTCTGAGGGCTATGGAGACCATGGTCTTGGGGAACATCTAGCTCAATTGACATAGTTTATAAAGAAAATGTTCTACATTCTACTTTGGTGAATAGCACCTAGGGTCTTAAAAGTCTGTGAGCAGCCATCTAAGATACTCCACTGGTCTCAGCACTTCGGAAGCAAGGGAGAATGAAGAGAACAAGATACAAAGGACTAATGGACCACATCTACCATGGCCTACACCAGACTGAGTCCAGCACAATTAGATGGTGCCCAGCTACCACCACTGACTGCTCTGACAGGGTTTGCAATACAGGGACCCAGACAGAGCTGGAGAAAAATGTAGAACAAAATTCTAACTCAAAAAAAATATTAGGGGGACTTCCAGCAAAATGGCACTCTACGCAGAAGCACCACCCCGTCCCTCCACAGCTAAGATGCAAAAAACTAAGCTGAACAGAGAAAACAACAATCCGGAAACCCTAAAACATCAGATGAAGAGATAAAGAACTCGGCCAAGCACCAAATGGAGTGAGAAAACTGACAGAGAATAGACAGCAAGGAGACAGTCATGCAGCGGTCCCCTATCAGCTAACGCAGCACGGATCCGCCATCTTGGACTCCTATCGGAGACAAGCAAACAGGGGGTATGAGAAAGCAGCCTCATGGAGCTTCCAGCAGGAGAAAAAACAATCGGTAATTTGTGATATACACTTTCCCACCCACTATGTTTCTTCACCTACACTCGGCCTCCTCTGCTTCCCGCGGACACGGTCTCTTATCCGGGAAGCACCAGCTGCTTGGATTCCACCCAACCAAATGGGCCAGCTCTCTGAGTGCCATTTGTTGGCTGCTGGTGTTGCTTTTTTCTGCTTCTTTTGATTTCTTCCTTACCTCTCACCACCTCCCCCTCCTTTTGCTCAAATACCTGGCTCCGTGTGCCATCTTTGCTTCTTCCTGAGGGGCTGTGGAGCTCCTTTTGAGTGTGGAGCTGCTTCCCGTTCTGGGCTGCCACGCTGGTGGGATCCTGGGGCTTTTGTTTATTTGTTTGCTTTGAATTGTTTGTTTGTTTTCTTTTCCTTTTCTTGAGTTGGGAGCCCTTTCTGGCCAGGAGGTGCTGCGTGGCTTGGAAACTACCCCCCACCCCAGCTTGCACAGATGTGCAGAGGGATCCCTGAGCACAATTCTTTATCATTGGGTTTTTTTTTTTTCTTATTTTTTTTCTCTTTTTTGAGGGACTTTTCTTGTTCTTTTTTTTTTAATTTGTTTTGTTGTCTTTTCCCTCTTTTTCCCTTTTTGTCTTTCTTCATTATTCAGTTTCTTGTCTCTCTATATCTTCCTTCACTTTCTGTTCCTTGAATACCTGGCTTATATACCTCTACGCCTTCTAGCCAGGCTGTACTGCAACACCTCAGAGCGACTTCCCCAGACCACATAGCTGCACCAGTGAGATCCCTGGGAACTTTGCTGTTCTTTAACCTTTCTGATTTTTATTTATTCATTCTTTTCTCTTCTTTTTTTTAGTTCTTCTTCCTCTTTTTGTTTTTCTCCATTTCACAGTCTCTCATCTCTCCACTCCAACAGCAAGCTCCCCTAGCACTCTTTTTTGTTTATTTGTATGGTTTTGGCTCCCTTCCCTCTCTCTTCTCTCCCATATCCTTCTTAGCTCCACACATAACAATCTCCCCGCTACATCTTGCCTACCTGCACTGAGCACTTAACATCACACCACCAAGCAGCAAAGGCACGGCCTACTGGAACCTGCCCAGCACTGATTACTGACCCGCCCTGGTGGCTGTAGTAAGTGCTACAAACAACCCATCCCAGTAACTCCTCTTCAGCTAGACATGCCCTGCCGTACCATATCTGAGTGACTGGCCCTGCTAGTTGGAGAAGGAAGTGAAAAGTATTGTACCCACAGATGAGCAAACAACAAAGAACACACAGCCCGCCTGCTCAGACATAGACAAATATTTCTTAAAAAGGGACAAAACAAACAAATCTACAATCAATAAATGAGAAAATAACTACTGAATGCCCCGAAGACAGCAGACAATAACAAAACATTTACAAAAACAGGACAGGATGGTTCCAGTAGGCATCCAAAATAAAACACCAGACGAACTCAAATCTCTAACACTCAGAATTCTCCAAGAGCTGAAGCAAAAAGCAGACAAAAATGAGGAAAAAATAGACAAATTCATAGAAAATACAGACAAAAAAATGGAATAATTCAGGAAAATAATACAGGAACAAAATGCCAAAATAAATACACAACCAGAAATTATACAAAGACAACAATTAGAAATCCAAAAGACAACAAGATATCAGAAATGGATGGTGTCATAGAGGGCTGAGAAGCAGGTTTGAAATGGTAGAAGACAGGATCAGTGGAATTGAAGGCAAACACTTGGATACAACTCTGTTTCAGGAAAACTCAGAAAAAA
>NW_004443976.1:3962293-4023848 GCF_000243295.1 Trichechus manatus latirostris | reverse complement strand
TGTTGTGGGGTTGTTAACCAATGTCATAAAACAATATGTATACTACTGTTTCATGAGAAACTATTTGTTCTGTAAGCCTTCACCTGAAGTACAATTAAAAAAGAAAAAGAAAAAAAAAAAGATCAGACTTACTGGCCTGACAGAGACTCAAGAAACCCCAAGAGTATGGCCCCTGGACACCCTTTTAGCTCAGTACTGAAGTCACTCCCAAGGTTCACCCTTCATCCAAAGATTAGACAGGCCCATAAAACAAAATGAGATTAAAAAGACACACCAACCCAGGGTCAAGGACTAGAAGGCAGGAGGGGACAGGAAAGTAACAGGGAACCCAGGGTCAAGAAGGGAGAGTGTTGACATGTCATGGAGTTGTTAACTGTTGTCATAAAACAATATGTGTACTAACTGTTTAATGAGAAGCTAATTTGTTCTGTAGACTTTCATCTAAAGTACAATAGAAGATATAAAAACCAAACCCATTGCCACCGAGTCAATTCTGACTCCTAGCTACCCTATGGGACACAATAGAACTGCCTCATAGGGTTTCCAAGGAGCGCCTAGTGGATTCGAACTGCTGATCTTTTGGTTAGCAGCCGTAGCTATTAACCACTATGCCACAGGCTACTACAAGAGGAGGTAATAAACCAAAAAACAAAACCCCTTTGCTGTTGAGTCAATTACTTCCCCACAGGGTTTCCAAGGAGCAGCTGATAGATTTGAACTGCCAGCCTTTTAGTTAGCAGCTGAGCTCTTAACCACTGAGCCACCAGGGCTCCAAGTACAAGAGGATGCAATAGGGATGCCTAATTCAGTCTTGGGTGAGCACAGCCCAAGAAGGCTTCTTAGTGGAAGTGATGTCTAAAGTCCTAAAGAACACAAAGTTAGATCATCCAAGAGGCAGGGGAAGTGTTCCAGACAAAAGAAATTGAGCAGAGGTCTGGGAGTGAGCAAAACTGTAACATATTTGGACAATCAAAAGTCATTTCAGCTTAGAGTACAGGAGGAGAAGTGCAGAAAGATAACTCTGCAAAGGTAAGCAGGGCCAGATAATGCAGGACTTTGTTGGAATTTCCTCCTAAGGGTTTTCAAGAGCCAGAGTTAAAGGAGGGAGGTGATGTGATCAGATTTGCCTGTTGGAAAGCTCATTCTAGTTGCAGTGTGAGGTTAAAAAAAAAAGTACTGGGCAGAGACTGGCCAAGACAGGCTTCAGAGAGACCTGCAGAGGACACTGAGGCCGTGGTCCAGGTGAGAGGGGATTACGGTCCAGGTGAGAGGGGATTATTGCTGGTGATGGCCGCCTAACAGGCAGGGCAGTGATAGAAGGAAGAAGGTGATGCGTGCAAGAGATGTTCTCAGGGTGGACTGCAATGATAGAAGGTGGGCCTGAAGAATGGGAGGAGGCAAGGATCACGCCCAGCCTCCTGGCTTGCAGGCAGTAGAGGAGAGGTGTTGTGTATTAGCCTCAAGCCTCCTGATTATGGCAGTGCCCAGGTGGGGGCACTACTGCAGCCATGTCAACTACCCTGCCCCCCTCCAGTCAGACCCTTGGTTAAACCATCCTCTCACCAAACCGTCACGTTGTTTGACTGAATGAACTCAAATGACAGATTGTTCGGTGGTATTTAGACAAAGTTAATACCACTAGAAATAATGAGAGTGGCCTAGTACGGAAGTGTCAGATCATGCATCACTGAAGTCAAAGCGCTCTTCAGTTTGTGGCCAAAAACATCACCTACTCTGGACTTAAAAGTAAGCGCTACTGATCACAAGCCTTTTGCGATCATCTACTAACCAAAAGGTTGGCAGTTTGAACCCCCCAAGCGACTCCACGAAAGAAAAACCTGGCAATCTGCTTCCATAAAGATTGCAGCCAAGAAAACCCTATGGAGCAGTTGCACTTTGTAACACATAGGGTCGCCATGAGTAGGAATCAACTTGACGGCAGTTAACAACAACAACAGATAAAAGCAACAACATGGACAAGTCTCACAGGTGTTATGCTGTGTATAAGTCAGACAGTGGGGTACTTACTCCACGATTCCATTCGTATAAAGCTCTGGAACCCGTGAAACTGATCTATGGCACAAAAGAATCAGAACAGTGGTTGCCCAGGATGGGGGTATGGAGCTGGGGACCAGTTGAGAAGAGGGAACTCTCAGAGGTAGTAGGAGTGCTTTGTGTCTGGATACGGGCTTGAGCTACACAATTGTATTTTCAAAACCCATCAAACTGTACACCAGATCCGTTCACTTCACTGTATGTAAACTTTACCTCTAAAAGAGAACTATAAACAAATATTGAACTCCAGTTAATACTTGATACGCATGCTGAAATATTTGGGGTGAAATGTACTCATGTCTGCAACTTTGAAATGAATCAGAAAATAAGATCAATGGATGGAAATGTGGAGAGAGATGTGATGAGTCAAAAACAGCAAATTGTTGGCAATTATAGAATCCAGGTGGTGTGTATATGGGTGTTAACTGTACAATCATTTCAACTTTTTTGTATGTTTAAAAACATGCATATAATCATTTAGCTATAAAGAGAAAGGAAGTTCTGATACATGCTACAATACAACATGGATGAACCTTGAAAATATCATGCTAAGTGAAATAAGTCAGTTACAAAAGGACAGATATTGTATGACCCCACTTATATGAAATATATTGAACAGGCAAGTGTATAAAACCCATAATTCATTGCTGTCGAGTCAATTCCAACTCATAGTAACCCTACAGGGCAGAGTAGAACTGCCTTATAGGGTTTCCAAGGAGTGGCTGGTGGATTCGAATTGCCGACCTTTTGGTTAGTAGCCACTTAACCACTACACCACCCCAAATACTCCACTAGACAAGTGTATAGAGACCTAAATTTATTAGTGTTTATCACAGGTGGGTGGACGGAGGGGGGGAAAGGGACTCATTGCTTAGGGGACACTGAGTTTCTGTTAAGGATGATGGAAAAATCTAGGAGAGTGGTGATGGTTGCACAACATGATGAACTTAATTAATGTCACTGAATCGTACATGTAAAAAATGTTAAAATGGTTAATGTTTTGCTATATATTCTTAACCACTGTCCCACCATGGTTCCTATATACATGCACAATTTTAAAAAACATGCATGTAAAATGTTGAGGGGTCACTGTGAGTCAGAATCGACTCAACACCACCCAACAACATAAATCTATAGTTTAAAAAAAAAAATTAAAAAACAACAACAACGACACTCAGACCTTAGAACATTGTAGGACTGGGCAGAATATGATGGCTATATGGCCATTTGATGGCACCTAGAACACTGGTTCTCAAACTGTGTTCCTTGGCAGGGCTTCAGGGACTTCCTTCTCTTCTTCAGGCAAAACAGCTCTCCTTTAAAACGCTTTATATTTCAGGGGTCTGTGAAGTTTTTCAGTTTGAAAAAATGTTCCACTTTTTTAAAAAGTCAGTGCTTCTCAATAGGGGTGTTATCAGCACTTGGGGCCAGGCAAGCCTTTGTTGTCCAAGACTGTCGCTCTTATGGCTGCACTTCAGGCATCCTTGGTCTCCAGGCACTAAGAGTCAGTAGCACCATCCTCCATCATTCTAACAATTTTAAATGTCCCCATATGTTTGCGAACTCACAGTGGCTCCCAATCACATTGCGAACAGCTGGACCAATTCCCACCGTGACTAAAGAATGGAAGCCTGAGGTCTAAGAAATACAGCAACTAGCCCAAAATCAGGTTAGAGTTAGTGCCAAATCTAAGAAAGCCAGGTCTTCTTGCCCTTAAGTGGAGAGCCTTCTCCCCAAATCACACACTGCCTCTCAAGTTTTACATATGTTACCAGAAACACTTAGAGGCTGGTTCCTACCATGGAAGTACAGTTCTCCTGCAAAGAAACAATTGCTCTGGAGGACCTGAGGTGGTGCTCTCTCCTGGAAAACGCACTGTCTCTGGTTATAGTTAATTGGATACTATATATAATTGGATACTCCCGTGTCTTGACTTCCAGAAGGGGATGACTACCATGGTCATGCCAACATTTGTGCATCTGGTCTATGTGACAATTCTACTTACTGTTGTAAATGAATAAATCGGCATCCAGGTTTCTAAAAAGTAAAAAATAAACAATGCTTAAAATCCATGATAGAACACAGCAGAGTGCCAAATGTTAAGGAGCATCATTGGGTTATACCTTTGTCCCACATCCTCTGTTAGGGCAATCGCCTCAGAAAAGTATGGATGTCAGAAGCCAGTCAGGTGGCACCCCTCATTTTCCCCAGAAAAACTGCTTTCACATTGTTTTCTTATCAGAATGTGCAAATGGAAAATGAGGGGAGAGCAAGCCGGAACAGATGTCTAATATCATTAAAGTTGGCTCCAAAAGAATCCAGGTCTCAGTTTGGTGTATTAATGCTCTATTTATCTTTAAGCACAGATGGATATTTTTATTGGTATTACTTTGTTTATCTGGTTTCAGGAAAGGTTAGTCCAGGGGGCAGATGCCTCAGTTATGAGAGAGCATTCCTGCCGAGGGAGTCAGAGACGGCAGGCTTTTCAAGAGAACTTTAATTAGGAAAGCCGGAGTTATAAATGCTGGCAGCGCTCCCCTCATCTATTGAGGCCAGTTGCAACAATAAACAGACAGATAAACAGGACATTGGCAAGCTTGCATTTTCCCACCTCTCCTCCTCACCAACCAAAGAGAAAACAGCACAACCACTACGAAAAATAGATTAAGACAGAATCCAATTTCTCAGAAAAAGGGCACTTCATAAACAGCTGGTTATCACCTATGATAACCATGAGCAAAATGTCTATTACTAATGTCCTAGTTATGAACATGTGGACCTTCCAGAAGTTCTGGATGAAGCAATTTCTATGTGGCTTATGAATTTTATGCATCATATGATAGCCTGGAACCTTGGGGGGAATGCTGAATTTCTCTCCACAATTGTTACCTCTAAGTTTGTTTTGTACCGGAGTTGGTCTCTTATTAAGTCTCTCTTCTCAGAGGAGTTAAGTGGGATTATGGATCCACGTGCCAGGAGACTCCTACTGGATTGGATTAGGAAAGTTCATTTGCTGATGGTTCCCCCAGCAATAATTACTAACATAACACAATGTGTTTTCTTCACCAACAGCGTAACTCTGTTATTAATCTTCTGTTGACTCCTTTTAATCAAAAGGTTGGCAGTTCGTATCCACCCAGTGGAGCAATGTACTTCTGAAAGACGACAACCACTGAAAAGCCTATTGAGTATATACAGTTCTAGTCTGGATGAAGCACGCGGGGTCGCCATGAGTCAGAACTGATTCAAGGCAATCGGTCTGGATTTTCTCTATGCATCTAAGTATGTAGGTATATAAGGAAAAGAGCAAAAGTTTTAAAATCCAAACTCTGGATTTGTGTGTTAGTTCTGTCTCTTTGACACTCATGGGCACACCACTTACCTGCTCTCTGTCACAATTTCCCTACCTTTAAAATAAGGGTCATTGTTCCCATCTGATCACCTTACAGAGTTGTTTTGAAGATGTGCATTTATTACATTCCCTCCTGAAATCATCCAACCTCTTGGACATCATTCCCTCTCTTCCTGTTCATGCTGGGTGCTTCAAGCTCTTCTGAGAGTCTTCTCTTTTTCTCACCCCTAGCATCTGTCTACTCACTACCCTAAACCCATCATCCTCTCTGTGTTCTGAATTTCTTCTGCTTTGATCTCAGTACCCATATCTTCTGTTACACAGTGGCCTCCTCACGGATCAGCTTGCCCAGGTGTAAAAATGGCAC
The DNA here is from genome assembly GCF_000243295.1 of Trichechus manatus latirostris. Lineage (NCBI taxonomy): Eukaryota > Metazoa > Chordata > Mammalia > Sirenia > Trichechidae > Trichechus > Trichechus manatus. Next base: position 4,018,074 of record NW_004443976.1, on the reverse strand, counting down.
AGGGCAGTGTCTGACCTCCTCTAACTTTACAAGGGGGAAGGACAATCAACATCAACAGCCCAAGGCTGCTTCCCATGAGAACACACCTCCTCTCTCTGCTGTCTTTACCTTCCCGCCCATGGCACTTTCTACTTCTCTGCTGGGCTCGATGATTCATTGCAATGGACACACAGAACTCATAGACAATACTCACAATTATGGGGTTTATTAGGGAAGTGACAGTACAATTCAGGCCCAGGAACACTCAGGATACAGTTCTTCCATCAGGATAGCCTCTTCCCAGCCGTGCTCGCAGGCACGCACTCTTCTCTCTGGCCCTAGGCCTTTGCCCTGCTCAGGCACGTGTTACAAAACTCTTTCAGCTTCTGCCAATAAGTCCCCAGAGGCACCCCAGGCATTCAGCTTTCTCACTCCATGGGCCGGGAAGCCCACTGTGCAGTCTCCTGCCTGTCTCTCCAGCCACTGCTTCTCACCGTCTTCAGGGTTACAGCCTGCTCTCTTTCTCAGTCTCCTGGTTCCAGGAGCTTCTTAGTGCAGGGACCCCCAGGTCCAAAGGACCTGCTGGCTCCTGGCTCTTCTTCCTTAGTGCTAGTAGGATCCTCCCCTTCTCACCTCTGGGGTGGCTCATTTCAAGCCCAGCAGGACTGCAAAACAGACCAATCCCCTTGGTGGGCCACAATGACCCTATCTGCACAGTCCTGCCCAGTTACCTAGGTGGGAGTTACAAGACCGTGGCGAGAAAGGCCCCACAAAAGGGAACCCCCGCACCAGGTCTCTTCCCTTGTTAATCTTATTCACACTGGTCCGGAGACAGATGCCTCTGCTCAAAGCCTTCCATGGCTCTGTATAGTCTATTATCTCAGTTTGATATAGTCTGCTGCATACAAAATAAGATCCAGACATCTCAGCCTGATAGTCAAGGGTCTCCTGTCTCTAGTCTCATTCCCCTTTTCCACCATAATTTCCCCCAGACCCTCCTCGCTTCAGACAATGTGTGCTCTGGTTAGTCTGAACCCTTGCCCCTTCCCCTGTATTGTGGGTAGTACCTGCCCATGCTCTTACTGCTCCTTCTTCCGGGAGTGCTCTCTCTTCATGCTCCACTTGGTCACATCTCTAAAAGCTTGGTTCAAATGCATCCTCCATGAAGCTATTCCTGCTTCCACCCTGCTGGAAGTAGCTCTCCTCTTCATCCTCACAGCTCGTTGTCTGTATCCTTCCATTGTCCTTTTACTTTCCCTACCATTTATTATGAGTCGGAATTGACTCAATGGCAATGGGTTTGATTTGACCATTTATTGTCACCACTCATCTGTCAGTTTGTCCTACTGTGGTGGCCTGCATATTGCTATGATGCTAGAAACTATGCCACCAGTATTTCAAACATGAAGAGGGTCACCCTTAGTGGACAGGTTTCAGTGGAGCTTCCAGACTAAGATAGACTAGGAAGAAAGGCCTGGCGATCTATATCCAAAAATTAGCCAGTGAAAACATTATGGTTTTCCTACCATTGCCAAAATTGTCCAATACACTTGCTTCAGACACATCATCAGAAGAGATCAATTGCTAGAAGAGGACATCATGTTTGGTGAAGTAGAGGGCCAACGAGGACGTGGGAGACCCTCAGTGAGAGGGATTGGCACGATAACCACAGTGATGGATTCCAACATGCTGATGACTGTGAGGACTGTGAGAACTGGGTGGCGTTTCATTCTGTTGTACATAGCGTCACCATGGGTCTGAGTTGACTAGATGGCAGCTAACCACCACCACCATTTATTTACTACATGCCTATTAGTATAATAAAGTCCTTGAGGGCAAGTTGGATGTCTGAGTCATTCTTCAGCCCCAGAGCATCCAGCAAAAGGCAGACTCTCAGTAAGGACACCTTCCTTACAGAGATGTCTCAGTTGAGCCTGAGCAAGTGCCCACTACTGGGAGGTGGACATGTCTGGACATGTCTGGCCTTCCCAGTGCCCACTGGCATAAGGAACTGAGGAGCCTTCTGGGAAATAGCCCACCCTAAGGGACAGACGGTGAGGTAGAAAAGCTTGGCCCCATAACAAAGCCTTAGTCATGGTGGCAGGGGCTTGGATTCAGAGTATAATGTTTGCCATTCAGCTCTGCTTCCCTGCCCAAGAGCTGTTCACTAAAAACATCTAGAAGGCACTGCAACACAACCAGCACAATTAAAAACCCCAGTGAAAACACAGGGAGTGGAGAGGAAGCATTCTCCTAACCGCACAGAGTGGGAAATGTGTTTGACCCTTGAAGAGTTCCAGAGGACATGGTGCTATTGCTTTGGCATCTTAAGGACACAGCTCATCCAAACCCCAGCAGACAGAGTGGGGGCAGCAGAAAAAAAAGTGCAGATGTTACCTGAGACCTAACAATTTGTTAGTGAACACAAAAGAATTCCTCCAGAGACCCCCCCGGAAGTAATTTGTGGAGAGCAGGGATTGCAGGGGCTAGAGAGCCCGCCCTTGTAGGTGGGGACAAGAGCGAGGGAAACATGGATAACATATTGAGGGAATGAGGAGATACGAGAATGAAGTGATGTATACAAAGGAATATTTCAAAGCACACACGGCTCACAGGTTCAGGCACTCATGATTGGTTTGTTCTGTGGGCTTCTCTCGGTTATGTAAACAGTCTCCCAATCTTGAGTTTTGCTACTTAAAATGTCCCAGGGTCCCCATCCCCATACTTTAAATTTTCTGTTTTTCATTCACTCTTTTCTCCCTATGTGTTACACGTTTGCATCATCCCCTCTAAGGCTGCCACAAATAAATCTGGAGCCGTGGGGACCCGTGTCGCTCATCACAAGGACCTTTTGTTCAATATTTGTGCAAATATTGGCCATCAGATATGAACAGAGAGGGAGGGAAGAAAAAAAACAAAACCATGATGCATGCCCCTGGAATTTGGGAACCAGCTGAAAAGGGGTAAGGGAGCAGGATTGGAAAGACAGACTATCCTGCTTAACTGCTCCTCATTCTTCATGCCCGATGATTATTAATTACATTTGTGCATTCATACAATTTGCTAGTTTTCTGAAGAGGCGAATTGCGCTTAGTCTTCTTGGCATTTTTAAACGTAAATGAAAAATCACCCAGCGCACTGAGCCAGAAGCGAGAAAGATAAATAATACCAGGAAGCTGGTCGCTGCCTGTCTGTCATAAAATTTCATTAGTTTTGACAAGCTGTACAACATAAGCAATGAATAAATGCTAACTATACTTCCTCTTCTGTCCGATGCCATAAGTCACACTGGGCTGCTAGGCCCAAGGAGGCATCGCCTGGCGGTGTCAGGACAAAGGGGTGCTCACCCATCAGGTAGACCACTGTGTCCAGCATAGGAGAATTCCCCTGCAGAGGAAATCCCAACAGGTTAGTGTGGGGTGTGCGAGGTTTATCGAAGCCACGTCTCCCACCTTCATTAGGGGTGTCAGTGCTGCCCTGTACACACGGAATGGCTCCATTCACCTGTGCTGTCTTCTGGGACTTGTTCATTAAGCAAATATTTCCTGATACTTCGCTGTGCCAGGCACAGCCCTTAGTGCTGAAGATAGAAGAATTCATTCAGTAAATATAGTCAGATGGTGGCAAGCGCTATGGAGAAAAATAAACCAGGGGAAGGAGGAGTGGAGTCCCTGGCCATGGGGCAGCAAAAGTTACCTCGTTGAACACAGAGCCGTGCGGGATTTGAGTCTCAGAAATTAGGGACACTCTGGGAGTCCTAAGCTTTTTGTGGTGACAGACATACAGATTCAGGGAGCTGCCTCATCCTCTTTCTCTTCCTCTCCCTTCCCCTCCTGAACAAGTCAGCCTCAAAGCTACTGGGTGGATCAGACAAGGTAGGCATCTGTGCAGGATGGAGTGGGAAGCACGGTGGCCCAGGAGTGTCCAAACAGGGTGAGAAGGGCGCTCCCTGAGAAGGAGTGGGCTGGCATCGGACATCTGAACCTGATGTTGGGTGTTAGAGAAAAGGACGGGGGAAGAGGATGTCCCTGGGGCGGGGGGGGACAGTCTGGCACAGGGTATTGGCCCAGCAGGGTAAGGAGTGTGGTTTGGCATGGGTGTCAGAGCCACAGCAGGGCAAGGAGGGAATCCTTACAAAGGGGTGTCCACGCATGGATGCAGCTGGTAGGAGTGTCCAGATCTGAACAGGGGTGTCTTAGTTAGGGTTCTCTAGAGAAATAGAACCAGTGAGAGAGAGAGAGAGAGATTTACTTCAAGTAACTGGCTCACACAATTGTGTGGGGCTGGCAAGTCCAAACTCTGCAGGTCAGGTAAGGAGAAGAGGGAAGAGTCAGTTATGCCAGCTATCTATTTACGGTCTGGAGGTAGAACACACCCTAGGGAAACTCCCTTTTTGCCTAAGGCCTTCAGCTGATTGGATGAGGCCCATCCACATTATGGAGGGTAATTTGCTTTACTTAAGGACAATTGATTTAATCACACGTAACTGCTCCATAACAGCAACTAGACTAGTGTCTGGCCAAACAACTGGGCATCATACCGAACCAAGGTGACACATAAAAATTACCGTCACAGGGGATGGGAAGGGGGTCCCTGCAGAAAAATCAACCTGGGAAAGTTCTCAGAGTCCCAGCAGGGTGGAGAGGTCACCTACATAGAGGAGAGTCAGCAGAGGAAACAGACGGATCAGGCACCTACGGGAGGACTGACCTAATAAGTCAATAAACTAAGGATCATGGCAACCTGGGTTCTCACTGTCAGAGAAGGAGGTACACATATGGAGAAAAGGAGAGAATGAGAACACATCGTGTGCAGTCTGACTTGAACTGCAGGAGTCAGGGTGAGCACATAGTTTTCAGCATACAGAGAGAGACATAGAAATAAATGCAGATTTATTGATGACAGATCTCAAAACCTTAGCTTGCAAGTCTCCATGCTGTTGTTTTGACTACCCCTTCCTCTATGCCGGTGGCTCCCAGGGCATGGTCTGGGCACCCCTAAGGGACCCTGAAGTCTTTCAGGGGAGCTGGGGGGTAAATGGAAACCCTAGTCGCGTACTGGTTAAGAGCTATGGCTGCTTATGAAAAGGTTGGCCGTTCAAATCCACAAGGCACTACTTGGAAACCCTATGGGGCAGTTCCACTCTGTCCTATAGGGTTATAATGAGTCGGAATTGACTTGACGGCAATAGGTTTGGTTTGGTTTTTTGGGGGGATAAATATTATTTTCATCATAATTCTCAGGCAATATTTGCCCTTTTTTCACTCTCATTCTGTCATGAGTACATTGTGGAATTCTCCAGAGGCTACGTGCCACGTGGTATTACAATATATTGAACGCAGAAGAAGACATGAGAATCCTGCTGTCTTCTATAAAGCCGACATTAAAAGAAATTTACAAAAATGCAAACCAATACCACTTTGAAGACATTTTGGTAGTTTCTTACTAAGCTAAACCATACAATCCTTACTATACCATCTTACTCTACATAAGCTCACTATACAATTCAGCAGTCACTCTCCTACGTATTTCCCCAAATGAGTTGAAAATGTATACCTACACAAAAACCTGCACACAAGCAAGATACCACTCAGTAGGCGATTGGATAAACAAATTGTGGTATATTCATACAACAGAGGATTATTCAGTGATAAAAAAATGTGCTATCAAGCCACAAAAAAGACATTTAAGAAGGAAGCTTAAATTCACACTGCTAAGTGAAAGAAGCCAAGCTGAAAAGGTTACGTAATGTGTGATTCCAACTATAGGACATTCTGGAAAAGGCAAAACTACAGAGGCAATCAAAAGATAAGTGGATGCCAAGGATTCATGGGAAAGGAGAGAATAATGAATAGGTGGGGCACTGGGATTTTCAGGGCAGTGAAACTATTCTGTAATGGTGGATACACGACTTTATGCATTTATCAAAACCCACGGAATTGAACAACACAAGTTGTGATCCTTAATGTAAACAACGAGCTTTAGTTAATAATAATGTATCAATACAGGTTCATTAGTTTTAATAAATTTACCACAGGAACACAAGATGTTAATAATATGAGAAACTGTGGGTATATTGGGGGCAGGTACAGAAGGTATATGGGAACTCTAGATATTGTAGAGGCAGAAATTTAGTTACAAATGACTAGATTAAGCACAACTCTTTGATCAATGAGCTTGAAATACTTTATACAAGTTTGTGTTTCATCTCTACAGCAATGAGAAGAAGATATGAAAATACATAGGATTGGACTCCAAAAGAGATTTAATTCTTTTTCTATACCAAAATATATCGGAGCTCCTCCTGAGTTCTTCAGAGTCGATGACACAATCTTTTTAAGAGCTTCGGCAGTGTGAATTTTCAGCTTTGAGGGAAAATTTTACTTTTAGAAACAACCAAAAATCATCCCACACCAAGTCTGATGAATAAGGTGGCTGATCAAGGAGAAAACTATTTTTTGGTTAAAAATGAGGTGCAGTTGTAGAGTGATGAGACAGAAAATATAAACTAGCTCAGAAGTTATTCCAAAGTGGAATTTTTTAAGAAAAATATAGAGCCTCCCGAAATGACCACTTTGAAAGAATGTGTATTTGTCATTATCATTCCCTATCCGTTTCTCTCACTGAATGGGGCTACAACAGCCTCACACCCCATTCCTCTGAGGCCATCACTAATCTCCCTCTAGGGACCTCTCCCTTGATACAATTGCATGCCCTCTCGCATTCTAGAAAATGCTTTGCATGAGGGTCTCTGTCCTCTCATCAAGTAATCAAGTACAATCATCCACAATGGTCAACTTCTCCACATTTTGGAGGTGGGGGTTCTGATCTCCCTGGACAGAATCATCAGCAATTATCCCAGCATCTTCCATTCTCTGTATCACTATTTCAGCGACTAAAGATTTAGATACTCTGGAGGTGTAATTATCTCTTGTTAACTAAAACCAAACAAAAGACATTAGTGTAAGAAGGCTCTGGGTTGGTTCGTCTCTTTCTGGGATGAATTTTTGCTCCTGGGGCCGTCTCCTACCTACAGTCATTTCCCTCTGGATCTGGTACTTGGGGGATGGAAGAGCCAGAATCATTCAGGTAAGAAAGTGCTTCTTCCCAGGTTTTGGCTCAGATCAATTTTTTCTATATCAGAGATCGAGACTACCAGCGTCTCAGGGTAACCTTTCCAACAAAATGCTCTTGGGCAGAACTGCGACAGTGCCCGCAGGAGATCCAGAAACTCTGGACCAGCAGCTTTTTGGACTCTCTCAACAAGAAAAATTACAAGCAATGTAATACTACTGGTCATAAAGAGAAATGAAGTCTGATACATGCTACAACATGAATGAACCTTGAAAACATTATGTTGACTTAATGAAACAAGTCAGTCACAAAAGGACAAACATATTATGATCTCACTTATATGAAATACCTAGAAAAGGTAGAGACCAAACTTTATTCGTGGTTACCAGGGGCAGGAGGTAGAAAGGGGGCATCACTGTTTAGGAAGCAGTGAATTTCTGTTTATGGTGATGAAAAATTTGGCAATGATTATGGATGACGGTTGCACAACATGATTAATGTAATTGACATCACTAACTCCAAACCCAACCCACCGCGGTCAAGTTGATTCAGACTCACAGAGACCCTACAACAACAACAACAAAAAAAAAACTCCTTGCCATCAAGTCAATTTTGACCCACAGCGACCCTGTAGGACAGAGTAGAACTGCTCCATAGGGTTTCCAAGGCTGCAAATCTTTACAGAAGCAGCCTGCCTCATCTTTCTCCTGCAGAGCAGCTAGTACACCTGAAAAGTGTTGTATTGGCAAATGTTATGTTAGATATATTTTTACAACAATGAAAAAAAAAGAAAAATAAAAAGAACAAGAGATCTGGAGTAGATCTGAGCTAAACAGGGTAGATCCTGAGACTCCCTCTCTTCCCTTTTGAAAACTTTTTATAGTAGAACATCATAACAACAGAAATGTGACACTAAACAGGTAAATTCCAGCCTAGAAATGCAGTCAAGCTTTAAAAAGCTAAGTGAAGTTTTAAAAAAAGATAAAATAATGAACAGATGAGAAGTATAAGATGTGGAAGCCACACTGACTGCACATTTCCTTAACTAGGCTCAGTATGAGCTGTTGACTGAACTTAGTTTTAGTTTCAGTAAACAGTATTTATTTCAAAGGCTCCCTTTTTTGTCAAACCAAGTTTATAAACACAGCTATTTGTTAATAATTGTGACCTTTAAATCATATGACTCTAAACACAGACTTACTCTGTGGAAAGGTCAGGGTGGGGGCAAGGAGGAATGGGAGGGATTGCCCAGAGAAAAGCCTTGAAGGAACTAAACACAGCCTCTTCTCAACCACTGAGACCTTAAACCAACCTCAAGTGGCCTATTTGTGCTCAAGTCTTCACCACTTCTTCCATTTAGTCAACAGATTTCCTTTGAAGCTTTTGAGTATCTGGAATGCACGAGGTGCTAGGTGAAAACAGTAAAAATATGTAAACTAGCAGAATACAGTCCTTGTCTTCAGTGACTTCACATGTGCAGCCCTAAGACACTGACACAGCTGTCTTAATTACCTAGTGCTGCTGTAACCGAAATACCACAAGTGGTGACTTTAACAAACAGAAGTTTATTCTCTCACAGTTTAAGAGGCTAGAAGTCCAAATTCATGGCGTCAGCTCCTGGGGTAGCCTTTCTCTCTCTGTTGGCTCTGGGGGCAAGTCCTTGTCATCAATCTTACCCTAGGTCTAGGAGCTTCTCAGTGCAGGGACTCTGGGTCCAAAGGATATGCTCCACTCCTGGCTCTTCTTGCTTGGTGGTAATGATGTCCCTCTTCTCTCTGCTTGCTTCTCTGTTTTATATCTCAAGAGATTACCTCAAGATACAACCCAATCTTATAGATTGTGTTCTGCCTCATTAACATAACTGCTTCTAATCCTGCCTCATTAATATCATTTAGGTTGAGATTTACAACACGTAGGATAATTGCATCAGATCACAAAACGGAGGACAGCCACACAATACTGGAAATCATGGCCTAGCCAAGTTGACACATATTTTTGGGGGATACAATTCAATCCATAACATTCCACACTTTGGCATCCCAAAATTCATGTCTTTTCCACATGTGAAACACATTCACCTCATCGTATCATCCCAAAAGTCTTACATCAACCCCAAGTGCAAATTCCATCCTGGGGCAAAATTCCTCTTCATCTGTGAAATCTAGAATACAAGTTATCTGTTTCCAAAGCACAATGCTGGAACAAGCACAAGGTAGACATTTCCACTACAAATGAGAGAAATTGAAGGGAAAGAAGGGATAACAGGCACCAAGCAAGTCAGCAGAACATGTAACATTAACTCTCACTCCTTGAAAATAATCCTCTGTTCTCTGAGACCATTCAAGCAATGACTCTGCCCTCCAGACTCTGGGTGTTGGCCACACTCTCCAGATTCTGAGTGAAGGCCCCTCAGCTCTGGGCTTCAGTTCCGCCTTCCAAGTCCACTGTGACAGCAACTCTGCTCCCAAGGATTTGGGCAGTCCCATTTTCCTAGTCTGTCTGAGTGGTGACACTACCCCTCTTGGCCTCAGCAGGACTTGTTTTTCTGCCCCTTGGGCATGGCAACCCTGCCCCCTCAGCTTTGGGCAGCAGATTCGGCCCCATCCCTCTGGCACTCATGAAAGGCAGCCCCACACTCCAGAACTGAGTTGCTGAAGATCTGACTCTTTGAAACCTAGGAGGCCATGGCCTCATCCTTTGAGATCCAGCAGGCTGTGGATCCACCCTTTGAGACCCCAGAGGTCAGGCCCCCACCCTTTGAGACTGAGGCAGCTCTGCTTCCCATGCTCCTTGTCTCTTCAGCTTCTGTTTCCTGGTTTCTTGGCTTCTCAGCTCCTCAGGCCTCTTGGGCCAGCCCAGCCTCTGCCCTGCTCAGGCAAGTGTTACAAAGCTCTTTAGCTCTACCAATAAATGCCCAGAGGTACCCTATTCCACCAGGAAGCCTCCTGCCCAAAAGGGCTCAGCTCTCTTGCTCCGTGGGTCACCTCCCCTGTCGTGTCTTGCCAGTCCCCTGGTTCTGCTGCTGCCATTTCTCTGCTGCTGCTTCTCACCCTCTGCGCCATCTCCAGTGTTACAGCCCTCCTCACTTCCTTCTGAGCCCTCACCAGAATTGTCTTTAATGTTCGTAATTCCACTAACAGTCTCTTCAAGGCCATCTAGGCTTTTACTGTTAGGCACTTAAAAACTCTTCCAGCCTCTACCCATTACTCAATTCCAAAACTGCTTCCCCGTGGGTCAGAGCTGAAGAGACAGCAACTAATAACAACAAAAGTATACAAGATACTTTTCTAACTCGAAGGCAAGAAAAGACAAGAAAAAGTAAAGTAATTTTGATTAGAGCAGGTTGTTTGTAAGGGGAAAGGTTCACAAACTCAACTGGCTGAAGTAGCAAAACTGTGTAAAGCAGAAGGTATAAGGAAATAGATCATACTACACTAAATACCATTTAAAAGACTGCTGGGCCATTCAAAAGCATTATCTGTAGAATGGGACCCCAAATGGAGGGTTAGAGTGAGAAATAAGGCTGGAAAGATAGTGAGGGGCAAAATTATACAGCATCTTTGTTGCACCAGGGTTCATGGTTGCCATCAAAAGACCCAGACCACACACGCTGTATTAGTGCATGAGTAAACACTTTACTCACATAGAGAAGAGACAGAGCAAAATCAGCTTCACTAGTGGGCATCAGTCTCCCATGGCTGGCAGGGTCATGCCTGATATGGCCGGTTCAGGGCAGATGTTCTACGTTCACTCCTCTAGCGCCATAGTCAAGAGACCCTGTTCCCTCCCTGCCGGGAACAAATATAGAAGTGAGGTTGACCAGGTGCCATATGGTGCCCACAAATGAGCAAGAGACAGAGAAAGTTACTGTGTATTGAGAACTGGGGGAAAGCTTCTCCAATTAGGAGAAGGAACTTGGAGAGAGAGAGAGACCCAATTCATAGCCTCCGGATGAAGAATGTTCTGGGCCCAAGGCCTTTATTTAGGCAGCCCAGATGGGATGCATAGGGGCAGATCATTCCCCCAACAATCTTGAATGTCCAAATTAGAAATCTGCAGTTTGAACTGAAGGTGTTAGGAGTCATTAAGTTTTTGAGAGTGGGCATAATAAATCTAAGTGCTATTTGGGAAATCAATAAACAGTGAAGTAGACAAGTGGATAGACCAGAATGTGGGGAGACTGGAGAAAGGGAAGCCAAGTGAATTTTGGACACGGGCTTTTGTTTAACATTTATCTACCAGGTATTGTGCTCTCAGTTGTTTCCAATTTAAAACTTGGAGACGATATTTCTTGTTTTCTTTCATAGATTCCTTGACTCTGTCAGCAATCTGTTCATGTCAGTCTATCTTATTTTCCCTGCGTGGTGCAAAGGATTAACATGCTGAGCTTAACCGAAAGGTTGGTGGTTCAAGTCCACCCGGATGTGCCTCAGAATAAAGGTCTAGTGATCTACTTCCAAAAAATCAGCCATTGGGACCCCTATGGAGCACAGTTCAACTCTGACACGTGGGGTTGCCATGAGTCAGAACTGACTCCATGGCAACTGGTTTTGGTTTCTATCTAAAATTTACTTCTGTTCTCATGATGATAATGGTTTTCTCAGCTCTTTACATTTACGAACTTGCTTAATAACAGCCCTCTAAGAAAGGTAGCTGCTGTTATCCAGTGCCTGGAACAATCTTCAGCACCTAAGACAGAGCCCGGGACAGTGTAGGCACCCCGTAATTATGTGTTCTTAACTGAACCCCCATTTTATAGATAAGAAAACAGAGGCACGTAGAGGTGAAGTTGCTCAAGGTCACACTATTATTAAGTTCTGGAGCTGGACTTCTAACTCAGAGAGTGTAATCTTGCATTCTTCATCACAATTCTGCTTCAGTTGTCAACCTGTTTCAAAGATCTTCTTATTCCCCTTCTATACTATTTCCCTCTTTTTATTTATTCAGTCTTTCCTTTGGCCTAGCTTGGCATTTATGAATCCTTATTGGTTTATGAGTCAAATAACTCCAAAATTTCTAAATGTTTTTAGAGCTCTGTAATGGGAAGTATATTTATTCTCCAGTGGATAGCATATTCCAACATAGTTTCACACTTCTATGTGCCAAAAACCTCTTGAGTTTGGTGTCTCCTTTTTTCTGGGCCTTTATCTTCTAAATGGTCTCTGGGTTTCTAGGTTATCACACCTGGCGTTATGAAAACCAGAAAGTCATTCGGAGAGACACAAATAACAGATGTATTGGGTCATAAAAAGGTGAGTGAGAGGAAATTGGTTAGAATTCCAGCTCCAGGGTGTCCAACATACATCAGATCACACACACTCACATATAAACACACCATCTCTGTCTGCAATCAGCCTTCTCCCATTGCCTTTATGGCAAAGCTCTGTTTCCTCATCCTTGGCTGTGTGCTTAGCACTCTTGCATACTTAAGTATAGGACCAATTACATTATTACATAGATTTTTAAAGTTTCTAGGGATTCCTGGAAATGTTATGAGTTCTAGGTATTTGTTATTTATTCTTTCCCTAAGAGATTGCAAGCTCTTTGAAGATGAGAAATGTATTTTTTGTTCATAGAATCATTTCCTTAAGTAGAGAATGCTAACTAAATACTTCACACACACACACACACACACATATACATTTTCACACATGCACACACAGTAGTAACCTGCTCCCTTTAAAACACTAGTTATCTAAGTCGTACTTTGGACCTAGATTTTTTTCCTCTTTGACTGAATCTCTTGTAAAGTTTCATTCAGAAGAAAATAAATACCTTAGCTTTCTATTTAATTTCACATTCTGCAATAAGCCACTTCTTCATTTCTAGCTCATCTGAACCCAGGACCCCATTTGCCGTGGCTCTTACACAGGCTTTTGAAGACTGCATTAAACAAACAGTCCTATGGCAAGCAAGCAAGATCATAATTTCATATATTTACCATAAATACAGCTATTGAGCATCTAGTACAATGGATTGAAAAAAAAAAGTTGTCCTTGAGTTGATTGTGACCCATAGTGACCTCATGTGTGTCAGAGTAAAATTGTGCTCCATAGGATTTTCAATGGTTGATTTGTCAGAAGTAGATTGCCAGGTCTTTCTTCTGAGGTGCCTCTGAGTAACTCAAACCTTCAAACCTTCGGTTAGCAGCCAAGCACTTAACCATCTGCACCTTAGATGCAGATAATGCATGTTTATGCAGATAAATATGAAACGCAGTCCTAAGAAACTGTTAGACTTACTTGAGAAGGAAAATATAATACACCTAAAATAGATCATGTGAGACTGTAAATTACAAGAGACGAAGTAGTTCAGACAATGAAGAATATATGTGATCAAAACAGAATTTGCTGGGGGCAAAAATGGTCTGACAAAGCCTCACAGAACTGGGACTTTACCTTAAAGGATGATTGTATTTCAGATTGGCAAGAGGTAGAGCTTTAAGCTCTGTTTCCTCTGCCTGGAATGTTCTTTAGATGTGTTTTGATGACTGGTTCTCTCATGTCACTCAGAGGTTCTACAGTAAGAGTCACTGCCCCAGAGACACCTTCCTTAACCTTGTTTTAAATTTCTCTCTAGTACCATCTGATATTTTCATTGCTTTGTGCTTATCTACTTATTACATGTCTCCCCTTTTTGACTCGTTTGTTATCTGTCTCTCTGTCTCCATAAGGGCTGTTACTTTGTCTTCTTGTACTACGTTCACAGTTCCTTGAGTCGACTCCAACTCATTGCGACCCCATGTGTGTCAGAGTAGAACTGTGCTCCATAGGATTTGCATGGCTGAGACCTTTTGAGAGCAGATCACCAGGCCTTTCTTCCAAGGTGCCACTGGGCAGGTTTGAACTGCCAAACTTTTGGTTAGTAACCCAGTGCTTAACTGCTTATGCTACCCAGGGACTCCTGAAGATGAATGGGTGGATAGTTAAATTAATCATGAAAACAGCGTGAGAAAAGGCCTAGAAGAGCTGGAATGCAAAGGAAACATATGACAATGTGGCAATTCCAAACAAAAGTGGAGAGGGTATAAAAAGGGTGGGAGGGGCAGTGGGAATAAGCTTGTCTGGTAGTTTAAAAAAAAAGATATAGACAGGCTATTCACAAAATACAGAACTAAAATGTCCAATAAGCATATAAAAATACACACTTTCATTAGTTATCAAAGAAATGCTAATTAAAATAATTAACATTAAAACTAACACTTAAAATTGACCCAAAAAATAAGATGATAAAGTCCAGAATTGCCAATATTTCTCAAATTTAGCACTATTTCCAGAGGAAAATATGCATCAAACTCTCAATAATCTATATATCATTTGGCCTAGCAATTCTACACATAGAATTTACCTTAGGAAATAATTAAGCAAAACTGAGCGACAAGAATGTGAATCTCAGGATTGTTTATAAAAGTGAAAAACTGACAATTTCCTAAGGGTCTCACAATGGGCAATTCATTTAATGGCTCATGTTATGTTCATGTAATGGAATACTACGCATCCATTAAGCAGAATGTTTTAGGTGTGAAAAAATGTTCATGAAATATTGCTTAGTGGAAAAGTCACTTATAAAGATAGTGACCACAGCATGATCCCAATTTCATAAAAACAAAACAAAAAAAATTAAATTTATGCATAGCAAATAAACTGGACTTCCAGGACCAAGATGATCAAGTAGGGATTACCTGCTGTATCTGCCAAATCAAGTAAGTTTTATAGCTGAATTGGAGATTTTGGGGCTGAGTTAGTAATAGGTGTAAAGAAAACTAAGCAAACAATAATATGAGGAGATTATTAACCCTAGGGAAAACAAATACTGTATAATAAAGAAATAATTACTTTAGTGTTCAACATGCCTCCATTGTGAATGATATTTGTATGCCCGAAATAATGCAAACATTGAACAGTAACATAAGCAGAAAGTGTGACATAACTATACTGCAAGAAAGTAGAAAGGCCAGTATATGTGTGAGGGTGGTGTAAGAAAGCTAATATCCCTTCTCCCATAGAGGAAAGCCAATAGGCAACATCTAAAACAAAAGCCAATAAATAGCAATATATGGATACTAGTTAGAAATATAAAAAAGAAAAAAAATCAAACCCGTTGCTGTCAAGTCGATTGCGACCCTACAGGGCAGGGGAGAACTGCCCCATAGGGCTTCCAAGAGCACCTGGTGGATTAGAACTGCTGACCTTTCGGTTAGCAGCTGAACTCTTAACCACTACACCACCAGGGTTTCTGTTAGAAATATGGAGGTAAGTAAATACCAGAAGAAATAATAGCAGCATTGAAAGCAAGTAGTGGTGGAACTTAAAAGATGCAGTGCAGCAGTTTTCATTATAAGTACTATTAAACTTTTCAATAAACGTGTGCCTACGTTGATTTGATGTGGCATTGGTGGTTCAGTGGTAGAATTCTTGTCTTCCATATAGGAGGCCCGGGTTCAATTCCTGGCCAATGCACCTCATGGGCAGCCACCACGCCCCTCTCTGTCAGTAGAGCCTTGCATGTTTCTATGATGCTAAACAGGTTTCAGTGGAGCTTCCAGACTAAGACGAACTAGGAAGAAAGACCTAGCAATCTATTTCCAAAAATCAGCCAAAAAAACCCTGAGTCACATCAGTTCGATTTATTACCGGGTCACAGGGATGGTGTAGTGTTTTGGCACAGCATTTTGTTTTGTTGTGCATGGGGTCACCATGAGTTAGAGGCGGATTCAACAGTAGCTAAAAAAAAAAATATTGATTTGATAAAAAAATTAAAATTGAAGCAAGAGTTTGGATTTAGACAGAAATTATTTTGATTATCCACTTAATCTAGATTGAATAATATACTAGGTTCTACTTCATATGGTTAAAAAAAGAAAAAGAAAAAAAAACAGCTTCCAAATTAATGGCACCCAGACAAGCAAAGATTGGGGAAGTTCTTTCTTATTTATTTACCTGTCATGAAAAGTTGTCTCTTCTCTGTGTGTAGATGAAAAGTGGAAAGTGCCCTCAGAGAAAAAGCTAGTTAAATATAGAGCTCACCTAGTTTTTTATTATCCTCTTTCTTATTTCATGTCCCTTCCAGGGTCTCCCATTTGGGCGTTGTTCTTCAATACCTTCAAACAGTTGTATATATATATATATATATATATATATATATGGAGTCTTGCTGGCACAGTGGTTAAGAGCTGGGCTGCTAACCAAAAGACAGTGAGTTTGGTTTATGGTATAGATATATATATGTGTGTGTCCACAGGGATTTCATTGGCTGATTTTCAGAAGTAGATCACCAGGACTTTCTTCCTAGTCTGTATTAGCTTGGAAGCGACACTGAAATCTTCTCAGCATCATCCAATCAACCCAATGCCATCAAGTCAATTCTGACTCATAGCGACCCTATAGAGCAGAGTAGAACTGCCCTATAGGGTTTATACGGAGCAGCTGGTGGATCTGAACTGCCAACCTTCTGGTTATCAGCCAAGCTCTTAACCACTGCACCACCAGGGCTCCGTTTAGCATCATAGCAACATGCAAGCCTCCCGACAGACAGGTGGTGACTGTGCATGAGGTGCACTGGCCAGGAATCAAACCTGAGTCTTTCACATGGAAGGTGAGAATTGTACCACTGAACAACCACTGTGCCCCACAAGCAGTCTCTAAGTGTGCCAAATCCCAACTTGATGCTGCCTTTGCTCACCAAGGTCATGCATCTCTCACTAGCTCAGAATGCCCCACCTTCTCTAGCAGTGGAACCAAGACAAGGCAAGTGTGGCAGTAAGAACGCAAATAAATGGCAACACAGAAATGATAGTGTATCAATTCAA
The DNA here is from genome assembly GCF_000243295.1 of Trichechus manatus latirostris. Taxonomy (NCBI): domain Eukaryota; kingdom Metazoa; phylum Chordata; class Mammalia; order Sirenia; family Trichechidae; genus Trichechus; species Trichechus manatus. The sequence goes on along the minus strand of NW_004443976.1, from coordinate 4,001,213 downwards.
CAAACATTTCTACTTTATTGGAGGCACTGTGCTGGGCACTGGACATACAGTGGTGTATTATCTGATGGTGGAGGTGCTAGAGATATTTAAACAAGTAATTTTACACATTGTGACAAGTGCTAAGATAAGGATATGCCGAAGGCATTGGCCAAAAAAAACCAAACCCGTTGCCAATGAGTCGATTCCGACTTATAGCAACCCTATAGGGCAGGGTAGAACTGCCCTATAGGGTTTCCAAGGAGCAGCTGGTGGACTCACACTTCTGACCTTTTGGTTAGCAGCCAAGCTCTTAACCACTGTGCCACCAGGGCTCCAGGGTACAGAGGAAGCTCAAATAAGAGGCACTTAACTAGAGACGACTAATTTGAAGAAGGTAATATTAAAAGAGAGTAAGACAGGTTTGGAGTCCCTGGTGGTGCAAACAGTTAACATACTTGGCTGCTAACCAAAAGGTTGGAGGTTTGAGTCCACCCAGAGGTGCCTCACAACAAAGGCCTGGCAATCTACATCCAAAAAACCAGCCACTGAAAACCCTTTGGAGTACAGTTCTACTCTGACACGCATAAGGTTGCCATGAGTCAGAATCAACTGCACAACAACTAGTAATAGTTAAGGCAGGCTTAGAATGTGGGCCCTGGAGACAGGCAGACCTTGACTCCAATGCCATCATTTACGGAACCAATAGCAAGTCACTTAAACTCTCCAAGCTTTACTTTCTCATCTGTCAAATGTGGATGATAACTGTTGTTGGGTAGATTAAGAGATAATGTGTGCAAATTGTCTCATCAATAACAAGCACTTAAAAATTCTTCTTCTTCTTCTGAAAATAATTTTCGGATTTGAAGACCGCCATCATGTAGAAACAATGACAGAGATTGCATGATAGAATTTTGCAAGATCAATGACCTATTCACTGGAAATATATTTTTTCAACAACATAAACAGTGACTGTACACGTGGACCTTGCCAGATGGAATACACAGGAATCAAATCAACTACATCTATGGAAAGAGACAATGGAGAAGCTCAATATCATCAGTCAGAACAAAGCCAAGGGCAGACAGTGGAACAGACCATCAACTGCTCATATGCAAGTTCAAGGAGAAGCTGAAGAAAATTAAAACAAGTTCATGAGAACCAAAGTACAACCTTGAATTTAGAGACTATCTCAAGAATAGATTTGATGCATTGAACATTAATGACTGAAGACCAGACAAGTTGTGGGATGACATCAAGGACATCATACATGAAAAAAGCAAAAGGTCATTAAAAAGACAGGAAAAAAACAAAAGACCAAACTGGATGTCAGAAGAGACTCTGAAGCTTGCTCTTGAATGTAGAGTAGCTAAAGCGAACAGAAGAAATGATGAAGTAAAAGAAGTGAACTGAAGATTTCAAAGGGCAGCTCAAGAAGACAAGGTAAATTATTATAATGAAATGAGCAAAGACTTGGAGCTAGAAACCAAAAGGGAAGAAAACACTTGATAAAGTAGATGGTCAGTGAAAAAAAGGAAGACCCTCAAAGAGACGGATTGACACAGTGGCTACAACAATGGGCTCAAACAGCAACAATTGTGAGGAAGGCTCAAGACTGGGCAATATCTCATTCTGTTGTACATGGAGTCGATGTGGGTTGGAACCGATTCAACGGCACCTAACAACAGCACCAATAAGAAAGTTCAGCAAAGTTGCTAGAAATCAATATATACAAATCAATAGTAATTTTTAAAATGCAATTTTTAAAGGGCATTAGTAACCATAGAAATAAAAATGTTAAGGTGCCCAGGAATAAGCCTAACACACGATGTGTAAGACCTTTATGGAAAAAGCAATATAACTTTATTGAAGGGGGAAAGAAAAGGAGGGATTTACTATGTTTATGGATGGGAAGTTCAATATTTCAAGACAGCAATTCCCATCAAATTTATCTATAAATTTAATAGAATTTCAATAAAAATTCCAATAGGGTTTTTCAAAGCACTTGACAAGATGATTCTAAAATGCATATGAAACAGCAAAAACTCAAGAATAACCCAGACAATTGCAAAGAAGGGGAGGAAAAAGGCAGAAAAGGAGAAGAAAAAGAACAAGAGGGTTATCCTTTTGAACACTGATACACAAAGTAATTTAAACTGTGATATTGCCATAGGGAATACAGGGTTTAGAAATAGAACTGCTTAGATATGGAAATTTGGAATTTGAGAGAAAAATGTCACCACAAATCACTGGGCAAAGAATTAGGCTGTTCAATAAACAATGCTTCGACATCACTATATGGGAAAAGATAGGTCCAACTTTTCCTATGGAAGACTATAAAATTGGGTACCTACCTCATATCATTGGCGATGTCATCAGGAAAGAACAGTCCCTAGAAAAGACATCATATTTGGTAAAGTAGAGGGTTGGCAAAAACAAGGCAAGTCCTCAAGAAGATGAATTGACACCACAGTCACAAAAATGGACTCAAATATATCAAAGATGGTAAAGATGGCACAAGACCAGGCAAAGTTTTATTCTGTTATACATGAGGTTGCCATGATTTGGAGCTGCCTCAACAGCAACTAAAAACAACAACAACTTCATATCATACACAAAAAAAATCACATGAATGTGAAAAGAAAAATTAAAAAATATATACAGCAGAATATTTTTATGACATCTGAGTATTGACATACTGTTGTTGTTAGGTGCCACTGAGTCAATTCCGACTCATAGTAACCCCATGTGACAGAGTAGAACTGTCCCATTAGGGTTTTCTTGGCTGTAATCTTGCCTTGGTGGCGCAGCGGTTAAGCACTCAGCTGCTAACTGAAAGGTCATCAGTTCAAATCCACCAGCTGCTCCACAGCAGAAAGATGTGGCAGTCTGCTTCCTTAAAGACTGAAGCCTTAGAAACCCTATAGGTCAGTTCTACACTGTCTTATAGGGTCGCTATGAGTCCAAACCGATTCAGAAGCAACAGATTTGTTTTTGTTTTTTTGGTTTAATCTTTACAGAAGCAGATCACCAGGTCTTTTCCCACAGAGCTCCTGGGTGGATTCAAACCACCAACCTTTCAGTTAACAACCAAGTGCTTAACTATTGCACCACCAGGCTCTTTACTGACATATTAACCCATTGCCATCGAGTCAATTCTGACTCACAGCAACCCTACAGGACAGAGTAGAAGTGCCCCATAGGGTTTCCAAGGAGTGGCTGGTAGATTGGAACTGCCAACCTTTAGGTTAGCAGCGGAGCTCTTAACCACTGTGCCACCAGGGCTCCTACTGACATATTACTTAGGCCAAAAACGTAAATCTTATTGAGAAAATAAAATACTGAGATTATAACTATATTAAAATAAGAGCTTCTGTGTATCAAGCCCACAAAAAGAAAGTCAATAGCTACTATGGGGAGGTGTTTAAAAAACCATGTAACTGACTATATAATCAGAATATTAATAGAATTACTTAAAAATCAGGCAAGACAAACAATCCTCCAAAAAGGAAGCACAAATAGATAATAAACATGTATGAAAAGATGCTCCTATCTCTCTCCTAATCAAAGAAATGCAAAGTAAACCAGCAATGAAATACCAGCCCATACCTATCAGATTGGCAAAGATCAGTAAGTCCCAAAATGCCAAGAGCGGGTGGGGCTCCTGCGAAGTCTTGTACGATGCTGGCAGAACTGTAAATCGGTACACTTACTTTGAAGAACAGTTTTGGAATATCTTTTTTTGTTTAAGTTGATAATGTGCATAACCTACCAACCACACCACAAGATTGGATTCTAGATATTTACTAAATAACAACAAATGTACAAGGAGAAGTATACAAGACTGTTAATTGCAGCATTGTTTGTAATAGCAAAAAAAAAAAAAAACCACAAATGTTATCAAATTACATACAATTTTTAAAGATATGCAATTAAACACTCTATATGATGCATATATATTTAGAGAACATATAAAATGATATACAGCAATATTTATATAGCATGGTGGTTATGGGAAAGGACTCCAGGGCCAGATGGCCTAGATAGGAATCCTGGCTCCTCTGTTTACCAGCTGTGTGGCCTTGGACAAGCTATTTAGCGAATCTTTCCTCACCTCTTTTCTCTAAAATGGGGATAATAATAGTATCTTCATCATATGTCTGCTGTGGGGATTAAAGCAGTTAATGTGTATAAAGTGCTTAGAATAATGCCTGAGATAGATATATATATCAGTTTGTAAGTTTGCTGTTCTTATTACTATCATTATTATTATCAACATCATCACCATCGTTGTCATCGTCATCAATGTTCTCATCATTATCATTATCAATGTTATCATCGTAGTCAATGTCACCATCATCAATGTCACCATCATGTTTGTCACCATCATCAATGTCACCATCATCAACGTCACCATCATCAATGTCACCATCATCATTGTCACCATCGTAATTGTCACCACCATCAATGTCACCATGGTCAATGTCACCATCATCAATATCACCATGGTCAATGTCACCATGGTCAATGTCACCATCATCAACATCATCATTATCAGCATCACCAAGGCAATGGTTATCTCTGGGAAGAAAAGGGAGAGCAATGGGGCAAATCTATAGCTTTATCTATGAGTAAATAAGGTTACCCAAAACCAAAAAAAACCCACTGCCGTCGAGTTGATTGCAACTCATAGCGACCCCATAGGGTTTCCAAGGTTGTAAATTTTTACAGAAGCAAACTGTCACATCTTTCTCCCATGGAGTCACTGGTGGTTTTGAACCACCAATCTTTCTGTTAGCAGTCCATCGCTTTAACTGCTGTGCCGCCAGGGCTCCTTTCATGGCTACAGGCCAACATACATTAAACTTGAGTTTAATATGTGTACATGATAAGTACATGACTGTTTATCATATGACCTTCCAGACACTGCCGTGTGTTTAAAATGATTCATATAGTTAAAGTTTTTTTTTTAAGTAAAAATATGAATGGTCTGTGGAATATTATGGAAAAATATTTAAACTGTCTTGTGCATTGACTGTGAGGGGAAAGTATTGTAGGAACACATTTTTTGGACAAATGCTTGACAGCTAGTTAGCTGTTAGCAACAGTGAGTTACAAGTTAACAGCTGAGGAGGGAAAAGTCAGTGAATTTAAAGTAATTTTTCCCAGGTACATCTGAGATCCCAAAGCCGCAGAATAATGTGCAGAAATGCAGTTTCTTGGATGACTTAAACACAGAGCTCCAGGAAGTGCCAAGAATACTGCTAGTTGATATAAGTATCTAAAAAATAAGTTCCCCCAAGAAAACTATTAATCTGTAGAATATTAACCCATTCCTTAGATGAATATTTATTGAGCTCCAATTATGTATACAGATATGATTTCTGTTTGTCATTTTGCCTAAAGCAGAGTTCAGCTATTATTTAAAAAAGAAGAACTTTTACATTCCTTATGTGCATACACCATACTAAGGGCTTTTGTGGTTATATTCCTAGAAGGATTAGCATTAGGATGCTTTCAGTAGCCAGTTGCAAAATCTAAAAATGGCTAAAATCATCAGGGTTTATTGTCACCTCACATAACAGGAAGTCTGGAGGTAAGCAGTCCCAGGGTTGATTCAGCTGCTCAACAACACACACAAGACCCAGGCCCTTTCTGCCTTTTGCTCTGCCATTTCTTGTTAGGAAGGTTTCCACTCAAAGTCCTGAGCTAGCTGCAGCAACTCTAAGCATCGTGTCTTCACACAACCAAGCTCAAAGGCAGAAGAAAAGTGGGGTAGGAGGCCCCTTGCTCATCTCTCTTTGACCAGGTAGAAAAATCTTTCCCAGAAACCCCTCTTCCATCTCAGTGACCAAAATGGGTCACATGGACATCCCAAAAACATTCACTGACAAATAGGGTTGGGTTGTCATAACTGTTACTCATCACCATTTCATCCCCTGGGACTGGGACCATCTTCCTTTAGCACATTGCCACCTGTATCTGAACAAAAACCTGGGTTAAGTTATCAAAGCTGAAGAGCCACCAAGAGAAACACGGGCTAGTCTCACCAAAAAAAAGGCAAAAGCAGAAGGCAGAAAACACAGAACTACACAGGATCCACTCTGTTTTCTCCAGCAAGACATTTTGCTTGTGACAGACACTATTGGCTGTACCCAATAGTTATTACCTGCCTCTTTGTTGCCAGGAGCACCTGATTTGTTTATACATTGGGCAGCTAAGTGTTTTCCAGAGGTTGGGCCTGTCTATGGCCTACGAAGAGCATTTTACTTGGTTTACGACCATCGTGGTGAGTCCACACCCCTCGCCAGTGACTGGGATAGGAGTGGGAATGTGACTTGAAGGGAAGTCTGCAGTGGAGCTTCTGGAAACGAGCAGGAGAGGGGAGGTCCTCTCTCTGGCCTCGGAACACTGCTGTGTGAGAACCTCTTTGCTGGAACCATTGTAGCCTTTGTCAAACCTGCAGGTTGCAGGGTTGTAGCTATCATGCTGAAAATCAGATGATGCTGTAGAGCTTCTGAATTAATCAACTTTTTAACCACCCTACCCCCAGACTTCTTGTAATGTGAGAAAATAAATTTTCTTCTTTGTTTAGGCCATTTTTGTTAGAGCTTCTATTACTTGCAGCCGAACTCATTTTGATACCAGACTCATAGTGAAAAATATAAAGCAAACAATTTAATGAAAGATTTTAAAACTCTAGATAGATAAAGTGCTAATAAGAGCATATTTAGCTGAAATATAACTAATGTCACTGAACACTTTGTGTGGAAATTGCCAAATGCGAACCTAGCTTGCTGTGTAAGCTCTCACCAAAAACTCAGTAACATATTATTTGAAAAAAGAAAAAGAAAAAAGCATATCTAGCTGCTTTAAACTGGTTCAAATGCACATGTTCAGCCTAATCAGCTCCCACCCACAGTACTTAAAGAAAACCCTTCATTAATCATTTCCTACAAGCAAGGCAGTTTTCTGAGCCCCATAATGAGGCGAAGGCTGAGGAAGTAAGTTAGGAACCCAAAAAGTGTAAAATGCATGATCCTTAAATTCAAGGATCTTCTAATACAATTGTGCCATCATGTCATAATAAATATCAGAATCCCTCATCATGCCATAATAAATATCAGAATCCCTTCCCACACAAAAGTCACTAAAGTATATTAGAGAAAACTTTAATTTCATAAGACCAATCCTTCCTTTGAAATAGCTACTGACATTTGAATAGATTACTTTTCCCATGAGAAAACCTGAAAATTTATACAGAAAGACATTATCTCCAGTTTTTTACCATTCGTGAATAATCATCATAGACTCTGAATCAGTGGAGTCTAGATTAATGAGTCTTCACAGTATCTGCATTTGAGTATGGTGATTTCTGATTTGCTAGCTTATCTTTAAATTTATTGCTGGAAATAAAGCTAAACCAGAGACGGCAGAGAACAAGTTCATCTATTCACATTTGAGGTAGTACATTTTGGTATTTGTAGAGAAAGAGCCACAGGGCATGTAGGATCGTTGTTGTTCTTGTGTGCCAAGGAGTCAATTCCGACTCATAGCGACCCTATAGGACAGAGTAGAACTGTCCCATTGGGTTTCCTAAGCTGTAATCTTTACAGAAGCAGATTGATAGGTCTTTTCTACTGTAGGGCTGCTGGGTGGATTCAAACTGCCAACCCATCGTTTAGCAGCCAAGCACATAACCATTGCACCACCAGGGCTTCTCAAACCAAAACCAAACCCATTGTTGTCAGTCAGTTCCAACTCATAGAGACCCTATAGGACAGAGTAGAACTGCCCCATAGGGTTTCCGAGGTTGTAAATCTTTATGGAAGCAAACTGCCAGATCTTTCTCTTGTGGAGCAGCTGGTGGGTTCGAACCACTGACCTTTAGGTTAACAGCCAAGCACTTAGCCACTGAGCCACCAGTGCTCTCTCTAGGGCTCCTACTAGGATGGTTAGTAGTGATAAGCATGCACTTTGCGTCCATGAGACCTTGAGGGAGTTAAAGAGTTCTAAACCTTGACTGGAAGGTAGCAACCCAGATATGAAATACTCCAGTTCTGAATGTGTCTGCTAGAGCAGAAATGTACTAAAACCCCATTTTAGATTAGAAAGCAAATGCATCAATAAAGCAACAGCTCCCACTAGCTAAGTTAGGTTTGTTCTATGTTTTGTGGTAGCATTTTTTTTTTTTTTTAATAAAAGCATGAGTGGTTTATCAACCCTGGTTTTATACAGAAGTATGTCTGGCACCAGCTCATGGTTGTAGTGGAGTTAGTGTGCTGTTAAATGTAGAATGACCAAACATGACCTTCTCCATGAAACCATATAGAAGTTTTGCACTATGACTGTGTGTTGCATTGTCCTCTTCAGAAACCAGCAAGTACAAACTTGGCCTGTAAACCTTGTTGTTAGCTGCTGTTGAGCCTCCCCTTTTCCCCTGCCCCCCAACTCAGGGAGACCCCATGCACATGGAACAAAACACTGCCTGATCCTGTGCCATCCCCACGATCAGCTGTAGATCAGAACATCGTGATGCATAGGGTTTTCACTGGTTGATTTTCAGAAGTAGATCACCAGGCCTTTCTTCCTAGTTTGTTTTAGTCTGGAAGCTCCGCTGAAACCCATTCAGCATCATAGCAACATGCAAGCTTCCACTGACAGACGGGTGGCAGCCACGCATGAGGTGCGTTGGCCAGGAATCAAACCCAGGTCATCTGCACAGAAGGCAACAGTTCTACCACTGAGCCACTACTGTCCTCAGAAAACTAGTCAGGAGGCTCTTAAAGCAACCCAGACGAGAGCTACTAGTGGTGTAGCTAGGGCATTGGAGCTGAAGACGGAGAGAAGCGACTGGATCAGACGGCTCAGGTGGAATTGACAGGATCCTCTTTTTACGTGTTAATAATGCAGCTCTAAAATTCTGGCTGCCTTTAGTGGCTATCCTAAAGTGACAGTCCTCTCACTATTTGGGGCCGCCATGAGTCAGGGGCTGACTGGACGGCAGCTAACAACAACTAGTTTTCCTGTCACAGTTCTTGCCTCGTTTCAAATTATTTTTTCATTCTGCACTTAGAATGGTCTTTCTAAAACAAATCTGATCACATTGCTCTTATCTGAAACTCTTCAAAGGCTCTCCAATTCTCAGAGGATAAATCCAAACTGTTAAACATGGAAAGCCCTTCCGGATACGGCCCCTGCTTACCTTTCCAGCCTCATTTCTCCCCCTAGCCGCACCCCTGCCATCCAGAACCCCTCCTGGATCTCCAGATATGACCTCAGGCTCTGTGCCTCTCCCCACTGCCTTCACACCCTTTCCTCCTCCCCTGCTTAAACCCTGCTTGTGCTTGGATCTCCACTGTGCTGCCGCTCCCCGTTCCCTTGGCCGGCACCTCAAGGATGGTGTTAGTTGTTCCTGCTGTATGCTCCGTAACACCGGGGGTTAGCTTGTCCCTCACTGCACAGTAATCCCCTTAAGAGCAGCAAACATGAATTGTTCCTTTCACATGCTTGAGACCTGACAAATGCCGGCACATATTAGGCGCTTAATTAGTCAACTGATAAAAGAGTGAATGAATAAGTGAATCAATCATCAACAGATGAGTGAAAAGGCTCGTATAAATGCAACCTAGCTCTAAACAGACCAAATGGAATAAAGACAAAGGCAAGCTAGATAACTGACTTTCAAAAACTCCTATCAACAGAAGTCTTCTAGTCTTTTAATATAAATTACTCAGGTTCATCCATAACTAATCCACAATTCACTTTATCTTACTTGACAGGGTTTTTTTAAATGTAGCAGAGGAAAATTACCTTCACAGCGATTCCCAGATAAGTGATACAGTTAGAAAACAGGGCATAGAATTTTATAATAAAGCTATGGGTTAACATGCTTCTAGTATTTGATAACTTTTGCAATATAAGAGATTAAAGATCTTGAGGACATTCTGGAAACGATTTCAGTAAAAATCAAATGCAATATTATTGTCTTTCCAAATACTGCAAGTGTATGATATCTGCCTCTTTGTAGGCTATCCCTACAAACGTGAAGTTTCCTTGGCTATTTAAACGCATTTCTCTATATAAAAGACAACCTGCTGAGACTCTTAATAAAACTTTAGTTAATGTACATTAAAAATATTTAGCTCCTAAAAAAATTTTATACTTCTAATGTTTATACTCTTCTCCTTTAACAGACAGGTTTGGATCCTCTTTTTACTTGCTAATAATGCAACTATGAAATTCTGACTGCCTTTAGTGACCATCCTAAAATGAGAGTCCTCCCACCATCCTCATAGCGGCTTCCTGCAGGCCAAAGGAATAAAAAGGGGAGACCAGCCTGGCATGCAGAATCTTAGAAAACAATATGGACCTTATGGTGTCCACTGCCATCCACGGAGATGATGATGTGATGTTTCAAACCCAGTTCCAAGGAATAACCAGTGAAGATGTATACAGGTTAATAAGTCCTACCAAGAAGAAACATGCTTTACTAGCCCCCTCCAAGTTCATGTCCCTTCCCTTACCATGACAATGCGTATTCCATTAAAATACTTCTTGAAGTTCAGTGGTAGAATTCTTGCCTTCCGTGTGGAGGACCCCGGTTCGATTCCTGGCTAATGCACCTCATGCACAGCCACCACTTGTTCCTCAGTGGAGGCTTGCATGTTGCTATGATGCTGAACAGGTTTCAGCAGAGCTTCGAGATTAAGACAACAGAGAAGAAAGGCCTGGCGACGTACTTCTCAGAATCAACCCATGAAAACTGTATGGATTACAAGGGTTCCATCCACAACTGATCATGGGGATGGCACAGGATCAGGCAGCATTTCATTCCGCTGTGCATGGGTCCGCCATGAGTCAGAGGCCAACTGGACAGCAGCTAACAACTGGGAGAACGAGGAGAATAAACCTGAAAATCTCCCTTTAAGCCTCAATTCCAAACAGTATATCCATAAGGAATCTCATCTAGTGATGTCAGAGGCCTTAATGTGCACTGGACAATCAGCCCTGGAAAAGCACCATGTAGGCAAGGCTCTTCCAGATTCTTAGCTTGAGCAGTAACACACGTAACGTTAGTGGGAAAAGCCTACACGGCAAATACCAGAAGGTACAGCAGTTTTGCTCTCCTGAATTAATCATAGCCAAATAAACAGCAGAAGCCTGAAAGCATCCTAAAATACGATGCTTCGAAAGTTCACTTTGGCTATTCTCCTTGTACTTTAGGTGATAAATTCATCTCTGAGTACGGTTTAATCAACATCCTCAATAGGGTTTTTGAGATTGCTGTTGTTTTCTAAGTAGTCTAAAATCGCTATTTTGATTTCTTCTTCGCCCCAGGTTATTTAGGAAAGTTTTAAATTGCCAAGAAGTTTTCTTTCTTGTGTGTTTATGGTTATGTTAAAACTTTCAAGTTTTATTGCATTGTATACCTGTACAATTCCTGTTTTAGAATCTGTTGAAATCTTTCTGATGTCTGATATGATCAGTATGTATAAATGTTTCATGATATGTTATGAAGTATCTTTTCAGAATTAATCTTCTTACTTACAATGCTTCTTGACCTTAGTAACAGTGATTACTTAAAGGTTAACATTTTTTCTGTATTCACTTAGCATCACCATTTGTTTTATGCAATAGTTCCCTATTCTTGAATTTTTTGCTATAATTCATATCTAGTTAGCTGGAAGGCTTCAAGTAATTTTTTCTCAGGATGGACATATATGGGGTATATTTTGTGAGTCCCCAAATATATCTAAGAATGTCACTGTTGCACTTACACGTAAAAAAATAACCTCTTGGTATAAAATACATGGGTCACATTCTTTCCTGACCATGCTGGATACACCAGTGGTCCAGACTAAGTACGCAATCAGCTGAAATCCTGGCCACAGTGACTACTCCAGATCCATGAATTTAACCAGAGATGTGGTCCTGCCCAGACATATTTTAGCCCCACTGATGGCGCAAACTGATGACTCCAAGAAGTGATCACCCTGACCACACAGACTCCTCTAGACATACAACAAGCCCAGCACACGGGCTACTTCATATACTCAGAGCAGTGTTGACGCATTTACCACCCCAGGCCCACTAGTCATCTAATTTATGACAACAGCCTGCAATCCACAGCCACCTCCTGGCACCATGGGAGGCCCCACACACTGGGTCTAGGACAGAGAAGATGGGCAAGGAGTCTAACCTGAGATTACCTGGAGTCCCCAGTAGAGCATCTTTCATCTCCTTTTAACCATAAAAAGCCCTGCCCCTGCAAAAGTCCTCTTTGAAGCGTTAAAAAGCAAAGATGTCACTTTGACGACCAAGGTGCTCCTGACCCAAGCCATGGTCGTTTTAAATTGTCTCATATGTATGCAAAAACTGGACAATGAAAAAGGAGGACAGAAGAATAATTGAGTCATTTGAACTGTAGTGTTGGTGAAGAATATTGAATATACCATGGACTGCCAAAAGAACAAACAAATCAGTCTTAGAAGAAATACAACCAGAATGTTCCTTAGAAGGAACGATGGTGAGGCTCACTTACTTTGGACAAGTCATCAGAAAAGACCAACTGCTAGAAAAGGACATCATGATTGGCAAAGTAGAGCTTCAGTGAAAACAAGGGGAACCCTCAGTGAGATGGATTGACACTATAGCCACAATGGACTCAAACATACCAACAATCATGAAAATGGCACAGGCCTAAGCAACATTTCCTTCTGTTATACATAAGGTAGCCATGAGTTGGGGCTGATTCAACAGCAACTAAAAATAACTGAAAGTGTGGTCCACCTCAAAAATTGTTAGAAATGCAGAAACTCAGGCCTATCTTAGAGTTACTGAGTCAGAATTGCATTAATAATTCCCCCAGGTGATTCGCAGGCACTTTAAAGAACAAGAGACACATACTAATGCTTAAATATGCTTCTGGAAGTTTAAGCTGGGCATGATTTTATAGGATCACTCTAGCCAAAGAACAAGCAAGCATCCATCATTCATGGGAAAACATGCCTGTTGACTTATAAATGTTGTGATGGACAGGTAGCATAACAAGCAGGTAGTGATGATTTATACGTAGGATATGTTTTGAAAATGTTATTTTCTTAATCTTTTAAAAATAATCTTACGAGCCATCTAAGATACTCAACTGGTCTCACCCCTTCGGGAGCAAGGGAGAACGAAGAAAACAAGATACAAGGGAAAGATTAGTCCAAAGGACGAATGGACCACAACTACCACAGCCTCCACCAGACTGAGTCCAGTATAACTAGATGCTGCCTGGGTACCACCACTGGCTGCTCTGACAGGGTTCACAACAGAGGGTCCTAGACAGAGCTGGAGAAAAATGTAGAACAAAATTCTAACTCACAAAAAAAGACCAGACTTACTGGCCTAATAGAGACTGGAGAAACCCTGAGAGTATGGCCCCCGGACACCCTTTTAGCTCAATAATGAAGTCACTCCCAAAGTTCACCCTTCAGCCAAAGATTAGACAGGCCCATAAAACAAAATGAGACTAAAGGGGTACAACAGTCCAGGGACAAGGACTAGAAGGCAGGAGGGGACAGCAAAGCTGGTAATAGGGAACCTAAGGTCGAGAAGGGAGAGTATTGACTTGTCGTAGGGTTGTTAACCAATGTCATAAAACAGTATGTGCACTAGCTATTTAATGAGAAACTATTTGTTCTGTAAACCTTCATCTAAAGTACAATAAAAAAAAATTAAAAAAACAATCTTATGATATCTACATACCATTTGAACATAATATAGTGCCTAAATGGATTTATAAAAATCTTATACGTTTCTGAGTCTGTTACAGGGATAAACTTTTGGCAGAATCTGCCAATTTCCCTCAAAATCTGAATCTAATCACAGTCAAGTACCCACTCCTCTCTCACTGCACTCGTTAGTTGTAATTCCTGAGAAGAGCAAGATTGTCAATTATGTTTACAGTAAAATATATGAAAAAAATGTATTACAATTTTATGAACAACTAGTAAAAACTGCTAGAACGTTTCAGGTTATGCCTGCTTTCTCACAGCTGCCCTTCCCACAGGAAGCTTCCATGCTGACCGCCTCGCCCAGCGCCCTCATTTTGAGCTACTGACTATTTGTTGCTTGTTCTTTGTTGGCTCCTCCTCACAGAGGACAATCTATGCTTGTCCTGTTTTGAAAGCTGAGATAGGTTCTGTCAGGATTGTTTGCATCCCCCCTTCAAACTTGCTGGTCCCAAATGAGCGGAGAAGGGATACGTTTATATTTTTGTTTTTTTTACTTTGCCAGATTTAGAACCCCAATTGCCTCTAAGGACTAGCACATGAGCAGTATTTCCTCCCCTCTCCACTTCCCCTTTTGCACGCACGCACGCGGGAACACACACACACACTCACACACACAATCAGGCAGCAGCCAGGTGACACTGAGCTGCTTGTGTCAGAGAAGTGAGGTAGTAGCAAAAAAGGAAAGAAAAAGGAACCCCTTTCTAGGTGTTGAGTTTCAAATGCCCATGTTCCAGAAGCAGAGATTTGGGGGGGAATTTTCTCCTCTGTGATTAGAGAAGCAAGGAGATCTTAAGTGAGGGCAGCCAGTTCTTTGTGCTCACCAAGCAGGAAGCCTGCATGGCTGTGTCTACCCACAGGGAGCACCGTTTCCTAGTTGGACCAACCAGAGGGGGTGCCCTACTCTAATATGCACAAAGGCACCACATGTGCTCACAATGGCCCCTGGGAGACTCCTGAGCATTGTTTCCTGCCCTTAAATTAGGCGAAAGAGGGGAAGTGGACGTGTATGATACATGCAGTGTTCTCCACGTGGATTCCTGGGAAGGCAGGAAGATCCCGGATGGGGACGTAGGCGTATCCAGGCAGAGGGGCCTCAGGCCGATGCACGGTCTCTTGCCGAACAGGGAGCTGAAACAGCAGAGACGCCACCGCACTTGGAGAGAGACGTCGAGCTGTGACCTTCACGGACAGAAAATGGAGCAAGAAGAGAGCATGACCGGACGAGAATAACTAGAAAAAAATCATAGTAAATTCAAATTCTCAACATGCACTGCTCCCTGACCTCCGCCCACTCTCATTATTATATACAAGCTTACCAGAAACCCGGGAGAGAAACACAACCGAAAGCTCAGAGGACCTGTAACTACTAAATTTACGTTTCCTCTAACATGGTAGAATAGAAGCTTGGGTTCAAACTGGTACGAAAAAATAAAAAGATACATTTCCTGTTTCCCCTTTTTGTGGCTTGAGAATCATACCTACTACACTTTCTTCTCCCCAAATTCTACCGCTGTTTATTTTTCAGAGATTCCTAACACTATCAACATCAGATCAGGCTTTTAATGAGCACTAAGTGCATATTTTTTAATTCAGCAAAAGATGTGATTCATCAGAAAAAAAAAAATTTTTTTAATGACACAGTACTCAAAAACAACCAATAAAAAGTTCTTATGCAAATTCAAACTTTCCTGATACTCGATAACAGAGATTTCCTTAAGCCTTATATTCTGGATAGAGAAAGTTTTCTAATTGCATAAATATTTCATGTTTTCTTGATAAAATAATAATCTATATAAAGTACTAAGTGTTCTGTCAAGGTTTAAATGCCTTAAGATAGCTAAACATAATGTGTTTGTCTTCTCATTTTTAAGGAGCAAATTAGGTTCAGGTCCAAATGAAAAGGTATGCTGAAATTGTAAGAAAAAAATGTTTAAAACAAAATAGAACATTTGACCAATTTTAAAAGAAGCAGCACAGTAAATAAGGATAGGCACAGTAAACAAGGCTGAGGTTATCTTCTCTATGAAGCAATGGTTGGAAGAGACAAGTTAAAAAAAAAAATTGTTTCAGACAGTGATTTTCCTATTTGGCTCCCTTTCTAACTCTCTTCAGCTGTCCAGCATTTATACTGAATTTGTTCTAGTTATTAGTTGAAGAGAACGATCATGGAAAACTCCTGGGACAGGTTATAAAGTTTGTTTCTTAAATAGGACATATTTTTTCTAATATGGATTTTTTTTCTGATGTTTCCTGTGCCTGGAAGCCTCTGAGTACATTTATGGTATTTATACTAAAAACAAACAAACAAACAAAAACATAAGCATAGTTCTTGTTTGAATGTCAAAAACGGGGAAAGTACGTATTACTTGATTTCCTCTTTCACAAAAATGCACATCTTGTGGGCACACAGATTCAGACATATACCCTGAAGTCTAGACTACGCAATGTTCTCATCAAACAGCCGTCATTAGCACCAATTTATAACCAATTTATAACACCAGACACATCTTAGTGTTACTTTCTTAGTGCCTACCTCCTCTCCCATATTCTGGTAGTTTCCTACATGCTTTCTACTTCTTCCAGAAAACTTTCCCTGGTTTAAGTATTTCATCCCCTTTACAAAAACTTGGCATAATTTATTTCTAGTACTCCTTCACATCACTCTCCGACACTTAATTTCAATTGCACACTTATATGGAGCCCATGTTGTTGTTATGTGGTTGTTGTTAGGTGCCACTGAGTCAGTTCTGACTCAGCGACCCTGTGTACAACAGAACAAAACACTGCCCTGTCCTGTGCCATCCTCACAATTGTTGTGTTTGAGCCCATTGTTGCAGCCACTATGTCAGTCCATCTCGTTGAGGGTCTTCCTCTTTTCTGCTGACCCTCTACTTTACCAAGCATAATGTCCTTCTCCAGGGACTGGTCCCTCCTGACAACATGTCCAAAATACGAGTAAGACGAAGTTTTGCCATCCTCGCTTCTAAGCATTCCAGCTGTACTTCTTCCAAGACAGATTTGCTTGTTCTTCTGGCAGTCCATGGTATATTCAATATTCTTCGCCAACACCATAATGCAAAGGCATTATTTCTTCTTTGATCTTCCTTATTCATTGTCCAGCTTTAGCATGTATATGAGGTGACTGAAAATACCATGGCTTGGGTCAGGCGCACCTGAGTCCTCAAAGTGACATCTTTGCTTTTTAACACTTTAAGAGGTCTTTTGCGGCAGATGTGCCTAATGCAATATGTCATTTGATTTCTTGACTGCTGCTTCCATGGGCATTGATTGTGGATCCAAGTAAAATGAAATCATTGACAACTTCAAGATTTTCTCCATTTATCATGAAGATGCTTATTGATGTGTTGAAAAACAGGTGAAATTCTGCACTACAGATTAGTAAGAAAGCACAAGTAAGCCCATGTGTACCTTGCTTATTGGGTAACCCATCCCTGCCTTTGATGCACCCTAACTGGAGATATACAGGAAAGGGAGTTCTGGGGCGCAAAATGTAGCCAGGCTGATACATTACAATGCCATCATACTCTGGATTTCTTTAAAATTTATCTAGTTTAAACCACTTTATTTGAGACTGTATTATTAGCAGTCAAATGTGACTCCTAACAAATACTGGGCCCCTATAAATAAAAGTTGGCTAATAGCTGAGCTGCATTATGAATATGATCTATGGATCCAGAGAACATCAGCAGAAAGACCTTTCTTGTTACAATGTAAAATATATAAAATACCACCTAAATATTTTAAATATACTTTAAGAAGGAAAAACTAAAAGGTCAAAAAATCAATACAGAAGAGCAGAATGGAAGAAGCATATTCTTCATTCCATAAAGCAGCCTGGAAAAGGTAAAAATCACCATCTACGAGATCAACAAAGGCATAGCTAAGGAAAGTATCAGCTTGTTGATGTTTTTAAATCTTTATAGTCAATATTGGCTAGAAGGATATATACTTACCCTTTACACTTGGACGACAGCACCTTACACTAACTATTCATAATGATGAAGTGTAGATTTTGTTCTCAAAAGGTACTCATTTCTGACTAAAGACCTCAACAAATGGGTAACTAATAATTATCTACCTATTTGGAAATTTTAATATTCTGGAGGATTTTTTCTATACTTTAGATTTTCTACTCTAGATACAGGAGGAGTAGATAGACAGACAGACAGAGAGCTGCCAGCAAGTCAACTCTGACTCATGGTGACATTGTGTACAACAGAACAAAACGTTACGAAGTCCTGCATCTTTGCCAGCATGTTCAAATCCATTGTCACAGCTATTGTGCCAATCCTTCTCCTTCGCCCTTGCTGGCCCTCTGCTTCACCAAACACAATGTCCTCCTCCAGTGATTGATCCTTCGTGATGATGTGTCCAAAGCAAGCAAATTGGACAATGTTGTGATCCATAAGGTTTTTATTGGCTAATTTTCAGAAGTGGATCACCAGGCCTTTCTTCCTAGTCTGTCTTAGTCTGGAAGCTCTGCTGAAACCTGTCCACCATGTGTGACCCTGTTGGTATTTGCAATACTGGTGGCATAACTTCCAGTATCACAGCAACATGAAGCCACCACAGCATGACCAACCACCCCAGCAGCACAATGGTTAAGACTGGTCTGCTAACTGAAAAGTCGGTGGTTCGAACCCACCAGTGGCTCCACAGGAGAAAAACTTGGCAATCTGCTCCTGTAAAATTACAGCCTAGAAAACCCTATGGGCAGTCCTATAGGGTTGCTATGAGTTAGAATCAACTTGATGGCACACAACAACAATGAACAGATACAAAGAATGTTACATGGCACTTCAAGTAGACCATAGGGTTTAATATCTCTTAGAAGTTACCTTCTATAATTCCATATTACAGATGGGGCTCAGAGAGGTTAATTAAGTGGCCTAAGACCTACCAACAAGCAAGCCTAATTCAGACCGGATCTATCTGACTCGCTAATCTTTTACTCTATTCCTTCTTACCTCACAATTCACAATTGCGTATTACGCTCTAAGACTTTCTGCTTGAACTCCACACCTGCTGTCATTAATGGTGTCCAATAGTTGGGGTGGGAGGAATGAATGGTTGGGATTATAACGAAAATAAGACTGGCTATGAGATGGTATAGCTAAAGCAATTACACTTACCTATTTATTGGGCATTTGGGGGATCATTATCCTAATAACTCTGGTTTTCATATATTTGAAATTTTCCATAATAAACAGAGGCTGAAAGGCATTTTCACATTCCCTAAAGGCATCCAATAGTTACAAACAGTTCAGCACCCAGCCAGGCATTATGAGGGTCCCCTCACCCCAAATGGCCAGACACATACACACAGTCACATAGTTAAAAACATCATCTAGGATAAACAATGCAGATATTAATTAGTCATGAAGGTGCAAACAGAAGTCTAACGATTTTAGCATTTCCTACACACAGCAGCATAGGCAAATGTTCCCTTTCCGTGTGTGAATCACAGCATTCAGCTGCATTCATTGTCTGATGTTCCGTTTTCATTTGCTCAAGCCCAGCCAAACCAAACCAGTGATCACCAGAGGAGAGAAATGCAAATGTTTGCAAACTGTGAGTAAATTAGGAGAAAATCCTAGATTTAGAGAGACATGAATTATTGTTTGTAGATATAAATAAATATTGTTCTCAGCTCAGGCTCTGTCAACACCTCGGCGCACCACACAAATCCACGCAAGGATGAATGAGCCAGTGTTACTCTGACCTGCTGAGCTCCAATACCACCTGAAGGGGCACAAGCTGTACTTTGCTAAACTGGTATGTAAACTCAGTCCCTGGAACACGGAGCAACCAGAAGGTACATGGCCAACTCCAAAATGTGTGTGTGTTTTCAGTCAGCCACAGGGCAAAACAATCATCCTCTTTTGTTGATCCAGGCTTCAGATCTTGGCAGTGGGCACTCCAGGAAAGCCATACATTTTTTTTCTCCCCTTTCTCCATTTTTAAATCAAGCAGTAGGTGCTTATTGTGTAACATTTTAAAAAATGCAATATAAAAGGTTGAATTCTGCCAACCAGAGGTAATCATTGTTAATTTTGCATGTATACTTCTAGAATTTTTAATGCACATATCTCATTGTTGTTAGCTGCCATCAGGTCACCCCGACTCACGGCAGCCCCATGCACAAGTCCTGTGCCATCCCCATGGTTGGTTGTGGATAGGACTGTAGTGATCCATGAGGTTTTCACTGGCTGATTTTTGGAAGGAGATCACCAGGCCTTTCTTCCTAGACCATCTTAGTCTGGAAGCTCTGCTGAAACGTCCTCAGCATAATAGCAACATGCAAGTCTCCACTGACAGACAGGTGGTGGCTGTGCATGAGGTGTAGCTATGATGCTGAACAGGTTTCAGTGGATCTTCCCAACTAAGAAGGACTAGGAAGAAAGGCCTGGCAATCTATTTCCTAAAATCAGCCAAGGAAATCTTATGGATCACAATGGTCCAATCCTCAACTGATCACGGGCATAGTGCAGAAATGGGCAACGTTTCCTTCTGTTGTGCGTGGGGTCGTCATGAGTTGGGAGCAGCTAACAACAGTAACAACTCCCATTTCCAATCTAGCTCACAGTTAGGGCTCTGAGGCAATGTTTCAGGGCAGTACTCCCCAACTCAAACACACACTCCTTGTTTCAACCAGCTTTGCAGTGGCCCTGTTTTACTCGGCCCAGATGCTCATTCCAAGTATAAGCTGGGATTGAATGCTTCAAGCAGCCTCTGTGCTGGTTCCTGATACACGTACCTGATTCTGGTTGTCCTGGCTCCCAGTCCTTCTTGCTCTAAGTTTGGGGAGGAACGAATTGGTTGAATTTTACTTTCGTGGCTCTTCCTCTTTCCTAATAGATTAATTCTACCCTTTATATGTCATGAAACAGGTTGATGGGCCCTTTTCTCAAATATGGTCTCACTTATACTCCAGTCTGAAAACATTCTTAGATACTGCATCCAAACGGACACTAGCTGGTTTCAAAGGCAGACACGTACTTTTCATAGAGAATTTGGGACGGAGAATTAATTAAATGCATGAGTTTTAAACTAGTGGTCCTTTCATAGATATTGTCATAGAAGTCAGAAAAGACAAAGTGAAAAGCCAGATTATCAGTTAAGGGAACCAGTTCTTCTCTCTACCATCCTGTGTGTGTGGAAGGGAGTAGCAATACTGCAAAGATTTATTTTCCCACTGAAACTTTCCTTAGAAAATGGAAATGATTGCAGTCAGTTTCAAATAATATTTTCCCCTCAGTTCCATCAATCATGGAACGCTAGCCAGAACTCATCTTTGGATGATGCCCTTCTTTGTATATCTGTCAGTCTGGGGGAGCAATGGTTTTGAAACGCCCATGGATGATTGTCTATCTATAGAAAAAGTTCACTGCTCTGGGGCAAAATGATATGAAATAAGGATTTTTTAAATAAAACTATACTATTTTATTTAAATAGCTATCAGATTATAGCCTTTTAATGTTTTTGGCATTAAAATTAGTTATCTTTTATGGAATGATTGTAACACTAGATGGTAATTTAATTTGTTTTAAATGCCCTTCCAATGTTGAAAGTTGGCAATGCCATGTGGGTTTCCAAATTATTTTTGAAATTTTTTCTGGTCTGCATACTCCAAACCCTATGAACCACTAAGCTGGAATGTATCTTCAAATAATTTTACCAACAAGTGGAACATTTTCTGAGCCCTTGCATTTCTAAGAATGCCTGCCTATCCCACTCAAAGACAAAGTGCTGAGTGTGAAGTTTTTAGCTCATAGCTTTCTCCCTTAAAACTCTGTGGAAGTGTTCGGCATCTAATTGTTACAGAGGCAATGTCTGAGACCATCCAAAGTTTTGCTGCTTTTTAAGTAAATTTTTACTGAATAGTTGCAGGATTTTTTTGTTTGTTTGTTTTCATTTTATTACATCTTTCCCTTTCTCATAGTGTGGCAACACCTCTCCCCCAAGTGCACACCACTGGGGTAGACTATGTGGTGGATGGTGGCCAAGGTTCTAGCATCACCTAAGTTCAGATCTAAAGTCTACACTTTACTGGCCGTTGTATTCTTGGACCGATCTCTACAATACTTTGGGCCTCAGTTTCTTAATCTACAAAATGGGGGTAACAATGTGTTAGTTAAAAGATTGTTGAGAAGATTAAATGTAATTAAAGGAGACTAGGTATATACATTTTAGGATATAAGAAGAATCTCATAAATAGGATGGATTGTTCCTATTGTTATCATTCTCATCACCAGGACCACCACCACCACCATCTTCCTTAGATAGCCCAACCTCCATGAAATGCTTTCTTTCTTTTCTGTTCTCTTAAAATTTTTATACACAGCTTGCGTGATTTTTATAAAATAATTTTTCTTAATAGTAAATTTCCAGGCCCACTCCCAAAGATTTTTGATTCAGCAGGTCTTGAGTAGGTCTCTGGAATGAGTATTGTTGGAAGGTGTCCAGATATGAACTCTCATTATGTATTCAAAGTGCCACATAGCTCAAGTGGTAGAGCTGGTATTAGTACCCCGAGTCTATAAATATGGAAACTGAGGTCAAAGAAAACTGAACCAAAGTCAGAAAACTTAAAAATAATTTTGAGGCTGAATTTCCATAACTTCACTGGTCTGATGAAATGTGAAACTCTAGACCAGTATGAGGAAATCCCAGATAACGAGGATTCCCTAGTATATCAAATATGGGGGACTGTCCAGTGTGAGGATTAAGAACGCAGGCTTTGAAATCACACTTTGGTTTAAATTCTAGCTGTGCCACTTATTTTCTAGTTCTGTGACCTTGGCAAAATTATTTAACCTTTTAAGATCTCAGGCTCTTCATCTGAAAATGGGAATAACATCTATTAGGGTTCTTGTGAAAAGTGAATGCAATGTCGTGAGTAAAACACTTAACACAGACTACCCCAAACCAAACTGGTAGCTGTTAAGCTGATCCCAACTTATGGTGACCCCACGTGTGTGTCAGAGGAGAACTGTGCTCCGCAGGGTTTTCAGTGGCTGGTTTTTCAGAAGCAGATCACCAGGCCTTTCTTCTTTGGTGCCTCCAGGTAGACTCGAACCTCCAACCTTTCGGTTAGCAGTCGAACACGTTAACCATTTGCGCCGCTCAGGGACTCCAAATACACAGTAAGTGCTACATAAATGGTATATTTTGGGGAACATGCCTCGACATTTATTTCAAAAAGAGATCAACGTCTTCATTTGCAGTTGTTGTTTGCCTTAAAGGTACAAATGCAGGGAGACAGAAGGCCCATAGAGGGAACTAGTAGCTAATTTTAGAAAAGATACGATGTTTATGCTTTCATAGAAGCTTATTAATTATTCCAGTTCTGAGAATAACTTATCGGGGATTGTCTTCATTAAACTCAGTCTTTACCAAGTCTCCGTGTATCTGAAAATTCTCTAGTTGTTTTAATATCGAGAGGTCATTTGCCGGTATAAAATCCACTTCTAAGAGTTCTTAGTAGCTTGACAACAGTAACTTGAGAGGTTAGATGAGAAGTTGAGGGGGCAGTGAGTTTGTGTTGATGATGGTGAAAAATTCAGAAGAGGATATTGAGAAAGGTGACACTACTTCAAGAATGTAACCAACGTCATGTGCAGAAACTGTGGATCAATTTATGTTTTGCTGCATATATCTCCACCAAATATATATACAGTCCTAAAAAACAGAAACATTTAGAAAAACTTCCAAATCATCAGGGGCCAAAATAGTAATTAAAAATAGTTAATTAATGCAGTAAAAATGGTGAGAGAAAAAACAGGAACAAATAATACATAATACCACAGAAAACACAAAATAAGATCCTTTATTTCAATTGTTGTGATTGTGTTTAATGTCCCTATTAACGATGAAAAAAAACCATTAAGCAATTATTTTTAAAAAAGAGTTCTTAGTAGCTAAAGAACATGACTTTAAGGATGCTCTTTATGGGTTCTGATTTCCTCAGTCAGTAAGTTGTGCCCAATGGGATTTGTTTCCTGTTACACTTGGAATGGAGCCCTGTGGTTAAGAGCTTGGCTGCTAACCAAAAGGTCAGCAGTTCGAATCCACCCACCACTCCTTGGAAACCCTATGGGGCAGTTCTAATCTGTCCTACGGGGCCGCTATGAGTTAGAATCGACTCGACAACAATGGGTTACACTTGGAACATTTCACATTTTTCACTAGGCTCCAAGGTGTCGAGAGAGAGGGAACACTGTCTGGATATTAGGAAAGGAGTGGTTTCCTGATATGAGGTAGCAGGACACTGTGACATCATCAAAGGAGGTGGGCACATGGTAAATAGTAAGAAACAAGATAGGAAAACCAATCGCACAAAATTACTTATTTTATTTCTGTGTGTGCATTATTTAAACCATTGTGGATTTATATATTAGAAACAGCCACCATATTCAAAGTTGTTTCATTTTTGTTAAAAATTACATGCTTTTCAGACATCTGACATGATTCCAGTTGTTTCTCCAGGTCATCCGCCCTCAGAAAACTTCGATATCAGGGTGCTTAGCTCCCCTGTCCCACTTGAATTTATTATCCAGCATACGATTAACAGAAAACCAGGTAGAAGTTCCAGATTTGGTGTAGTCATCAGGAAACTGGGCTCTGTATTTTGCACTCGGCCATCTCAGCATGATTTTATGTTCTCATGCTTGTTACCTCATAGTTGCAAGCCAGCTGTCTTCAGGTTAGGAGTTACATTCTCAGCACTGCTTCCTGAAAATAAAAGAAGGGGAAAAGCAGAGAAAACATCTTCCTTCACAAGATTGGCTCTTTCAACAGTAAACAAAATTATTCCCAGAATCCTTGCCGGCAGTTTCCCCTTATACCTCTCTAGCCAGAACCGGGTAACACAGCTTTCCCCAGTGTCAGAAGCTGGGAAAGTGAGTATTAGGCGAATGGGAATGAGAAGGGTCTGATTGCTTTAAGGCAATGGTGATTCATCTCCTGAGGCTGGGCATATTGCTTCCTTGAACAAAACCAGGATTCTGGAAGCAGGTAATGACAGTCGATGGAATTTACTATAGTGCATTTCTCCACTTCTATGTCTTTTGTCTGCATCCTGGACTGCACTTCTCATTTTTGGTATCCGAAAACTCGTGTATGGAATCTAGTCCCGGGGAGTAGATAGAAAACAGCCGCTGGCAGGTTACAGCAAAGGTGTGATGTCCGATTGGGATACCCCTCGTCTAGGACTCTATCTGGTTTTTTCAGTCACCTTGCAGGAACTATTAAGAGATCTTAGTTGCTGATTTAAGCTAATCTAGCTCATAGGAGGCTGATGTGTAGATCTTAATCTGTACATTGACAGTGGAACATCTATCCAAATACAAACTGTAATAACGGCGTGGTGGGGGTGTTGTCCGACCTCCTCCTCTAACATGACAAGGGTGGAGGAGCACCATTATCAGCATCAGCAGCCCAAGGCTGATTCCTATGGAGCAGAAGTCAGACACACCTCCACCCTCCAACCTTTTTACCAATTCTGACACCAGCTGTCCCTCCCACAGCACTCTCTAGTTCTCTGCTGGGTTAGATAATTCCTTGCAATGGCCACATAGAACTCACAGACAATACTCACGATTATGGGGATTATTAAGGAAGTAACAGGTTGCAATTCAGGATCAGAAACAACACAGGAGACAGTTCTTTGATCACGATAGCATTTTCTCTGCCACGCCTGCAGGCAGTCCTCTCCCTGGCCCTCAGTCTCTTAGCCCTTGGTCCCTCGGTCCCTTGGGCCTCTTGGGCCAGCTAAGCCTCTGTCCTGCTTGGGTAGGTGTTACAAATCTCTTTAGCTCCACTGATAAGGACCCAGAGGCACCCCACTACGCCAGTAAGCCTCGGCCTGAAGGTGCTCAGCTCTCGCGCTCTGTGGGTAGGGAAGCCCACTGCACTGTCTTCTGCAAGTCTCCTGATCCTGCTGCCTCTTTTGTCACCATTTCTCCACCACTGATTCTAGCCATCTTGCTATCTCTGGGGTTACAGCTCTCTCTCTCTGTCTCCTGGGTCTAGCAGGTTCTCAGTGTGGGGATCACAGGTCCAAAGGATGAGCTCCGCTCCTAGCTCCTCTTTCTTGGTGGTAATGAGGTCCCCACCCTCCACCTCTGGGATGGCTCACTTTAAGCCTAGTGGGATGGCAAAACTGACCCATCCTCTCATTAAGGTGCCATACACTTTATTTGCATGTTCCCACACCTGTAAGAGTTCCATGCACTTTATCTGTATTATTAACAAGCTGTCCAATCCCCTTGGTGGGCCACAAGCACCTTATTTATAGTCTCACCCAATCTTCTGGTGAGAGTCACAAGACCATGGTGAGAAAGGCAATATAAAGCAATCCATCACACCGCAGAAACTCACATCAGTTATCTGCCCTGGCTCCAAACCTACTACCCTTCTGTACCACGCTGAGTGTCGCCAGAGCTGAGACCCTGCACACCACATTCCTGCAGGCTCACTGTTCCTACTAGGCCCCGCCAATAAGGGACAGTGATTCTGCAGACAGGAGGAGGATGAAGGTTCTTGCTTCTCCTGTCTACTTCCTGTCTGCTTGTAGTTCTTCTGAGCGTCACTCCAATGCTTCTTCGCTCCAGCAGCAGCAGCTGCCCCCAGTTCACAGATTTTCCAGCACTTACAGAACCAGCTTAATCAGGTCCCCATCAGAGATAGCAGCACCAGTGGAACAGTGCCCCTTACTAGAAAGTCTGAGTTTCTAAGTTTTAATAATTCTAGTCTCTTCCATTTCCCCAGCCATATGGGCGTAGCTGCTTCCTACAGTTGTCACCTGTGACACATTAGGGTTCTCTTTTTCACCCTTTCGATTCACCCTTTCGCTTACAACTTTATATCTAGTTAATCTTTCTTTTTTATTTTATTTTTGTTGTTGTTGAGAATATACACAGCAGAACATACACCACTTCAACAATTTCAACATACACAATTCAGTGACATTGATTACATTCACTCTCCTTTTCTGAATTGTTCCTCCTCCATTAACATAAATACACTGTCCCTAAGATTCCTATTTAATCTTTCAAATTGCTGTTCTCAATTTGATCCCAAAAAGATAGTTCTCAAAAGAGTACAATGTTCTAAGAATAACTTATCTTGGATTGTTTTTATTAAACTCAGTCTTTACCAAATCTTGTATCTGAAAATTCTCTAGTTTTTTAATATTGAGAGGTCATTTGTCAGTATAAAATTCACTTTTAAGAGTTCTTAGTAGCTTGACAACAGTAACTTAAAAGGTTAGATAAGAAGTTTGGGGGGCAGTGAGTTTGTGTTGATGCTAGTGAAAAATTCAGAAAAGGATATTGAGAAAGGTGGCACAACTTAAAGAATGTAACCAATGTCATGTGCAGATTAGGCTGGACTATAAGACAAAAATGATACTTGTGAAGAGTGTGCTTCTTCGCTCAACTAGATACATGAGACTAAATGGGCAGCCCCTGTCTGGAGGCGAGTTGAGAAGGCAGCAAGGGACAGGAGCTGGTTGAATGAACACAGGAAATCCCGGGTGGAAAGGAGGAGTGTGCTGTCACATTATAAGGATAGCAACTAGGGTCACATAACAATGTGTGTATACATTTTTGTATGAGAAACTAACTTGAACTGTAAACTTTCACTTAAAGCATCATAAAAAATTTTTTGTTCAAATAATTGCTGTGTGATTTGTCTCCTGGCTGGACCCTGACTAACTCAGCAGTGTTAGTTATGTCACAAGGAACCCAGTGACACAAAGGGTTAAGTGCTCAGCTGCTAACTGGAAGGTTGGAGGTTTGAACCCACCCAGCAGCTACATGGGATAAAGACCTGGAGATCTGCTTCTGTAAAGATTACAGTCAAGAAAACCCTATGGGGCAGTTCTACTCTGTCATATGGGGTTGCTATGAGTCAGAAATAACTTGATGGCACCCCAAACAGCAACAACAATTATGCCATGAAGAGACGGACAGCCAAAGGCAGGGATGTGAAATACTCTACACTCCCCACACCAGAGTTGCTGAGTGGCAGCAACTATCTTCTCTAAGCCGCCAATGGAGGATAAGGCCGTGCAAAAGCCATTGTTTATTATTATGTTATGTCCCCATAGGCTTCTGTGGATGCCCTAACTCTGGTTAGGAGAGGTAGACCTCACAGGAGTCCATCTTACTAGGAGTCTGAGCATCCTCCTTCTTCTTGGGCTCCTTTCACAGCAGGAGACAATTCTGTCTTTGTTATCTAATGCTGCTATAACAGAAGTACCACAAGTAGATAACTTTAACAAACAGAGATTTATTATCTCACGGTCTAGGTTAGAAGTCCAAATTCAAGGCGCCAGCTCCAGGGGAAGGCTTTCTCTCTCTGGTGGAAGGTCCATGTCATTAGTTTTCCCCTAGTCTAGGAGCTTCTCAGCACAAGGACCCTGGGTCCAAAGGACATGCTCCACTCCTGACTCCTCTTGTTTGGTGGTAACGAGCTCCCTTTCCTCTCTGCTTGATTCTCTCTTTTATATCTCAAAAGAGATTGACTCAAGATACAATGTAATCTTGTAGATTGAGTCCTGCCTCATTAACATAACTGCCTCTAATCTTGCCTCCTTAACATTGTAGAGTAAGATTTACATCACATAGGAAAATCACATCAGATCACAAAATGGCAGACAATCACACATTACTGGGAATCATGGCCTAGCCAAACTGACACACATTTTTGGGGCATACAATTCAATCCATAACATTCCAACATCTGGCCCCCAAAAGTTCATGTCCTTGTCACATGTAAAACACATTCACCTCATCATATCATAGCAAAAGTCTTAAATTAACTCAAAGTCCAAATTCCAAAAATTCCTCTTAATCTGTGAAATCTAGAATACATGCTACCTGCTTCCAAAGTACAATGGTGGAAAAGGCACAAGGTAACATTTCCCTTACAAGTGGGAGAAATTGGAGGGAAAGAATGATAACACGCACCAAGCAAGTCAACAGAACACATTACATTAGCTCTCAAGGCTTGAAAACAATCCTCTGTCTCTGAGACCATTTAGGCAATGGCCCTGCCTTCCAGAGTCTGGGTGTTGACCACACTCATCAGATTCTGGGTGGAGGCCCTCAGCCCTGGGCTTCAGTTCCACCTTCCGGGACCACTGGGATGGCAACTCTGCTCCCTCTGATTTGGGAGGCCCCATTCTCCTAGTCTGTCTCAGTGGCGACCCTACCTGTTCGGCCCTGGCAGGCCTAATTCTTCTGCCCCTTAGGCATGGTAACCCCGCCTCCTCAGCTTTGGGCAGCAGATCAGGCCTCATCCCCCTGGCACTCATGAAAGGCAGTGCCACACTCCAGAACCTAGCTGGTGAAGATCTAACTCTTTGAAACTAGGAGGCCGTGGCCCCAACCTTTGAGACAGAGGCAGCTCTGCTTTCTGTGCTCCTTGTCTCTTCAGCTTCTGCTTCCTGGTTCCCTGGCCTCTCAGACCCTTGGCTCCTCTGGCTTCTTAGGTCCAGCATGGCCTCTGCCATGCTTGGGCAAGTGTTACAAAGCTCTTTAGCTCTACCAGTAAGTGCCCGGAGGCACCCCACTCCACCAGGAAGCCTCCTGCCTGAAGGCAATTAGCTGTCTTTCTCCATCGGTGAACTCCCGTACTGTCTCATGTTGGTCTCCTGGTTCTGCTGCTGCCATTTCTCTGCCGCTGCTTCTCAGCATCTGTGCTGTCTCTGGTGTTACAGCTCTCCTCACTTCCATCTGAGCCCTCACCAGAATTGTCTTTGATGTCCATAATTCCACCAACAGTCTGTTCAAGGCAATCTAGGCTTTTACTACTAAAAAGAAACCAAACCGAACCTGCTGTTGTCAAGCCGATTCCGACTCATAGCGACCCTATAGGACAGAGTAGAACTGCCCTACAGGGTTTCCAAGGAACAGCTGATGCATTTGAACTGCTGACCTGTTTGTTAGCAGCCAAACGCTTAACCACTGCACTACCAGGGCTCCACTTTTACTATTAGGCACTTTAAAACTCTTCCAGCCTCTACCCACTGAATTTCAAAATTGCTTCCACATTTTTTTAGGTATCTGTTACAGCAGGACCCCACTCCTAGTACCAAATTCTGTCTTAGGCTGGTTTCTTTAGAGAAGCAAAACCAGTGAAGTATGTATATATATATGTATACATGTATATAGAGAGATTTATATCAAGGAAATGGCTCATGAGGCTGTGCTGTAGAGGCTGTAAAGTCCAAAGTCCATGGGTCAGGCTGGAGGCTTTTCCTGTCTCACATAGCTGCAGGGGCTGGCAAACCCAAGACTGGCAGGTCAGACAGCAGGCCTCTGGCTCATAGGCTGCAGAGGCTGACAAATCCTAAGCTCTGCAGGTAAACTGCTAGCTCCAGTCCCGAGAGCCAGAGGTCAGATGAGGATCCAGAGTGAGCAAAAGCCAGTGAGCTTTGCCAGAAAGTCCACATGTATTGGATGCAGGCGACACCCCTGAGGAAACCCCCTTTCAGCTGATTGACTGCTCATAGCAGAACTCATCATGGAGGTGATTACAGTATTATCAGATCTCATTACGGAGATGATTACATCATTACATAGTTGTCAAACTACATCATAACTGCCAAACCACTGAGAATCATGGCCCAGCCAAGTTGACACATATTTTTGGGGGACACAATTCAATCCGTAACACCTTCTCAAGCAAGAGACATGCCTAGGCCTGTCTTGTCACCACCCACCCTCTGCATCATGGGGCCAGAGGAAGAACCATCAAAGGGGATGGGTACTGGTAGGGGGCATATTCCAAAAGACAGGAAAACTCAGAGGCTGGGAATCTCAACAGACTGAATCTAAAGAGAGGATGCCAAGAGGAAACCCAATAATTTAATCCATTTTGATCATCTCTCCAAAAGCTTGACTCTTAGCAGCAGGCCCAGAAAGATCTTTGTACTTAACCCATCCATATTAGCACATCTTTCTGAGAATGGGGGTACCTGCACCCTCATCCTAGAGAATATTATGTAGAGTCTACTCTGTAGGACAAATTATAAGTGAGAAGCTGCTGTGGTGAATAACAAACCAGAGCAAGGGAGTTAGATAGTCTTTAGGAATATTCTTCCAATCACAGATTTTGTGTCTAACAAATTTGGACTGACCATTTAATCTCACAGAAGCCCTGGTGGTGCAGTGGTTAAAGCATTCGGCTGCTAACCGAAAGGTTGGCAGTTCAAACCCACCAGCTGCTTTGTTGGGGAAAGATGTGGCAGTCTGTTTCTGTAAAGATTTATAGCCTTGGGAACCCTATCGGGCAGTTCTACTGTGTCCTATAGGGTTACTATGAGAAACACTTGACTCCATGGCAGTGGTTTTTTTTTTTTTTTTTTTTTGATCTAATCTCACGGTGCCCTCATTCTTAAATCGTCTGGAAGGATTCACATACAAATGTTTTTTTGTTTTTTTTTTAATTTTGTTTTTTCTAGATTCTGAGATCCATAAACTTCATCAAACTGTCTTTGTTACAAGTATTTGAAATATTACAATCCCCACATTTTCTTTCTAAAAGTATTTTTAAAAAACTATTAACATTTTATTTTGGTTGCTTTCTGGAACATATAGAGTTATTTAATAGCAACAGCTATCGTTTTTTGAGCTGACTACAAGCCAGGCACAATAATGCTCATTTAATTCTACCATTAATCTATATTCACATTATTGGTATGCTGGTTTGAATTAGGTAGTATTGTAAGTGACAGAAAACCCAAAGTAACTCTATGTTAAACAAGTGAGAAGTTTCTCTCTCATGTAACTAGTCCAGGGCTGGTATGGCAGTACAAAACCAGTAGGGTCCCAGGTTCCACCTAACCTGCTGCTCTGCTGGCTTCAGCATGTGGCTTGTACCTCATGGTCCAAAACGCTGTTCAAGCTCCAGCCATCTCATCTGAATTCCAACCATGAAGAGGAACCTGCTCTCTCCTATTAAGCATATTTCCAGAAGTTAAACACATCATTTCAGTTTAAGTGCCATTGTCCAGAATTAGTCAAACAGTCACACCAAGCTGCAAGGGAGAATAAAGAAATGTAATCTTTATTCTGGGCAGCCATGTCTTCTAGTCTACATAGCAGAAAAACAGCTAATTGGTAGATGATTAACAGTCTCTGTCCTTCGGTCTCCTTGAGTAGTATTTCCTGACTTTACCCTTAGGGTTTTATTTATTTACTTATTTTGTCATTTATTATAATTAACAGGAACCCTGGTGGGGCAGTGGTTAAAGCACTCAGCTGCTAACCAAAAGGTCAGTGGTTTGAACCCACTGGCCGTTCCAAGGGAGAAAGATGCGGCAATCTCCTTCTGTAAAGATTTACAGCGTTGGAAACCCTGTGGGGACGGTTCTACTCTCCTCTATAGGGTCACCATGAGTCGGAATCAACTTGACGGCAACAGGTTTGTTTTTTTTTAAATTGTAATTAATAACAGGTTAACATGTTAATTGAGATATAATTCACATACAATTCACCTATTTAGTGTTCAATTAAATGTTTCTTAGTATAGTCACAGAGTTCTGTAACCATTGCTACAATCAATTGTAGTACATTTTCATCACCCCTGCAAGTAAACCCTATACCCACTGTATTCACTCCTTTTCTCTCCATGCAGTTCCCCAGCCCTAGGCAACTACTCTTCTGTCTCTATCGTTGCCTAGTCTGGACATTTCATACAGCATGTAGTTTTTTGTGACTGGCTTCTTTTACTTAGCAGTGTTTGTCCATGTTATAGCATGTATCAGTACTTAATTTCTTTTCATGGCCAAACAATATTCCATTATATGGATATACCACATTTTATTTATCCATTCGTCAGCTGATGGATATCTGGGTTTTTTAACCTTTGGGCTACTATGAATAAAGCCGCTATGAACATTCATGTACACGTTTTTGTGTGGACATGTGTTTTCATTTTTTTTAGGTATATACCAAGGAGTGGAATTGCTGGGTCATATGGTAATCATTTGAGAAAATGCCAGACTGTTTTCAATAGCGATCATACCATTTTACATTACCACCAGCAGCATATGAGGGTTCCAATTTCTCTACATCCTCAGCAACGCTTGTTTTTATTTGTCTTTTTAATTATAGCCCTCCTAGTGTTATCCCATTGTGATTTTGAGTTGCATTTCCCTGATTGCTAATGATGTTGAGCATCTTTTCATGTGCTTATTGGCCATTCGTGTATCTTCTTTGGAGAAAGTCTATTCAGATCCTTTCTCTATCCTTAGGTTTTAAAAACAATTTTATTTTTAGATACATAGTTTTGTGTCAACTCATTATATCCTGCATACTAGGTCAAGTTTTTCATCCCAAGTTCCAGAGAAAGCTAGGTCTTCATCTATTGTGGAAAATTTATCAAGGCTTTGAAAAAGTTAGCAGCATCTACCTAGAAGTCGCCTTAAACCCACTGCTGTTGAATTGATTCTGACTCATAGTGACCCTATCGGACAGAACAGAACTGCCCCATAGGGTTTCCAAGGATCAGCTGGCGGATTCGAACTGCTGACATTTTGGTTAGCAGCTGAGCTAACCAAATGGCTACACTGTGCCACCAGGGCTCCAGAGGTCACCTTATATAGTATAAATTACAAATTTTATTCGGTATAGAAAAACTCTCTAGGGAGAAATTTGAGTTGAAAGCAAAGGGACAGCCAACCTACAGGACGAGGTGGGACTAGAGGAAAATTTAGTTTTTAGCTCAGTGCAGAAACATTAAGGAAAATAAGAGCCATTATCTAGGCTCTTAAATTGTGTAACATTGGTTTTAGGAGACAAGGTACACTTGCTATTGATTGCTTAGGATCATGTTTAAAAATACATAAGCATGTGATCACTGTAATAAATGGCTACATTAATGTAAAACTGAAGGATTCAACTTAACTCTCAAGTGATTATGGCATAATGAAAACTTTTTAGCTAAAATAATGCCTTTAATCTTTGTATCTTTTTCCATAGGCAATATCAGACAAACAACAAAGGCAGTGAAAAAAGCAACCTACAGAATATCTTTATTTTGCTTGAAATGTAAAATTTACAAAGTCAAATAAATACTATATATAATAGTCTTACTTTGGACACACCATCAGGAAAGATCAATCGCTAGAAAAGGACATCACAGCTGGAAGAGGGTCAGAGAAAATGAGGGAACCCCTCAATGAGATAGACTGATACAATAATCGAAACAATGCACTCAAACATACCAATGATCACGGAAGATGGCACAGGACTGAGCAACATTTTGTTCTGTTATACATAAGGTCGCTATGAATCAGAGTCAACTCAACAGCACCTAACAAAACCACCACCGCCATTTCATTAGTGAAAATGCTACAGGCAGAGTAAGGGACAAGAAAGACAGGATGATGAGATAGAAATAAACTCTGGCCTGGATGTCTGGAGACAACAGACATTTAGAGTAAGTCACTTACCTCTCTGGTTTCCAAATCTAGGAAATGCAAGGGTTGAGCTACAGCTATGTTCAAAGCGTATCTCTAAAAGTTCTATTAATCTACAATGGCTAAAGAGTAGAGCTTGTCTGTGGTATTTTCTAAGGAAATCTTCCCAGATTTCTAAGGAATCTATCTAATGAAGCAAGATATTGTAGTCTCGAACCAGAAGGTCTGGTTCACCTTAGAATAAGTACATTCTGTCAATACGACCATATTCCGATCCCCAAAATGCAGATTGTTTGGTTCTGGAGTATGTGCGTGTAAGGTTAGCATTTCACAAGTTTTCATGGTATTTTACACAATGAGTTGTGTTAAATGTTTGGAAAACAATGGGTTAAACAAAGATGTGGTAGACTCTTACTGCTTGTCCAAAATCCATTCCCTACTTTTTCTTTGGTTTAATATTATTTTGATTTGGGGCAGTAATGCCTAGTATATCTAGGTCCATGAATGGATTATGATTGGCCTAAGCTAATCATCGCAATCCTGTTCTCTGCCTTCTCAGTCTCCCTTGCAGCTATGGGTGGACAAATCACAAAGTTCTGTTCAATGGGAACCGAGTGGAAGTCTGTTTGGGACCGGGGGTCGGGTTTGGCCCTCCTGATGAAATGAGGAGAGGCAGTCAGCATCATCCCTTAACCTTGTCTCATCCGTGAACGCAGACATATGGCTGGAGGTGCACTTTGTGACCATGAGAAAAAGGGCAGGGGAATAAGACATCAGTTCTGACAATTCTGAGCAAGTCTGTACTTGTGGACTTCTTATTATATAAGAAAAACAAACACTACTTGCTAAGCCACATGAGTTTTCTGCTCTGTTCCTTGGAATCTAATTGACACTAACTGCTTAACTGGTACAAAAGTTAAACTATTTTATTGTTCTTGTTTTTAATGTAGAATTTCTCAATGCCTTTAATTCACGAGGACATTTTGATGCTCCAACAGGGGCATTCGATCTGTTATGATTCCCCAATGTATTTGGGCATGGAACCTTTTTCTTTTCAGAAGTATAACCAAGAATTACTTTTCAGGAGAGTATGCTTTAGGACTACTGAGCTAGGCTTACTGTGTCACAAATATTAGATATCTGAATGTACTTCCTGACCGATAAAGCCAGAATCTGTTTCTCTTTTAGGCATTTCTCCCATTAAACACTTACTCTGGTTTCTACGCATTCATTTATGTATTTGGTCATACCTTGCCTCAGTTTTTGGAAAGGATTTTAAAAAAAGGAAAAATGTGTTGGCCAAAGAGGTACACATCTTCTTACTTGTAGTCTATAAGACTAGAGAACTTGGGTATTCACATTTTCTGACTATATGAAATACAACTGAGGCAGGCAGCCTCAGAGCCCAACCCTTCTAAGAGACACCTGCCAAGCAGAATAAGCTGCACATTCTTCTGAAATTGTCCTTGACAAGATAACCACAGAATAGGCCATAGATGGCTTCAACCTGCCTCTGGGTAGAGACTTAATATCCTAATGAAAGAAAATTAATCTCTTCCTCTATCCAGGGGGATCGAACCCTTTTCTAAAGAAAATGCATAGTCATCCCCAAGCTCTGAGTGAGTGCCTGTGTGAAGGTCAATCCTGAATATTCATGATGAATTTACACTTCCTTCTCTGCTTTCTGTAAAAGCCTACCTCCCCAAGCTGCCTGAGAGCAGTCTTGGAGGCAGGAGCCCTGATGGCTCCTTTCCTTGCACAATGAAATAAAGGTGTCTTTCTTCTCCCAGCTCGGCCTCTTGTTTATTGGCTGTAACAAGTTTTCACCTGGCAACACAACTGGGTTCTCTAGAGAAGAATCAAAACAAGTAAAGCATATAAATTTATATATATAGAGAGAGATTTATATCAAGGAAATGGCTCATGTGGTTTTAGAGGCTGAAACGTTCCAAGTCTGTGGGTCAGGATAGAGCCTTCTCCTGACTCATGTAGCTGCAGAAGCTGGTGAACCCAAGATCAGCAGGTCAGACAGCAAGGCTCTTGCTTACAGGCTGCGAAGATCGACGAATCCCAAGATCAGCAGGCAAGACAGCAGGCAAGCTGCTGGCTCAAGTCCCAAGAATCAGAGATCAGATGAACAGGAGCCAGCTGCAGGATCCAGAGCAAGCAAAAGCCCTGTGCGACCTGCTGATCTTGGGTTCACCATCTCCCGCAGCTATGTGATTCAGGAGAAGGCTCTATCCTGACCCATGGACTTGGGACGTTCCAGCCTCTACGATCATGTGAGCCACTTCCTTAATATAAATCTCCCTCTCGATATATATTTATATGCTTTGCTGGTTTTGCTTCTCTAGAGAGCCCAGCCTAAGACTTTTGGTACTGAGAGAGTGAGGTACTGCTTTACCAGATATCTAAAACGTGGAAGCGGTTTTGAAACTGTGAATGAATACAGGCTGGAAGAGTTTTAAAGTGCTGAATAGTAAAAGCCTAGATTGCCTTGAAGAAACGGTCGGTGGAAGTATGAACATCAAAGACAATTCTGGTGAGGACTCAAAAGGAATTAGGGAGAGCTGTTACACTGGAGACAGTACAGATGCAAAAAGCAGCAGCAGAGAAAAGGCAGCAGCAGAGAAAAGGCAGCAGCAGAGAAATGGCAGCAACAGAGAAATGGCAGCAACAGAGCAATGGCAGCAGCAGAACCAGGAGACCAGGGCTAGACAGAGCTGGAGCTGACCTATGGAGCAAGAGAGCTGAATGCCTTTGCGTAAGAGGTTTCCTGAAGTGGGGTGCCTCTGAGCACTTATCGGTGGAGCTAGGCTTGCCTACCACAGAGCTTCGGAACACTTGCTCCAGCAGGGCAGACGCAGATGGCGAGGGCCAAGGGGCTTAGAGGCCAAGGAAACAGGAAGCAGAAGCTGAAGGGACATGGAACACAGGAAGCAGAGCTGCCTCAGTCTCAAAGGGTAGGGCCATGACCTCCGGGGTCTCAAAGGGTGGAGTATGCCACTCAGACAGACTAGGAGAATGGTGCATCTAAAGCCACGGGCGCAGGGTTGCTGTCCCAGTGGGCCTGGAAGGCACAGCTGAAGCCCAGGGCTGAGGGGCCTCCACTCAGAATCTGGAGAGTGTGGCCAATACCCAGAGTTTGGAGGGCAGGGCCATAAATGGTTTCAGAGAACAGAGAATTATTTTCAAGCCTTGAGGGCTAATATAATGTGTATTGCTGACTTGCTTGGTGTGTGTTATGCCTTCTTTCCCTCCAATTTCTTCCATTTGTAATGGAAATGTCTAGCCTGTGTCTGTTCCACCATTGTACTTTGGAAGTAGATAACTTGTATTCTAGACTTCACAGATGAGGAAGTTTTGTATTTTGGACTTTGAATTAAGGCTTTTGGGATGATATGATCGGGTGAATGTGTTTTACGCGTGGCAAGGACATGAACTTTTGGGGGCCAAATGGTGGAATGTTATGGATTGAATTGTGTTCCCCAAAAACGTGTGTCAACTGGCTAGGCTATGAGTCACAGTATTGTGACTGTCCACCATTTTGTCATCTGATGTGATTTTTCTATGTGTTGTAAATCCTACCTCTATGATGTTAATGAGGCACGATTAGAGGCAGTTAGTTAATGAGGCAGGACTCAATCTACAAGATTAGGTTGTATCTTAAATCAATCTCTTTTAAGATATAAAAGAGAATTGAGCAGAGAGACGGAGACCTCATACCACCAAGAAACAAGAGCCAGGAGAATAATGCATCCTTTGGACCTGGGGTCCCTGTGCTGAGAAGCTCTTTGACCAGGGAAGATAAGGACCTTCCCCTTGAGTTGACAGAGAGAGAAAGCCTTCCCCTGCAGCTGGCACCCTGAAATTCAGACTTCTAGGCCTCCTAGACTGTGAGAGAATAAATCTGTGTTTGTTAAAGCCATTCACTTGTCGTATTTCTGATATAGCAGCACTAGATCACTAAGACAACAGCATTCATGTTAATCAACACTGTGGACATAATTGTGTTGTGAAATAATTCTCAGTTCTATACATCAAATTCACCTGTGGTGCTTAAAAATGTTCCTCTCTCCATAAAACAAAACAAGACTAAAGAGGCACACCAGCCCAAGGACAAGGACTAGAAGGCAAGAGGGGACAGGAAAGCTGCTAATAGGGAACTCAAGGTCGAGAAGGGAGAGTGTTGATGTGTCAAGGGGTTGATAACCAATGTCATAAAACAATATGTGTACTAACTGTTTTTGAGAAGGCTAGTTTGTTCTGTAAATGCTAAAAAAAAAATTTCAAGGTTAAAAAAAAAGGGAGAAGGTTTAATGGAGAGGAACTTTTTTTTTTTAATTGTACTTTAGATGAAGGTTTATAGAACAAATTGTTTCTCATTAAACAGTTAATACACATATTGCTTTATGACAATGGTTAACAACCTCACAACACGTCAACACTGTCCATTCTCAACCTTGGGTTCCCTATTACCAAATTTCCTGTCCCCTTCTGCCTTCTACTCCTTGTCCCTGGACTGTTGTGCCCCATTAGTCTCATTTTGTTCTATGGGGCTGTGTAA
The DNA here is from genome assembly GCF_000243295.1 of Trichechus manatus latirostris. Lineage (NCBI taxonomy): Eukaryota > Metazoa > Chordata > Mammalia > Sirenia > Trichechidae > Trichechus > Trichechus manatus. The sequence continues at coordinate 3,962,434 of NW_004443976.1, read as the reverse complement.
TCTTTGGCTGAAGGGTGAACCTCAGGATTGAGCTAAAAGGGTGTCCAGTGGCCATACTCTCGGGGTTTCTCCAGTCTCTGTCAGGCCAGTAAGTCTGGTCTTTTTTTGTGAGTTAGAATTTTGTTCTACATTTTTCTCCAG
>NW_004443976.1:3940787-3962193 GCF_000243295.1 Trichechus manatus latirostris | reverse complement strand
TCTACATTTTTCTCCAGCTCTGTCTGGGACCCTCTGTTGTGATCCTGGTCAGAGCAGTTAGTGGTGGTAGCTGGGCACCATCTAGTTGTACTGGATTCAGTCTAAACCTTTTCCCTCCTGATTCAATAGGTCTGGATGTGGCCTAGGCACATATAATTTGTTAAAGCTCTACAGGTGATTCTGGAAGGCAACCAAGGTTAAAACTCTTTGAGCCTTAATAAAAAATCAAAAGAAACCAGTTGCCATTGAGTCAGTTTTGACTCATGGTGACCCACATGGGTCAGAGTAGAACTGTTCTCCATAGGGTTTTCAATGACTGGTTTTTTGGAAGTAGATCACCAGGTCTTTCTTTCAAGGAGTCTCAGGGTGCACTGGAACCTTCAATCTTTCAGTTAGCAAAAGAGCAAGTTAACTTTTTGCACCCTCCAGGGACTCCATCAGCCTTAATAAAGAGGTTTTGTAAGAGAATATCTTTTACTCTTGATGTTAAAGATTACATCAGATTTTATAAAAGAATTTGGAGAATTATAAGGAGTTTGAAAATTTTAACACATTATTTAATGCTGTTTTCTCTTCATGGAGTATTCCTTCCCTTCCTTGTATGCTGGAAAAATCTACCATTCCTTCAACTGAGTACCAATTTTATATCTCTGAAGCCTTCCCTGACCCAACTACACGGAAATGTTACCTAATCTGTGTTTCTGCAGCACTTTCTGCATTACCCCTATCACAGTGCCTCAGGTAATTAACTGTTCCCTCCCAAATACCAATCGTGTAAGCTCCTACAGAATCAGGAGTGTCTCATTCTTCTCAGTATCCACTGTGCCTAGCAATGTTAACTGAGGTGAATAAAAATGGTTATCACCTCATCTTTGAAAACAGACAGAAACTGGTCTTACAGAACCCCGTTATCTTCTATTGTTTTTTTTTTAAAGCTGAGTCTTCAATGTACTTTTACTTGTGGAACCCCAACATGAAAAACAGATAAAGAGAGGGCTGAGATCACATTAATGGTTATAATTTATTAGTGCCTATATGTGCTTGGTAAGGTAGAGGGTCAGTGGAAGAGAGGAAGACCCTCGAAGAGACAGACTGACACAGTGGCTGCAACAATGGGCTCAAACATAGCAATGACTGAGGCTGGTGTAGGACCAAGCAGTGTTTCGTTCTGTTGTACACAGGGTTGCTATGAGTTGGAACTGACTCACCTGGCACCTAACAACAACAACAACAACATATGTGGTAGACACTTGGCTACCCATTTTAGAGACATTATTTATCTCAACCATCTGATAAAATACACTCTATTATGTCCACTGTACAGCTGAAGGAGTTCTGGTACAGCGTTCAGCTGCTAACCAAAAGGTTGGCAGTTCGAATTCACCAGCCTCTCCTTGGAAACCCTATGGAGCAGTTCTACTCTGTCCTATAGGGTTGCTATGTGTGGGAATCCACTGTACAGCAACCGGGTAGGGGAAAGGGAGGGTTAAGGGGTACAGCTAGAAAACTGCAGTTTATGCTATTTGCTGAAGTAAGGTCAAACGGCCAGGAGGTGGAGCCAGGACTGGAATACAAGTCTCACTTCACAGCCAGAAATCTTAAGCCCTACATGCATGGTACTACCTTCTTCTTCTCAACATATTCTGATGATTCATATCCTTGGTGCAGCTCAGGGACAAGTAGCCTCTAGTTCATCGGCCCTCCAGTTTGATAGCAAATATAGTGAAGTTATAACTGCACTGCTGATCAGACGGGGCAGTGGAAGCATCATTAGCACTATGATCACCAGTAGTTGTTGTTTAGGAGTGGACCCCCAACTCATGGAGAACCCAAACACTTGTGATCCATTGGGTTTTCATTGGCTGATTTTCGAAAGTAGATCGCCAGCCTTTCCTTCTAGTTGTCTTAGTCTGGAAGCTCCACTGAAAGCTGTTCAGCATCCCAGCAACAATCAGTCAAGCCTCCACGGACACATAAGGTGCACTGGCTGAGAATGGAACCTGGGTCTCCTGCATGGAAAGCGAAAACCCTAACACTGAACAATGAATGCTCTCTTGCCACCAAGAAGTTTTTGAATTACCCGCGAGTAGTCCGCAGCCAAGCCTGGCCCATGGCAGGAGGTCCTGGGAGAATGAGATGGGTCCAGGGGATGCACGCGATCACCCTAAGGAGCTGCCAGCCTCTACGACCAGGAGGCGCAGGCATGCCGTTCGCACGCGATTCTTCTTCAGGAGGACATTGCCACACCTTCTCTCTCTCTCTTCTCCGAAGTAGCTCAAGTCACCAACCCTTAAACCAACACTCTCCCAGCTTTCTGGTCCCAGTCACCTCCAGTCACAGATCTTTTTCCCCCAGGTCCTGCCCGCCGGAAGTGACGAAACGGAAATGTCCCTCCTCCCAGTCGCGTGGGGTCGGAAGATGGCGGCGCCCAGTAGCCGGTGAGGAGAGAGTACACCGGGATTCCAGGAGCGGTCAGATGCGTGCATTATGGCCACATCCTCGCACACTCTCTCCTCACGCCTCCTGACAGGTATTGAAGCCGTTCCGGGTACGACCTCGGGGCAATCTTCTTCTTTTTGCCACGTTTGAGGCTGTGGTTCCGGCTGGCTGCAACCTTGGGAGCCCTTGGGGAGGTCGGCTGGGCACGGGTTGGAAGCAAGTACCCTTTCGAGTAGCCCGGGGTGAAGAGGTCACTTAGCTAGGGCTCTGTTTAGCGCTGTGACCCTTGTGGTCCACACCTTCTGCTCCGCCTCCCACCCCCGGGAAGCGGCAATGCTTGGGGCTCCTTTAGATTTTCAGGTAGTGAAGGCGGAGGAGAGAGAGCAGGAGTTCTAGCTAGGGCTTCGCAAACCTCTTGGCTTGTCAGAGCCTCAGTTTTTAGGCCCTAACTTGTAATGAAAAGGGAAATGGTTTGTTCCCACTCAGAAGCCTTGTTCCCACATAAAGGGTCATGGTGATAAGGATGATAATGATGATGACTGCAGACAGCGGGCCCTAGTCCCCTCGGATTTTTGGCTTTGTAGTGTGGTCCCTTATATAACCCTCCCGCTTGAGGGGTCCTGTGACAAATATATGTTGAAGCTGGAATGTTCTTTGACTCCTGGTTCTTTGCAAAGCTGAGTTCTCATCTGTCAGATCTTAGCTCACATGTCACCTTTTCAGAGAGGCCTACTCTGACCACCCTATGTAAGGCCCCCTTCCTTCTCATGTAGCTCTGTTTCTTTCATCATGATTAGCATAGTCTAATTGTTTATTTCTATACCTGTTTATTATCTGGTCCCAACTAGAGTATAAACTTTGTGAAGGCAGGACAATATTTATCTTGTTCACCTCTGTATCCCCAGTTCCTAGAACAGTACCTGGTACATTCTTGGCTCTCAATAACTATTTGTGAATGATTGAAATTTGTCCTGATGAAATGGGAAAAAATTAAAGAGGAGGTTGGGAATTGTTTGCCTCCAGTGTTTTAGAATGATAACTAATGGCAGTATGAGGAATGTGTTGCCAGTGGTCCAGGTTGGAGACCAGATTGGAGAAGCCAAGGACTCCCTGTTGCTAAAATTCCAGAAGCTTTTTTCAGGCTTCACCTATCACAAGCTCTCTGTAGCATCTGGCAGTGCTCATCACCATGAGTCTATGAAATTCCTCCCTTCTTTCCCATAATATTCCTATTGGGTCTTTTCTGGTTCATGTGATCTCAGGGCAAATCTTTTGACTTTTCTGGAACTGAGTTTACTCATATATAAAATGATGCGATTGAGCTTGATAATCTCAAAGGTGTCTTCTAGTTCAGAAAGTGTGGAGGAGGGCGAGGAGTGGGCAAGAGTATAGATGAAGCAAGATTGACCATGGGTTGGTAATTGTTGAAGCTAGGAGATAAGTAATGGTGGCTCACTCTCTACTCTTCTACTTTTGTATATGTTTGAAATTTTCCATAGAATAAAGTTTTTTTAAAAAGGTCTGTGATTCTTTTTGAATCACCTCTTTGTTACTTCTCCCCTCCTTGACTGTGAGTGTTCGCTGATCCTGATCCTGGGCACTCATTCTCAGAGAGCTAATCCTTTCTTCTTGAATTAGCACTTAATGTGTGGAGGTCTCTCCGGTGTGCACCTCTCAGAACATCTTCTCTTCTACCTTTCAGTTCTGTATTTTCAGCTGCCTATAGGACTGGTTGGCGCCCTGGTGGCAAAGTGGCTAAGAGCTTGGCTGCTAACCAAAAGGTCAGCAGTTTGGATCCACCAGCTGCTCCTTGGAAACCCTATGGGGCAGTTCTACTCTGTGCTATAGGGTCGCTGTGAGTCAGAATTGACTTGATGGCAGCAGGTTTGGTTTTGGGGTTTATAGGACTGCTCTAAATTTCCTAGTTCTAGTAGGTGGGCTGCATATGGCCCAGATGATTAGTTGCTGGATCAGTTTCTGTGATGGTGGTATAGAAGGAATTAATAGGCACTCATCTTCCTAAAACTGTAAACAACATAATAGCAAAAAAAAAAAAAAAAATCTGATAGTAAATGGTCTATATGACTTACTTGGAAGCTCCACACAAGACTTGATGGGGAAACAACATGATGGGAGGGAGGTAGACTGAGATTATATTGAATATCTAGTAGTCATGTGTGATTTTGCTTCTAAAAGTTCAAAGTATTTAATAGGCATTAAAGAAAAATCAGAGCCTTTCACTTACTTGTCTGCTCACCTGATTTTAAAAGTCTTGCAGTCATGATCCACTGTTGATGGTGAATAGTAGATATGATCCTGTGTTCCCAGAGTTGTTGTACCTGGGTGGTGCAAACAGTTACAACGCTTGGCTGCTAATCAAAAGGTTGGTGGTTCAAGTCCTCCCACAGGTGCCTCAGAAGAAAGGCCTGGCAATCTGCTTCTGAAAAATCAGCTGTTGAGAACCTTATGGAGCACAGTGCTATTCTGACCCACATGTGGTCACCATGAGTCAGAGTTGACTCAGTGACAAATGATTTTTTTATTGTAAGCCCTGTGTAGCTACAAGTCTACATTTGTTTACATAATGTTGAAATGTCTTTCAGTTTTTAGACTCTTGATTTATAGAAATGTGACATGTTTTGACTAAATGAAGTGTTTTTGTCATTTCTAAATGTAGTTTCCTAGCTGTGTTTTCTTCTCCCTACCATTTTGTAAAATCTCAGTTTCACCCACTTAATCTTTCCCTCCCAGCCACATGCATTTCCCATTGGAACCAGATAAACTCAAAACTGGTTTTGAAAGAAAGGCTCAGAACAATAAAACTTTGATAGTTTCTATGTAACCTTTTAATATTGAAATCCTAATATCTCAACAATATTAAGATAAAGAAGAAAAAATACAAACCATCTCTCACACACACAACCTTGAATATCAGAGGACACTTGTGGCCATTTAGGATGATATACATTTCTAAAATTTCAAAGGGAATTTAAAAAGAAAAAAAAACTGCTTTACATATGATTGTAAAGAGAAAACTTATTTGCATATGTGAAAAGTAAACCTTTCAGAATTAACTGAGATTTGAAATACAATTTCAGTGAAGAAGTGTTTATCTCCAGTTTAAGATAATTATCATGTATTTCAAGGGGTGGTGATCATTTTTTCCCCACAGTCCAAGTAAACTTTCCCCAGTCTAATGTCAGTCAACAAGCATTGTTTCTTTATTATATGAAAAGTATTCTGCTACCTGTTGTAGCAAAGGTGAATAGAAGAAAGTTCCTGTTATCAGGAACTAAAAAATATGGCAGTGGAAACAATTTGCATTGAGAAGTACCAGAAAAATGGCACAGTGTGATATAGAGTATTTGAAAGAGCCTTTGGAAATTAGACAGAGAGTAGGGGCGAGACATTGCCAGCAAGGAAACAACATGAGTAAAAGTCAACAAAAGTATGTAATTGTATGGTGTGCTTAGTGGAGTGTGATGAGATATCACTGTGGTGAGTTTTGTGTACGAAAGGATTGGCTTTATGGAACTAGGTTTGAGAGGAAAGGATGTTAGTGAAGACAGAATGACTGGCTTGAATAATGCTATTACCATAGTCCAACTGTAAGATGATAAGGGTCTGTATCAGTAGGAATGGAAAGAAGTGGACAGATTAGACCAAGATTTTGAAGTTGACGAGACTTCGTGGTTTGTTAGGTGATGCAGAAGGAAGAGTTAAAGATGTTCCTAAACTCTTAAATAGGTAATAGTTTCATCTGTAGTAGGGAACTGAGATAAGAGTGAAAAGTATACTTAAAAACATATTGCAGCAGCATTATTCACAGTAGCCAGAAGATTGCAAACTACCCCAGTGTCCATAAGCAGAGGAATGAATAAATAAAATGTGTTATATCAATACAATGGAATATTACTCAGCCAAAAAGAGAAATGAAGACCTGATACATGCTATGACATGAATGGACCTTGAAAACATGCTGAGTGAAATAAGTCAGTCACAAAAGGACAAATATTGTATGATCCCATTTACATGAAATGTCTAGAATAGGCAAATGCATAGAGACCAGAGTTCATTAGTGGTTATCGGGGACGGGAGCCGGGGGAGGAGGGGAGTCATTGCTTAGGGGACACGGAGTTTCTATTACGGGTGATGGAAGAATATGGAAATGGATAGTGATTATGGTTGTACAACATGATGGACATGATTAATGTCACAGAATTGTGCAAATAAAAATGTTGAAATGGCAAACGTTTGGTCATATATATTTTTACTACAATTAAAAAATTTAAAAAAAGGCATATTACAACTCATCCATGTGATATGAAGAATGCAGTTGGAAATAGGTACATGATGCTCTAGAAATGGGTTGAAAATTAGAAATTACCCTATAATTGCATTTGCGGTATGTAGTGTTCAAAACAGTGGGGATACAACTGCCTTAAAGTGGTGGAGAGCAAGGGAGATAGAATAGGAAACTGACAAGTGATGGTACTGGAGGCAGAGGAACCGGGAAGCGTTAGTGTCACGGAAGCCATGGGAGGAGAGACATTTAAAAGAAAGGGAATCTGTAGTGTCATACTGTCGAGGGGTTGAATTGGAACAAGGCTTGAGATGGGAGCATTGGATTTATTGATATTTGAGAGAAGGTTTAGTAGAATGAATAAAAGCCAAATCTGAATATAATAAAACTAGCTTCCTCCTAACTAGATTGATAGAGTCATACTTTATTGAGAATTATTTCCTCTCCCTTTTAATTGTCTTTCACTACATGGCCAAAATATTAAGTTGAAATGTATCTTTCAATTTACTGCTTTTTATCGAGAAAAATTGTGCTTTTCATTTTTAATTCTTTTAAGTGACTGAACTGATTCTACTTTTTCTTTTTAAAAAGACCTCTATTACAGTGTGATCATTTCGGCATTCAATATAATAAAGGCGTAATGGTCCTGAAACGAAAATTTTCCCTATCTCTGTTGAAGAATTAAATTGACTGAAACAATATGTGGGCTGATAAATTGCATTTATTCACAAATCTCATCTAGATCATTTCAAAGTTCTGATCAGTCACACAGGGCAATGCTTAATGTGATGCTGGCTTTGCTTCTTGGTAGGGGCGGTCATCATTTGGTGAGAAAGAGTAATCATTTTAACATTTTTATCCCTTTTCTCTGTTTTGTAGGTTGGGTAGGAGGATGTGTCTGGTATCTGGAAAGAAGAGCTGGGCAGGAATCCCCTCAGAAGTTTATGCGCCTTTTCAGGACTGTCAATAAGCAGTGGATTACATTTCAGCACTTTAACTTCCTCAAGCGCATGGTATATTTAGAAGACCACCCTTATTCTGCCTGTCTCTGTCTGCCTTTACTTTCTCTCGTGTGAGGGAATTTCAGAAATTGCGATTGCAAGAAAAGTTTTAAGAAGGACTCTTTGAAAAGGACTTTTATTTAGTGTCCTCTTAAGTTTACGGAGCCCTGGCGGTGCAGTGGTTAAGAGCTCGGCTGCTTACCACAAGGTCAGCAGTTCGAATCCACCAAGTGTTCCTTGGAAACCATATGGGGCAGCTCTACTCTGTCCTATAGGGTTGCTATGAGTTGGAATTGACTCGACAGCAATGGGTTTGGTTTGTTTGTTTTTTTTACGTTTATCCAAGACTTTCATCTCTTATTTTAATTATTATTAACTGAAATCAAAATAATTCTGGCATTTGAGGTTCAAAGCATGGTCCTGAACGTATTGATTAGGTTTGGAGAAAGATTGAAAACTTCCGGCATATTCTAGCTAGGCTAAAGTTGGGAAAAGCTGAACTATTAGGCTACAACTTTGTCAATTATTTCAAGTTCTGTGAGTACATCAGTAATACAGAAGTCATAGCTTTGACAGTGTGGCCCTATGATATTCTTACATCAGCAATATATTTAAAAAGTTTTTTAATATATGTACTTTTGAGTAGGCACAAAGACATTTAGTTTTTGTAATTTGCTAGGCATTTTACAGTGGGCATTGGTAATGCATCTCAGTACTCGTGTGGGCCCTTATCTAGGTTGATTCCATGACACCGTGAGGACCAGTGAGGACACTTCCCACCTTCTCAAAGAACAGGGATCATACACTGGAGAATAATAGCTAAAAACTCATAACATGAAAGAAAAGTAAATTCATAATTGCAAGTCCTATTTAACTTTTCTCTCATTTCTTTCTTTTTAATTTAAAATGTCCTATCTTAAGTCATTTTTTGATAAGAGTTTTAAATTTCCAGATATGTTCAGTCTTTTTAAGTTGGGGGCCAAACGCAAATATGTGTATTACTTTTTTCATGTAAACAAGACTCTGAATTTATTTTTTATTTATTTATGACTGTGTAGTTATTATCTAAGACTAGTATATACTATTTCAAGCCTTTGTGATGTATAAAAAAGTCACTTAACTAGTTATCAGGACAGGCAGGTCCTAGTCCCAGGCCACCCATAACTGGTTGTTGATCATGTCAGTTAATTTCTGGGCCTTGGTTTCCTCAGTTAGAGAGATACTAATAATGATACATCTTCTTTAACAACTGGTGAGAAGATTAAATGAGATATGTATTGTATAAATTATAAAGTGCTTTTTAAAACTGAATGAAGTACCTCCCTACTAATGTTAGTAGTAGTTACTCAGTTTTGCCAGTAAGTGGTAGACACTGTCTGACTCTAACACCTGCCTTCTTCTACATACCCCACTGCTGTGAAGTCAGTGGGCTCTGGATTATAGAAAACGTTTTCATTGTGTTTGGAGTATTACACCTTCAGTTTATGGTGTAGTGTTGGGGGAATTCTTTCAAGGAACTTAAATTCTTAAGATTTTTTAAAACAGAATTCAAAAACCACTGCTGAGGCATTAAGTGCATATCTATAGAGATTTTGGTATAATGAGCACTCCATACATAGTGCTGAATTAACTAACGTTAAAGTTATAGGAAAATCTTTCAAGTCCCATAAAAACTGAACTGATAGGAGGGGTTAGTAAACAAAACCATTTAAGAGCATTTGGGCCATGGTTTTAGATTAACATATACTTTCTTATTTAGTATGTCACACAACTGCACAGAAGCCTCAGCCAGCAAGTAAAACCTAAGCCAGAACCAACGGCATCTTCTGTCCTTGAAAAAACATCTTCAGGTCAAGCCAAAGCAGAAATATATGAGATGAGATCTCTTTCACCGCCCAGCCTATCTTCATCCAGAAAGCCAAATGAAAAGGAGTTGATAGAATTAGACTCTGCCTCAATAATTGAAGGTTCGGTAGAAGTGGGAAAAGAGACACAAGATGAAAAACAATGGAAAGAGATGAAGCTGCATCTGGATGATTTGCCAGGAATTTTGGCTCGACTATCCAAAATCAAACTCACAGGTACTTTCCTTCTAGTATAGGTAGATGATTATTTGAAACTTTATTTTTAGTTAAATCAAAAGCTATTTTTACTTACTGATCCAAAAGCGGTATTTTGAAACTGCAGACCCTCTTGGTATTTTTCCTCTCATAGATTTAGATTTGAAATAAAGGTTTATAAATTCTATTTATACAGAATGTAAATATTATTACACTATAACTAAAGTCTTGTTTTATTTGTAATTAAAGTAGAATGTTAATCCTGCTTATTTCTTTGTCTTTTGTATTTTTAGACCTACTATAGTTTAAAGATGGCAATAAGATACTGAGTTCTCTATGTCTGAGTTCTGAAAACTGGATGGACTACACTGCTGTGCTTGGTGTGCCAGTGAGCCAGCAGTGACCACTGGTACTCCCAGTTCACTCTTCTTGCTTCTTATAGGGCTCCTGGGTGGTATTTGGGAATATTTAGAGTGCTTCCCTGAAAGGAGGTTTGGAACCAGATTTTTTTGCCTAATTCTAGCAAACTACACCAAATTCTATTGTGTGCTACTATGTCATTTGTTTGTCACAATCACCCAATGAGTCAGACAACGTATTATTACTATCCCATCTTATAGCTAAACTTAGAAATAGCTTATTCTGGGCTAACACTGTCTAGAAGGTGTATTCTGGGCCATTCTGCAAACCGAGGAAGACTTGGCCTCTCCTTTCCTTCTGGGATGACAATAAGGAGAAGGAACGTAATGGGTGAATGATAAAGTTAAACCAGGTACTCTTTGAGAAAGGAAAGTGGTGAATAATAGTACTGAGTCAGACTGAGGAAATGAAGAGATGAGGCAGAGAGACTTTTGAGAGTAGAGAAAGATAGGAGAAAGAGTGGTTTTGTTTGTTTGTTTTTAAAGAGAGTTGAACCTGAAATCCAGAGTAAAAAGAGGTAAACCAGGCTATTTCTTTTCTCGTTGACCAAGCTCACTTAAAGAAAACCTTTTTCTGGGAATGATGCATAGACTTAGGGAATTTGACAAGAGAGCTGAAGAATCTCAGTAAGACATATATAGTGTAATTCTAAAACAGTGAGACTAATTCCAGGTGGAATATTTAAAAACTAGTCTTCAGTGTTTATGATAGTTGAAAAGGAATCATCACATTTCTGTTATCTTTTCTCATACACAAGTGGTGTGATTGTCGTGGTGTTGATATATTAAGAATGGCTATAGATAAGATAAAATAAAAAGCTCTGGTGGTGCAGTGGTTAAGCACTCAGCTGCTAACTGAAAGATCACAGTTCAAACCTACCAGCTGCTCCACAGGAGAAAGATGTGGCAGTCTGCTTCTGTAAAGATCTACAGCGTTGGAAACCCTATGGGGCAGCTCTACGCTGTCTTGTAGGGTTGCTATGAATTGGAATTGAGTTGATGGCAATGGGTTTGGTTTTAGTTTGGTATAGATAAGATAGAATCCCTGGGTGAAGCAAACAGTTAATGCACTCACTGTTAACTGAAAGGTTGGAAGTTCAAGTCCACCCAGAGGCATCTTGGAAGAAAGACCTGGTAGTCTCCTTGTGAAGAATCAGTCATTGAAAACCCTATGGAGGACAGTTCTACTCTGACAACATGGGATCGCTATAGTCAGAATTGACTATATGGCAACTGTTTTTTTGTTTTTGTTTTTCACAGATAAGATATGGTCATACAATTGTCACCCCAAAAATGAGACCTGTCACTCTGTAGTCATAAGAAGTGACCTATTTCAATAGCAGGAGCCTGTTTTTTGTGTGTGCACCCATCATTCAACATGTCCACGTTAGTATCCCTACTTTATTCTTCAGATTAATTTTACTTTCTTAATCATCCCATTTCTGTCAGTTAAACCAGCATTCTTCTAGTCCCCCAGTTGAGAAACCTTAGGATCATTCTTCTGTGTGTCTGTGTGTGTGTCTGTGTGTGTGTGTGTGTGTGTGTGTGTGTGTGTGTGTGTGTACGTACGTACAACCATCACCACTATTTATTTTCAGAGCTTTTCATCTACCTAAACAGAAATTCTGTACCAATTGAACAATAATTACCCATCTCCTCCTCCCCACACTACTGGTACTTATTAATCTACTTTTGTTTCTATACATTTACCTATTCTAGATATTTCATATAAGTGGGATCATACAATATTAGTCCTCTCGTATATATGACTTATTTCCCGTAACATAATGTTTCCAAGATTCCTCTATGTTGTAGCGTGTATTAGAACTTCATTCCTCTTTATGGTTGAATAGTAGTCCATTGTATGAATATACCACGTTTTGTTTATCCTGTCATCTGCTGATGGACATTTAGGTTGTTTCTACCATCTGGCTATTGTGAATCGTGCTGCATTGAACACTGGTGTGCAAGTATCTGTTTGAGTCCCTGTTTTCAAGTTTTTTGGGTATATACCTAGGAGTGCAATTGCTGGGTCATTTTGTCGTTCTGTGGTATCTTGCATGTTGCTGTGATGCAGGAACCTTTGCCACCAGTATTTAAAATGCCAGCAGGGTCACCCATGGTGGACAGGTTTCAGTGGAGCTTCCAGACTGAGACAGACTAGGAAGAAGGATGTGGTGGTATCCTTTTGAAAAAACTGGCCAGTGAAAATCTTATGAATAGCAGTGGAACATTGTCTATGTAGTGCCAGAAGATGAGCCCCTCAGGTTGGAAGGCACTCAAAATATGACTGGGGAGGAGCTGCCTCCTCAAAATAGAGTTGACCTTAATGACCTGGATGGAATAAAGCTTTCGGTACCTTCATTTGCGTGACACAGAATAGGAAGAAACAGCTCCAAGCATCCATAAATAATCGGAGGGTGGAATGTATGAAGTGTGAATCTAGGAAAATTGGAAGTCTTTAAACATGAAATGGAATGCATAAAGATCAATATCCTAGGCATTAGTGAGCTGAAATGGACTGGTATTGGCCATTTTGAAATCAGACAGTCATATGCTCTACTATGCAGGGAATGACAACTTGAAGAGGAATGACATCACAATCATTGTCAAAAAGAACATTTCAAGATCTATCCTGAAGTACAACACTGTCAGTGATAGGATAATATCCATATGCCTGCAAGGAAGACCAGTTAATACGACTATTATTCAAATTTACACACCAACTACTAATGCCAAAAACGAGGAAATTGAAGATTTTTACCCACTTCTGCAGTCTGAAATTGATTAAACATGCAGTCAAGATGCATTGATATTTACTGGTGATTGCAGTGCAAAAGTTGGAAACAAAGTAGAGGGATCAGTAGTTGGAAAATATGACTTTGGTAATAGAAAAGACACTGGAGATCACATAATAGAATTTTGCAAGACCAGTGACTTGTTTATTGCAAATATCTTTCTTCAACAACATAAACAGTGACTATACACATGGACCTCACCAGATGGAAAACACAAGAATCAAATCGACTACATAGAGACTACATCTGCAGAAGCTCAATATCATCAGTCACAACAAGGCCAGGCACTGACTACGAAACAGACCATCAGTTGCTCATAGGCAAGCTGAAGTTGAAGAAAATCAAAACAGGTCCAGGAGAAACAAAATACGACCTTCAGTATATCCCAACTGAATTTAGAGACCATCTCAAGAAGAGATTTGACGCATTGAATGCTAATGACCGAAGACCAGAAGAATTGTGGGATGACATCAGGTTCATCATACATGGAAAAAGCAAAAGGTCATTAAAAAGATGGGAAAGAAAGAAAAGACCAAAATGGATGTCAGAAGAGACTCTGAAACTTGCTCTTAAATGTAGAGTAGCTAAAGCGAACAGAAGAAATAGTGAATTCAAAGAGCTGTACAAAATTTTCAAAGAGTGACTCTAGAAGAAAAAGTATTGTAATGAAATATGCAAAGACCTGGAGTTAGAAAACCGAAAGGGAAGAACACTCTTGGTATTTCTCAAGCTGAAAGAACTGAAGAAAAAATTCAAGGCTCGAGTTGCAATACTGAAGAATTCTATGGGCAAAATATTGAATGACCCAGGAAGTATCATAAGAAGATAGAAGGAATACCCAGAGTCATTGTACCAAAAAGGATCGGTAGACGTTCAGCCATTTCAGGAGGCAGCATATAATCAAGAACTGATGGTACTGAAGGGAGTAGTCCAAGCTGCACTGAAGGCATGGCTCCAGGAATCGATGGAATACCAACTGAGATGTTTTAACAAACAGATGTAGCACTGGAGGTGCTCACTCGTCTATGCAAAGAAATTTGAAAAGAGCTACCTGGCCAACCAACTGGAAGAGATCTATATTTGTGCCCATTCCAAAGAAAGATGATCAAACAATGCGGAAATTATTGAACAATGTCATTAATATCACACAAAAGTAATAATTTGCTGAAGATAATTCATAAACATTTGCAGCAGTACATTGACAGGGAACTGACAGAAATTCAAGCCAGATTCAGGAGAGGACATGGAAGGAGGGACCTCATTGTTAATGTTAGATGGATCTTGGCTGAAAGCAGAGAATACCAGAAAGATGTTTACCTGTGTTTTATTGACTATGCAGAGGCATTCGACTGTGTGGGTCATAGCCGATTATGGATAACATTGTGAAGAGTGGGAATTCTGGAACACTTAATTGTGCTCATACTGAATGAGTACATAGAACAAGAGACAGTTGTTCGAACAGAACAAGGGGATACTGCGTGGTTTAAAATCAGGAAAAATGTGCATCAGGGTTGTATGCTTTCACCATACTTATTCAAGCTGTATGCTGAGCAAATAGTCTGAGAAGCTGGACTATAGGAAGAAGAACATGGCATCAGAATTGGTGGAAAACTCACTAACAACCTGTAATACGCAGATGACACAACCTTGCTTGCTGAAAGTGAAGAGTACTTGAAGCACTTACTGATAAAGAGCAAAGACTGCAGGCCTTCAGTATGGATTACACCTCAACATAAAGCAAATAAAAATCTTCACAACTGGACCAGTAAGACAAATCATGATAAATGGAGAAAAGATTGAAGTTGTCAATGATTTCATTTTACTTGGATCCCCAATCATCGCCCATGAAAGCAGCAGTCAAGAAATCAAAAGATGTATTGCATTGGTCAAATCTGCTCAAAGAACCTCTTTAAAGTGTTAAAAAGCAAAGTTATCACTTTGAGGACTAAGGTGCACCTGACACAAGCCATGGTATTTTCAATCACCTCATATGTGTGTGAAAGCTGGATAATGAATAAGGAAGACCAAAGAAGAATTGATGCATTTGAATTATGGTTTTGGTGAAGAATACTGAATATACCATGGACTGCCAGAAGAATGCACAAATCTGTCTTAGAAGAAGTACAGCCAGAAGGCTCCTTGGAAGCGAAAATGGTGAGACTTCATCTCATGTAGTCTGGTTGTGTTATCATGAAGGATCAGGCCCTGGAGAACGACATCATGCTGATAAAGTAGAGGGTCGTAAAGTAGAAGGTCAGTGAAAAGGAGGAAGACCCTAAATGAGATAGATTAACACAATGGCTGCAACAGTGGACTCAAACATAGTAACAATTGTGAGGATGGCCTAGGACTGGGCAGTGTTTCGTTCTGTTGTACATAGGGTTTCTGTGAGTCACAACCGGCTTGATGGCACCTAACAACAACAATGTGTCTGTCCTTATACCATTATCACATTGTTTTGATTACTGTAGATTTGTAGTACGTATTAAAATCAGGAAGTGTGAGTCTTCCTACTTTGTTTTCCTTTTACAATCTTGCTTTGGCTGTGTGGAACAATTTGCAATTCCATGTGAATTTGAGGATCAGGTTTACCATTTCTACAAAAAGGCTCTTGGAATTTTGATAGGAATTCTGTGGAATCTTTACATCGCTTTACATAGAATTGACATCTTAAGAATGTTAGGTCTTCCAATCCATGAACATGGGATGACTTTCCATTTATTTAAACTTCTTTAATTTCTTTCAGCAATGTTTTATAGTTGTCATTGTGCAAGTCTTTCATCTACTTGGCAAATTTATACCTGGGCATTTTATTCCTTTAGATGCTGTTGTAAATGGAATTGTTTTCTTAATTTTCTTTTCAGATTGGTCATTGCTGGTGCGTAGGAACACAACTGATATTTGTGTGCTTATCTTGTACCTTGACACTTTGCTGAATTCATTTATTAGCTCTAGTAACTTTCTGGTGGATTATTTGGGTTTTTCTATACATTGGATCATGTCCTCTGTGAACAGAGATACTTTTACTTCTTCCTTCCTGATTTAGATACCTTTTATTTCTTTTTCTTGCCTTGTTGCTTTGACTAGAACTGCCTGTACAGTGTTGAATAGCAGTGGTGAAAGTGAGTATTCTTGTTCCTGATCTTAAGGGGAAAGCTTTCAGTCTTTCACCAATTAAGTATGATGTTAGCTGTGAAGTTTTTATAGAGACCCTTTATTATGTTTAGGAATCTCCCTTCTATTCCTAGTTTATTGAGTGTTCTTATCATGAAAAGGCATTGAATTTGTCAAATCCCTTTTCTGCATCAAGTGAGGTGATCATGTGTTTTTTGTTTTTTGTTTTTTTTAATCATTTGTTCTATTAGTGGTATGTATTACATTGATTTTCTTATGTTGGATCACTCTTGCATTACCGGTCATGGTGTATAATCCTTTTGGTCCTGGTATATAATTCTTTTATTATGCTTCTGGATTCGTATTTTGTTGAGGATTTTTTGCATCTATATAAGGAATCTTGGTCTGTAATTTTCTTTTTTTGTAGTGTAGTTATCTGGCTTTGGTATTAGGGTTATGCTGACCTCATAGAATGAATTAGGAAGTGTTCCCTTCTCCTGTTTTTTGATGCATTTAAGAAGGATTGCTGTTAATGTCTCCTTAAACGTTTGGTGGAATTCACCAGTGAAACCATCCAGCCCTGGATTTTTCTTTATTGTGAAGTTTTTGATTAATGATTAAATAATATAGATCTGTTGAGATTTTCTATTTCTTCCTGAGAAATAGAAAAGTTTAAGTAGTTTGTGTGTTTCTAGAAATTTGTCCATTTTCATGTAGGTTATCTAATTTGTAGGTGTTCAATTGTTCATAGTATTCTCTTATATTCCTTTTTATTTCTGTTTGATCAGTAGTAATGTCCCCTCATTCATTTCTGATTTTAGTTATTTGTGTCTTCTCATTTTTTTTCTTTTGTCAGTCTAGCTAAAGGGTTGTCAATTTTATTGAACTTTTCAATGAACCAACTTTTAGTTTCATTGACTCTTTCTATTGTTTTTCTATTCTGTATTTCATTTATTTCCACTCTAATCTTTATTATTTCCTTCCTTTTTGTAGCTTTGGGCTTAGTTTGCTCTTCATTTTCTAATTCCTCAAGGTGTAAAGTTAGGTTATTAAAATTTGAGATCTTTATTCCTTTTTAATGTAGCTTTTTACCACTATAAAATTTCCTCTGAGCACTTCTTATGCTACATCCCATAAGTTTTGATACATTGTACTTTTATTGTTATTTTCTAAATATTTTCTAATTTCCCTTTGATCCATTGTTTATTCAATAGTGTGTTGTTTAATTTCAATGTATTTGTGACATTTCCAGTTTTCCTTCTGTTATGGATTACTAGTTTCACTCTGTTGTGGTCAGAGAAGATACTTTGTAAAATTTATTGAGATTTGTGACCAAGCATATGATCTTCTCTGCAGAATGATGCACATGCACTGGAGAAGACTATATATTGTTCTGTTATTGGACAAAGTGTGTGTCTGTTAGGTCTAGTTGGTTTATAGTATTAAATCCTTTATTTTCTTATCCATCTTTTGTCTATATGTCTTATCCATTATTGAAAGTGGTATATTGAAGTCTCCAAATATTATTTTAGGACTGTCTATTTCTCTCTTCAATTCTGTCAATGTTTGCTTCATATATTTTGGGACTGTGTTGTTAGATGCATGTATGTTTACAATTGTTATAGCATCTGGATACATTGACCTTTTTATCATTATATAATGCCCGTCTTTGTTTCTTTTGGGGCCCTGGTGGTTTAGTGGTTAAAGAGCTCAGCGGCTAACCAAAAAGTCATCAGTTCAAATCCACCAGACGCTCCTTGGAAACCCTGTGGGGCAGTTCTGCTCTGTCTTATAGAGTCTGTATGAGTCGGAATGGACTCGACGATAATGAGGTTTTGTCTCTTTTAACAGTTTTTGCCTTAAAGTCTATTTTGTTTGATATTAGTATACCCAAAGCAGCTCTCTTTTGATTACTATTTGCATGGAATATGTTTATCCGTCTTTTCACTTTCAATATATTTGTGTCTTTGGATCTAAAGTGAGTCTCTTGTAGGCAGTATATACTTGGATCACATTTTTGTATCCATCCTACCAATCTCTGCCTTTTGTTTGGGGAGTTTAATCTATTTACATTTAAAGTAATTACTAATAAGGAAGGACTTATGCCATTTTGCTTTTTGTTTTCTGTCTATCTTATGCCTTTATTGTCCATTTCCTCCAGGATTGCCTTCTGTTTTTTCCTAATCTTGATTTTTTTTTTTTTTTTTTTTTTTTTTAGTGAACCATTTTGGTTGCCTTCTCATTTCCTTTTATGTATATTTCTAAAGATACTTTCTTTGTGGTTACCATGGGGATTACATTTGACATCTTAAATTTATAACACTCTAGTTTGTATTGATACCAACTTAACTTCAATAGCATACAAAAACTCTGTTCCTGTTCAGTTTTGTCCCCCACCTTCTTTATGTTGTTGTCACAAATTATATCTTTACACATTATATACCCAATAATATAAGTGTATGATTATTTTTCATGCTTTTGTCTTTTAAATCATGTAGCCTGTATCAAATAGAGTTACAAATCAAAATACAATAAAACTGCTCTTTATATTTGCCCATGACATATTACCTTTACTGGAGATCTTTATTTCTTTATACAGCTTCAAGTTACTGTCTAATGTCCTTTCATTTCAACCTTAAGGACTCCCTTTAGCATTTCTTCTAGGATAAGTCTAGTGGTAATAAACTCCCTCAGCTTTTATTTGTCTGGAAATGTCTTAATTTCACCTTCATTTTTGAAGGACAATTTTGCCAAACATAGATGTATGCCCGCCTCCCTGTGCAACCCGAGCCAATCTGGGCAGAAGGGCTGCGGTTCCCACCCGGTCAGGTCAGGCAACTCCTTGCTGCTTCCGAACCATCTGTCTCTCCCCTGCCACTCAGTCTGATTCCTCAACTTTGGCTTTTTCAGGACTCCTAGATATTCATATGCAATCAAATCACTTGTTTTTTCAGGTCTTTGTTGTAAGAGGGACATAGGAAGCCATCTGACTACTCTGCCATCTCGGCTCCACCTCCTAGATAGTTAAACACTTGATAGTTTAATTTGTGTTATATTTTACCTAAGATTTTGAGAACAGAAGCCTTGCCATATACTTGTTGAGTACTTCTAGCTATCTTGGTACAATGCTTCTCACTTGGTAGGCACTTGCTTTTAAGAGGGAAATTGACAAACTAAAGTCTTCCAGAGGAGGCAGCCACAAGGAAGAGGGGATATGAAAACCCTAGCACTTGGGGAGTGGATTGTTTTGCTTGGAAAGGGAAGGGAGAAGGGAGAAAGATGGTGAGAGAGAGGACAATGAACAAATGATAGGCATCTTCAGTTATTTGTAGCCCAGTTCACTTAAAGGTACAATTCATACAGTTAAATTTATAGTCTAGAAGGCAGAACTTAGGAGATTGCATGTGCTAACAGGGGGGCAGAGCCCTTCAGTCTGAAGAAGAGTTCTTAGGAGAACTAGCCTGAAGTGAGATGGCTGCCTTGTAAGATAATGGCCTTTGTCATTGGAATCATCCAAGTGAAAACAGATCACTTTTAAAAGTTGAAGAAAGTGTTCCTGCATTGTATAGTGGGTGAAACTGACTAGTACTAAGTCCCCTTGGAATACTAAGAGGCAGTATTTATTGGTTCTCTATCAGAATTAATGCACTTGAATTTTGGTGTTGGGGAAGAATATTAAATTTACTGTGAATGCCAAAAGGACAAATAAATCAGTCTTAGAAGAAATACAACCAGAATTGTATCTTTAGAAACAAGCATGGTTAGACTCACTTCAGCTTACTTACTTTGGGCATGTCATTAAGAAAGACCAATCGCTAGAAAAGGACATCATGTTTGCTAAAGTGGAGGATCAGCGAAAATGAGAAATCCTCAGTGAGATGGACTGACACAGTGGCCACAACGATGGACTCAAACATACCAATGACCATGAAGACGGCACAGGACCTGGTAATGTTCCGTTCCATTATACATAAGATTGCCATGAGTTGGAGCCAACTAACTAACTAACCATGTACCCCATTGTGCTAGGTTCTCACAATACAGATAACTCCCATATGGTTTCTGTTATCAAGAGGAAGTTGATAGTCTCATAGGGAGATATTATATACACACACGCATAAAAATAAAATGGTTGTGGTCAGATACATCTGTATTTCAAACCCAAAATTCTTTCTTAATATCTATGTGATCTTGGGCAATTTGCTTAACCTTAGAGTGCCTTAGTATCTTCACCTGTAAAATAAAGGTAATTAATAATTTCATGGCTTCATTGTGAGAATTACATGAGATGATACATGCGAAATACCTGTGTGCCTAATGTTATAGGTACTTTATATATTTTAGCTATTATTAATGCTATTATTATTACTCTATCTGTCACTAGGGAAATAAATGTTTATAGGTGCTATCTATAATAGATGTGTGCCTAAGGTAGAATGAGGACCCAAAGAAGGGAGTTTTGCTTCTGCCTGTGGAGGAGGTTGAGGTGGATGGGTATTTATTAGGCAGAGAAGGCAAGGAGAGGAATTGTAAGCAGAGGGAGAAGCCTTAGCAAAGGTAAAGAAGCATGATACATCCTAGCATGTTCAGGAAACTGCAGGTAATACTGTGTCTCGAATGTGATGTCAGAACGGTGCTTGCTGAGGTTAAAGAGTTAGGCAGGGGCCGTATTGTCGTATTGGCATGTATATCTTGCTAAAGAGTTTTGGCCATTATACCATAGCAGTGGAAAGTCCTGGAAGGTTCTTTGGAGGAACATGATCATTTTCGTGTTTTGTCCTATTTCTCTGTTAGTATCTTTAAATTACTGTTAATAATAGGCTTATTATAAAAATAAAAATTTTCAAATACAGAAGCGTACATCTTAAACTGTAACAGTATCCTTTTCCTCCATTCTAGATAAAACCCCTGCTTCAAATGTAGCCTTCTAGATATATACGAATATGCAAACATAGTTAAAGATACAGATATGGTTATTCGCTTTCTTTATTGGAAATAGGATCATACTCTATATATGATTCTGCAACTTGCCATTTTCTCCTAACAGTGACAGTATTCACCTCACTGCATACTATTCTGTTATATGGATTTGTCATCATTTATTTAACTAATCCAGTGAAGTGTTTCCAGTTTTTTGCTATAGAACAATTCCGTATATGTAAGTCTTTACTGTAGGATCAGTGTTTTAGAAATGTAATTGCTAATGTTAAACATTTTAATTTTTTTTTTTTTTTTATATATCTTATTGTACTTCAGGTGAAGGCTCACAGAA
>NW_004443976.1:3889437-3934346 GCF_000243295.1 Trichechus manatus latirostris | reverse complement strand
TTGGAATGGAGAGATGAGAGACTATGAAATGGAGAAAAACAGAAAGGGGAAGAGGAAGAAAAGAAAAGAATGAATAAATAAAAATCAGAAAGGTTAAAGAACCGCACAGTTCCCAGGGATCCCACTGATGCATCTATGAGGTCTGGGGAAGTCGGTCTCAGGTGTTGCAGTACAGCCTGGCTAGAAGGCGTAGAGGTATAGAGGTATACAACGCCTGGTATTCAGGGATCAGAAAGTGAAGGAAGATATAGAGAGACAAGAAACTGAGCAATGAAGAAAGACAAAAAGGGAAAAAGAGGGAAAAGAAAACAAAACAAATTAAAAAACAAAAAAAAAAAAGAACAAGAAAGGGCCCCCCAAAAAACAGAAAAAAAAACCCAACGAGAAAAGAAATGCCTTCAGGGATCCCTCCTCACGTCTGTGAAAGCTAAAGGGGAGTTCCTTGCCACGCAGCTCCGCCTGGCCAGAAAGGGCTCCCAACTCAAGAAAAGGAAAAGAGAACAAACAATTCAAAACGAACAAACGAACAAAAGCCCCGGGATCCCACCAGTGCGGTAGCCCAGACCGGGTAGCAGCTCCACACTCAAATGGAGCTCCGCAGCCCCTCAGAAAGAAGCAAAGATGGCGCACGGAGCCAGGCACTCGAGCGAAAGGAGGGGGAGGCGGCGATAGGCAAGCAAGAAGTCCAAAGAAGCAGGAAAGAAAAAAAAATCAACACCAGCAGCCAACAGATGGCACTCAGAGAGCCAGATACTGCGGGCTGGTGTTTCTGGACAAGAGACTGTGTCCACGGGAAGCAGAGGCGGCCGAGTGTGGTGAAGAAGGGTAAAGAGTGGGAAAGCGTATATCACAAATTTCCGGTGCTCTGGAGCTCCTCAGGAAGAAGCAAAGATGGTGCACGGAGCCAGGCACTCGAGTGAAAGGAGGGGGAGGTGGCGAGAGGCAAGTGAGAAATCAAAAGAAGCAGAAAAAAAAAAAGCAACACTAGCAACCAACAGATGACACCCAGAGAGCCGCCTGCTTGGGTGTGTGGAATCCAAGCAGCCGGCGCTTCCCGGTCAAGAGCCTGTGGCCACGGGAAGCAGAGGAGGCCGAGCCGGGGCGAAGAAGTGTGGGGGGTGGAAAAGCGCACACCGCAAATTACTAGTTGTTTTGTCTCCCACTGGACCCTCTGTGAGGCTGCTTTCTTGTACCTCCGTTTGCTGGTCTCCGATACGAGTCCAAGATGGTGGATCCGCGCTGCATTAGCTGGTAGGGGACCTCTGCATGAATCTCTCCTTGCTCTCCTTTCTCTGTCAGTTTTCTCACTCAATTTGGTGCTTGGCTGAGTTCTTTATCTCTTCATTTGATGTTTTAGGGTTTCAGGATTGTTGTATTCTCTGTTTGGCTTAGTTTTTTGGATCTTTGCTGTGGACGGACAGCATAGTGCTTCTGCCTAGAGGGCCATTTTGCCGGAACGGAAACATTTTAATTTTTGATGGATCAACCAATTTGTACCTAAAAAGGTAGTAGAATTTACACTGCATCCAATAGCATATTGGAAGGAAATTTGTTTCCCTCTGTATATACTTTGCTTGTGCATAAGCCATCTTTACTAGTTTTGGCAATTTGAGAATTGAAAAACACATTTCTTTCGTTGTGTTAGTTTTCATTTTTAAAGTTTTGGTTGGATTTAACATCTTTTCCTGAGTGTTTGCCTCTTATATCCTCCGTGGTTTCCTACTGACGTTTTTAGAGCTCTCTGTGTATAAAGAAAATTAGCATTTTGTTCATCATATGTATTACACATATTCTTTCCCACATTTTGTCTTTTTTTGTTTTACTTTATTTGTGATATTTTGTTGTTTTATTTTGCACCACAGAGATTTAAAATTTTTTATTTATTCAAATGTATTGGTATTTTTTATTTATGACTTCTGGATGTCATGTCATGCTTAGAAAGGTTTTTGTAAAAGTATCTTTCACGTTTTCTCCTGGTACTTTTATATTTTTGTTATATTTGCTAAGGGTTTGGAACCACCTGGAATGTGTTTCAGTAAAAGGAATAGAATTGATTAAGAAAAATACTGTCGGCATTATTGAACAAGTGTCCCCTGTGTTTGTAAATAAAGTTTTATTGGAACACAGCTATGCTCATTTGTTCTGTGGCTGATTTTGTGCTGTGGTGACAGAGTTGAGTAACTATAACACAATTATGACCTGGAAAACCTGATATACTTACTATCTGACCCTTTATAGAAAAAAATTGCCAACCCTCGCTGTAGGGCATAGACCAGTGAGAGACAAGAATGATGGCAGACAAATCAATGGATATCAACTGAGGAATTACTTGGGCTGAACTAAGGCTGGTGGGGAAGTAGAAAAGGGTAGAGAGAGAGAGAAATATTAAGGAAATAGAATTTACAGACTCTTAGGCAGATGTGGTGGAGTGCTAGGGAGGCATAAAATAATAGGTTTAGGACATGTAGTTGTAAAGAGTTTGAATTACTTCCAGTGGAGCAGGCACTCTCCAGTTCTCGTTTTTATCCTCTTACACCCGACCTAGTTCTCTGAGCATCATTGTGGTGACCTTTGGAGCTAGCCTGCCTGGGCTCAAATGTCAACTCTTAGTAGATGAATGACCTTGATCAAGTTCTATAATCTCCCTATGCCTCAGTTTACCTGTCTGTAAACTAGGGATGATAATAATGCCTACTTCAGGGGTGGTTATGAGTATTGAGTGAGTTAACCTTTGCAAATTACATAGAAGTGCCTGGTGTATGTTAAGAACTATATACATGTTTTTTTAAATAAAAAATAAATTCACCTGGTTTCCCCAGATATTTGAGTTTGTTGCCCCTGCTCTAGAAAAACTCCCAGGCTTCTGGTATGGAAGACTGGATAAATGGTGGTATTGAATTTTAAGAATGTGAGCACTGAAGGAAGAAGCAGATTTGAGAAAAAGATAATGAATTTAATTTGGAACATATGGAATTTCATTGCCATTGGCATATCCACACGGAGAGAACCCATGGGCAGTTGGCTGTGAAGGGACAGGAGCTCAGATAAAATGCTGGGCTGGAAGAATGAGGGGTCTTCGGCGTGCTATTGCCAGCAAAGCCACGGTAGTGAAGGTGGGTACCACTGGTCAGCATGTAGGTGACCTGCGCCGAGGTCCAGGGTCTGGAATTTGGAGTGTATGTTCTTTAAAGGATTAGGTAAGGTATAGAGTGGAGTCTGCAGAGAACATAAGAAGTGGGCAGAGGAGAACAGGAAAGAGTTTTGTCACAGAATCTCAAAGAACAGAAATGATTCATAAAGAAAGTCAAATGCTAGGGGTCTACTAAGAAGCCTGACTGGAAAGACTTATTTTATTTGGCACTGAGGAAGTCAGTGCTGACTGATTGCTAAATCAGTAAATAATTATCAATGTTTTCTCTTCTTAGAGTCTTAAATGAGCTGCTTAAAATAATTAATTTTAAATAATTTCTTAAAGTCTATTCTTGCAGTGCATTATGAAGAAAAGAAGGTATGATAATTGGTTTAGAATCAGCTTTATTTGGGGAGCGGGAGGCTCATCTTCCTTTGCTTCATACTGGCTACAGTTGTATTGTTTTTCCTTTTATACAGCTTATGTGATTATATATTTAAATTGACATTCCAGATGTAGGGTTTGGTATCTAAAACACAGTGTCCGAAATCTAAAGCAGTTATTAAATTACTTATTTATGGTTACGTTGTGTAGTATGTCAGCGTGCTGAGGCGCGCACATGCACAGGGTAAAGTGGCGATTCCCGCCCCCCCAGCCCCATGGTTTCAGATCCCATAGACCTGGAACAGGACCTAGAGATCTACATTCTTGATGAGCATGCCAGGTGATACTGGTGCAGGTGGTCCTGGACCACACTTCAAGAAAGTCAAGTAGGTGTTGTGGAGGCTGAGAGCACTGGTCCCAGGCCGGGTGGTGTGGGCTGATACGGAGAGAGCTCACCTGGTAAGAGCCAGAGTAGCGTCCCCACCGCTGGCAGCAGTAAAAGGCAGCTGGGCAGAATCTGGACCGCACAAGAGAGGCATGCAAAAGCCAGATGCACCAGGAAAGAAGGGAGCAGCAGATTCACTGACAGCCACAGATGGAAAATTCCTGGGACGGTAAACTTCCCCCCAGTATCATTTTATACATTCCATGCCCCAGGTTGGTGGATGGGCTAAGTGAATTAAAGTCATTTCCTTCCGCTAATTCCATGTAAAGAGGCAGCACCCTTTGGGTAACCCTTACCCTCTTATCTGACCTTTTAACTTCTCTGTTTAGTTTATTACTTAAATTCACACATGTCTTGGAGTCAGCAGGTTTTTTTTTTTTTTTTTTAAGAAAACCCTAATATCTATCAATTGATTTCTTTCTGACTCTTAACATCTTGAGCAATTCATTTATAGCTAATGATAGCTGAGGCAGAAATATCTGGAAGTCAATGCTCACTTTTATAGAACTAGTCCTTTCTTTTCCCTTTTTGTTTATAGCTATAATATACCAAGAATAATTAACTGTAGAATAGGTGAAGGACCATATAGTGATCATACATATATTTCATTTGTAAGATAGCAGGATGCAGCAGCCTGATGCCTAGGCATTCATGCAGGGTCTGGGCAAAATGTTTTCTTTTTGTGCTAATGCTACCTAAAGATTTTTTATTATGAAGGGAAGTAAGACGGAGTTTATAAAGAGGGAATAATATGTCTTTCGTGAATTTATCTTGCCAAATGAGTCATTTACAATATGTTTTTGAAGTTTATTGCAAGGACCACACTGGGGTGAAAAAATTTTATTTGGATTAGGATCATAAGAGGCTTTGGTGACTCAGCTGAGTTTATAGTTAATATAGATCAATAAAACAGAATTTTTTTTTTCCCTGAATAACGTCTGTGCTGAAAAGCTATAGCACATTTTCTGAGACCAGACCACTAACAGATTATTTATTGGAACCAATAGATTATGCTGTTGATGGAACTGGCATACACTGTATTCTGTCAACGTATATATTTATATATATATACACACACATACATTTTTTCTTTTTTACTTAGAGCCTATAATGTTGCTTTTAATTGAAATAGAATAAGACTAAACCCATTGCCGTTGAGTCAATTCCAACTCATAGCGACCCTATAGGACAGAGTAGAGCTGCGCCATAGGGTTTCCATGGAACGGCTGGAGGATTTGAACTGCTGACCTTTTGGTTTTCAGGCAAGCTCTTAACCACTGTGCCACCAGGGCTCTGAAATAAGAATGGATGTGCAAATTTATTTTAGATTGCTTATGTAATTTTTAAAAATCAACTTACTGCGAGATTTTCAGCTATCAGATAGCTGTATCAAAAGGGATTTTCTGCATTTTCATACAGATACTAATTGAATGGAATTGTAATTTCTTGAATTTTAATTTATATTTTGAAATAATTGCCTTAATATTATATACTTATTAAATATAAAACAAAGCAAACAAAAAAAAAATGTTACCATGGAGTCACTTCTGACTCATAGCAACTCTATAGGACAGAGTAGAAGTACCCCATAGGATTTCTAAGGAGCAGCTGGTGGATTCGAACTGCCAGCCTTTAGGTTAGCAGCCAAGCTCTTAACCACTGTGCCACCAGGACTCTGAAATATACCCCAAACTAAACCCACTGCTGTCGAGTTGATTCTGACTCACCACAATCCCATACGCTTTCCAAGGCTGTACATCTCTACGGAAGCAGACTGCCACATCTCTCTCCCACAGACCAGCTGGTGGTTATGAACTGCTGACCTTTCAGTTAGCAGTCGATCACTTTAACCACTGCACCACCAGGGCTCCTTTTATTAAATATAGTCGTGTTTTAATTATATAACTGTTAAATGTTTATTTTTAGAAAACATAGAAAATACAGATAAGCATAAAACGGAATGAAACCCCCATATAACTCCATCATCTCAAAATAATTATCATTTTGAAAATTTTAGTGTATTCTAGAATTTTTGTATGCATCCATATTCATATATTTTTGCTTTTTAAACAAATGGAAGTTCATAATGTAAATCCTTTTCATAATTTTTTAAAAGTTTATTTTCTTCATGTATCTTTTTGTGTAAATATGCCTATCCTATATTTTTGGTGACTTTTCTTTTTTTAATTTTAAAAATAGTAAGCGTTAAACCAAAGCTCATAGTAATATACAGAGACCCTCCAGGCTGTGCAGTAACCAGTTCTTTACATTCAGCTTTTCAGCCTTTTTCTCTGTACAGTCTGTGTTGTGACTCTGGAGTCAGACTGTCTACCATTCATTAACTTTGTGATCACAGGTACATTATTTCAAGTATCTAAGCCTTGATTTCTTCATCTGTAAAATGGGCATAGTGCTACCTCAGAAAATTGTTCTGAGTGTATTATGAGAATACAGGTAATATATAATTTTTGTTGTTTGTTTTATAAAAATGGGGTCATACTGGTCTCATCCCTTCGGGAGCAAGGGAGAATGAAGAGAACAGGATACAAGGAAAAGATTAGTCCAAAGGACTAATTGTCCACAGCTACCAAGGCCTCCACCGGACTGAGTCTAGTACAGCTAGATGGTGCCCGGCTACCACCACTGACTGCTCTGACCAGGATCACAACAGAGGGTTCTGGACAGAGCTGGAGAAGGATGTAGAGCATAATTCTAACTCACAAAAAAAAGACCAGATTTACTGGCCTAAAGGAGACTGGAGAAACCTCGAGAGTATGGCCCCCAGACACCCTTTTAGCTCAGTGGTGAAATTACCTCCGAGGTTCACTGTTCAGCCTGGGAGTAGACAGCCCCGTAAAACCAAATGAGACTAACGAGGTACAGGAGTCCAGTGACAAGGGCCAGAAAGCAGAAGGGGACAAGGAAGCTGGTGATAGGGAACCCAAGGTTGAGTAAGGATATTGTTGATGTGTTGTGAGATTGTTAACCATTGTCATAGGGCAACATTTGTAGTAACTGTTAAATGAGAAACTATTTTGTTCTGTAAGCCTTCATCTTAAGTGAGAATAACAGCACAATTCGAAGAGTGTAGTCAATGTCACTGAACTGTGTATGTAGAAATTTTTGAAACGGTGTATCTTTGGCTATGTGTATTTTCACCAAAAAAAAGAAAAAAATGTTGAGAATTTAGAGGGTTAAAATGTTGTGGGGTTGTTAACCAATGTCATTAAACAACATGTGTACTACCGTTTCATGAGAAACTATTTGTTCTGTAAGCCTTCACCTGAAGTACAATAAAATATATAAAAAAAAAAAAATGGGGTCATATTACACATTGTTTGTTTGCTTTCTTCCCTAAATATTGTATTGCAGAGTTATACTTACTCATCAATACAATTAAACATATTTCCTTTTTTTAAAGGTTGCTAATATTGTTGCTATGAGTTGGAATCGACTTGATAGCAAGGGGTTTCGTTCAAGTTTTAGTATTCTATAGTGTGTGTATGATTAATCTATTTAACCATTTCCTTATTAATAGATATTTAGGTAGTCTCTGACTTTTTGCTATTAAAAATAATGGTTTTTTAAATTTACAAAACGCATACCTGATAAAGGTCTTGTATCCAAAATATGCAAAAAACTTTTAAAACTCCACAATAAGGAAACAAACAACCCAATTATAAAACAGCCAGTAGATCTGAATAGAAACCAAAGAAAATATTCAGATGACAAATAAGCACATGAAAAAATGCTCAACATCATATGTCATTACGAAAATAAAACCAAACCTGTTGCTGTCGAGTCGAGTCTGACTTATTAGAGAATTGCAAATCAAAACAGCAGTGAGATACTATTACACACCTCTTAGAATGGCTGGGGTTCACAATTTGTGTTGTACAGTCCTATGGTTTTAACAAATGTGTACTGTTACATGTCCACCATTAACAATATCATACAGAATAGTTTTACTGCCCTAAAAATGCCCTCTGTTCTGCATTTATCCCTCCCCCCACCCCCTGTAACCCCTAGCAACCACTGATTTTTTTCACTGTCTCTATAGCTTTGTGTTTTCCAGAATGTCATATTAGTTGGAATCATACAGTATGTAGCTTCTTTCACTTAGCAGTGTGCATTGACGTTTCCTCTATGTCTTCTCATGGCTTGATAGCTCATTTCCTTTTATCATTAAATCGTACTCCGTCGTACGAATGTACCACAATTTACTATCTATCCATTCACCTGTTGAAGGACATCTTCTTTGCTTCCAGTCTTGGGCAATTATGAACAAAACTGCTATAAACATTCACGCACATGTTTTTATGTGGCATAATTTTCATCTCATTTGGTTAAATACCTAGAAGCATGATTGCTAGATCATATGGTAAGCCTATGTTTAGCTTCATGAGAAACTGCCAGACTGTCTTCCACAGTGG
Source organism: Trichechus manatus latirostris (assembly GCF_000243295.1). Classification (NCBI taxonomy): domain Eukaryota; kingdom Metazoa; phylum Chordata; class Mammalia; order Sirenia; family Trichechidae; genus Trichechus; species Trichechus manatus. Next base: position 3,925,954 of record NW_004443976.1, on the reverse strand, counting down.
TTGTCCATTCTGCATTTCCACCAGTAATGAATGGCGGTTCCTGTTGCTCCACATCCTCACCAACATTTGGTCGCTGCTAACCTAAAGGTTGGTGGTTCAAACCCACCCAGGGGCACTGCCAAAGAAAGTCCTGGTAATCTGCCTCTGTAAAGATGACAACCAAGAAACTCCTATGCAGTACTTCTTCTTTGTCATGCATTTAAGGTTGCCATGAGTTGGAATAGACTCGAGGGCAAAGAGTTTGGGTTTTTTGTTTCTAATGTAAACTATGGACTTCAGTTAATAATAATGTATCACTATTGGTTCATCAGTTATAACAAACATACCACAGGAATGTAGGACGTTTATAATAGGAGAAACAGTTGGGGGTGAAGAGGGACGTATAGGAACTCTGTATTTTATGCACAATTTTCGGTAAAATTAAAACTGCTTTAAAAGATAAAGTCTATTAAATGATTTTTAATATCATGATATATATGTCCTTGTATACACTTATTTTTGAAGGTTAGATCCTTAGAAGTACATCATTGCTTTCAATGGATAGATAGCCTGCCAGTGCAATTATACCCTAATTTATTTACTGTTCTTCTATTAGGTTATGTTACTTTTTATATTACAAATAGTGCTGTAAATGAGTATCTTTGAAGTTAAATCTCTGATCATTTTCATAGGATAAGGATGTGCAAGTGGCTTTGCAGGGTCAAATACTTTTAAAGCTTTTGATTTTCATTGGCAAATTTCCCTTAAGAAAGGTTTTACCAGTTTATGCTAATTCACCATACTTTGACCAATGATAAATAATAATATATTTTTCTGAATAACTCTATCAGTTTAATTGTTGAAATTAATTTTGCACTTAAAATTACCGATGAGGTATTGTATTTTTCGTATGTTGATTAGTGATTTGTGTTTTTTTGTGAATGGCCTGTTTGCTTTGCAGCCATTCTTCTCCTCTACTTGTCTTTGTTTATTATACTGAAGAACTGAATCTATTATATGTGTCTGTTTTAAATGTGATGTATTTGTTGTTCGCCTTTTGTTTTCTTTTTTTTGAAGTGCAGAAGTGACTTTTATGTAATCAAATCTGTTAGCCTTTTCATATCTGGTTTCTGGTTTTTGTGTCATACTCAGGCTCTCCCATGCCAAGATTTTGTAATCATTTATATTTTTAATCTTCTGTTTTTATGATTTTACTTTAAACTTTTTATTTATATCAGATGTGTTTGGTGAATAGTATGAGGTAGAGATATAACCATATTTTAATAAGTCATTAACCAGTGTTTGAATGTCATTTTCACAAATTTGAGAATTTTTGAAGTTCTATCTCTGGGAAAACCTCAATCTCTCCTCCCCACAAAACAAAACAATCTGTTAGTATTTTAATTGGAATTTCAACATGTTGACAGATTAATTTGGGGATGGATTAAGATGCTCACATCCTCTTCATTTATCTAAGTCTTCTTTCATTCCTGTTAAGTCTTATGGGTTTCTTTAGAGAGATATTATGCATTCACTGATAGGTTAATTTCTGGGTATCTTAAAGTACTTTTTTTCAGAGAGCCAATCGAATATTGATCAGGTTATCTCCCTTTCATATTTATGCCAATTATTTCATTTTCTGGTGTAATTGCCAATTTATTATCCTCTCTCCAGTTGCTTTCTTCACATCATTTCCACATCATCCTGACGGATCCTGTAAGATTTGTTCTGTACAGCACTGATTTGATTTTATGCTGCCTACTTTTTATTACTTCTCATGTTACTTTTTATACTTCTTGTTAACATTCTGCAATGGCAGTTTTTGTTTCTTTACATCCTTTCTTAACCCACTGTATTTCATAGGGTTTGTTTTTTCTAGAGTGTACAAATTTGTTTTTTCTACTCATTAAGTTGCTATTTATTGAGTGCCTGTTATGTTCCAAGTATTCTTCTAAGTGTTGTAGGTAGAATGAGGTAGAGCTGACCCGTCCCTGCCCTCAGGGGTCTTACTCTTTATGGAGAGCTTAGAGTCTAGTGGTTCTGTGGTGCATCTTTTTCAGAAATGCATTCAACCTCTTTTTCTTCCATGCTAGTTTTTTCTTCTATGTTATGGAAGCCTTTAATGAGTCTTACACTGGACTCATTTTACATCTCTTCATCTTTATTCATTTCTGAATGAAGACAAGTTCCAAAACCAAACCCATTGCCATGGAGTTGATTCCGATTCATACATCCCTGTAGGACAGAGTAGAACTGTCCTAAGGTTTCCAGGGCTGTAAATCTTTACAAAAGCAGTCCGCCACATTTTTCTCCCTTGGAGCAGCTTGTGAGTTTGAACATCCAGCCTTCCGGTTAGCAGCCAAGCACTTAACTACTGCACCACCAGGGTTTGAAGACAAGTTAGGCCCCTAAAAAATGTAAGCTCCATGAGGACAGGACATTTTGTTTGTTTGCTCACTGTTACATCCTCCATGCCTAGAACAGTGCTGGTACTCGTATGTTGGTTGAATGAATGAGTGGTTGACTTACTCCTTGCCACCAACTTGCTGTTGTTGGACTTTCCTCTTGCATTTTAAGCTAAAGCAATGGATGCTATCAGTTTATATTACTAGTATAACAGCCCTGTGACCTGAAGAAATGAGGGTGCAGTGGTAGTGGGTGGGCTGCTGCCCCGGATTACGTTTCTCAGAGAAGTTTTCTGCCTTGTGTCAGGGAGAATTTATGTCAAGGCGCGCCCTGCTTTCTTTTTGGTTTGGCCACTCCAGCCTCTCTCTCATCTGGCTGTGATGCAGCTGCCTCCCAATGCCCCTGTTCTGAATTAGGTAACAAGTATATTTACCTAGACTTCTTTGTTTTCAGATGATTCTGTTGTTAAGATGAAATGTAATTGTCTTAAATTCAATCTGATGTTGAATGAACTGATACGTGTAAGATGCTGTGTGGATGCTAGGGTAATCTGAAGATAAATGTCTTTGAGGATTTTTATCACTGTCAGAAAATATTGACAAGTTTAAAGAAAAGAGAAAACAATGAATTGAGAATGGGCTGAGCTGCACATAAATGAAAACTTGAAAAAACAGCAACTTAAATTAAAAAAAAAAACCAAACCCGTTGCCGGCTGAGATACTTGGGGTGATTGTTATAATGCAAATTTCTGGGCCTCATTTCCACAAATTCCTTCACTCCAGGTGTAGGGTGTGACCTAGGAATCTGTATTTTAACAGATGAACTTTATGCAGCTGGTCTCCAGAATGTACTTTGAGACACACTTTCTTATCTGGAGAGAACCCATTCAACACATTCCTCTTGTTCCCCTTTCTCTCTCGGCAAACTACCTTGCTTCCAATTTGTCTTAGTCATCTAGTGCTGCTATAACAGAAATACTGCAAGTGGATGATGGCTTTGACAAAGAGAAACTTATTCTCTCACAGTTTAGGAGGCTGGAAGTTCAAATTCAGAGCGCCAGGAAAAGGCTTAAGGAAAAGGCTTTCTGTGTCGGCTCTGGAGGAAGGTCCTTGTCTCCTCAGCTTATGCCTCCTGGTTCCTCGGACATCTCCATGTGTCTTGACATCTATCTTCCCCAACCAGCTCTCTCTGCTAGCTTGTTAATTTCTTTTTATACCCCAAAAGTGACTGACTCAAAATACAGGCTACACTTGCCCTGCCTCATTAACATAACAAAGATAGCCCATTCCCAAATGGAATTATAACCACAGGCACAGAGATTAGGATTTACAACACATATTTTGGGGGGACATAATTCAATTCATAACACCATTTCACACAAAAATACAGGTTTAGTTGCTATAAGTGGGAAATCCTCCAACTTTCTGCTAATCCAGTTTACCTGAATTCTCACCTGTCATTGCCTTTTCTCTTCCTCCACCTGTTCTCTCTCACCTGAGCAGTGGGTGGCACTATCACCTGAAACTTGAGGATCCTCTTAGATCTTCTGTCTCTGCAAGTCTAAGCAGATCTCCCTCTTACTTTGCAAAGGGTGTGTTGTCTGAATCACTATCGGGGACCAAAGGATTATTTCTCAACACTGCAGGTCAGGCTTCCTCGGATGCTTAATTACCATTTTGGGGTACATCCACCCTCACTTATTGACATGGTTAAGTTTCAAAGACCAGGTCATTATGCAGGAATCAGCATTATGCAGAAATGGAGGATGACTGTCATTATGTAACTGCCAAACCACTGAGAATGATGGTCCACCAAGTTGACACATAATCTTAACCATCATAGCTAGCATTACTCTCGCGTTACACCTCGGCGTTCGTTACTGCCAAACGTATGTCGTTAATGTGCAGGATAGTTTGATAGTAGATTTTTTACTATTGTTGTAAATGTGAAATGTCGGATAACGAGATAGTCGATAAGTGAGGAGTAGGTGTATTACCAAGAGCTTGGTTTCCAGTGCAAAGCAAAGCATGGTAGCATCTCATTTATTAAGATTAAGGAATGAACCATTTACAGAAATGAATTTTAAAAGGATGTTACAAAGTTATTTCTTTAAGTATTAAAAAGAAATACTTTTACCTAACCTTATTTTGAAAAACCTTTCTAAAATTTTAACTTTACCAATAATTTTATTATTTTTCTATCAGATTAGAAGAGGGATAGTGAATTTGGAGACTAAGGATGAAAAGAGATTCTGTCATATCAATGAGCTTTTAAAAGATACAGGAGCACATTTTTATGTGTATTTACACTGAGATATATTAGCTGTCGCATGGGGAGTGAATGTTTATTTAGAGCACTCTGACCCTATGACTTTTGTGCATGCCATTCCTTCTCCCTCAAACACTTAGACGCCACACTCTTCCCTGCTCACCAGGCTAACTCCTGCTTACGTTTCAGTCTTCAGCTTTGTCATCATTTCTGGGAAGCTTATATGTTAGGAAACCGTTCTGTATTCTTCACAGCATCCATGACTTCCCCCACTGAATCAGTATCGCTTTGTGTTGTAATGCCCCTTTACTTTCTGAATCTTCATCAGCGCGTGTCTAGTGGACCATTGTGTTCCTGTGCCTAGCTCAGTCAGTGCCTTGCACGTGATAGGTGTTCAGAAAATAGTAGCGCAGTGAGAAAAAAAAAAATGTTTCATGAACTCTGTTGACCATTTGCAGATTTTGAACAGCTTAGCCTCTTGGTTACAGATATTCAATTGTACTATACTGAAGTAGCTTGGTGCTTAGCGATGACTGAACCTGGACACCTGAACCAGACAACTGTAGGCTGCTGAGCTCTGTCTGCTTTTTGGTGGCTCTTTCACCTGCTCTCGTTGCATCCTGACATTTTTAATCTGCTTGTTTTGTACTCAGCGTAACTACCTTGTTTCTCTCAAAGTTCACTGAATTTGTAAAAGCTGTATCTCTTGAAGCTTAGAGGGATCCTCAAAGACTTTTCCTTGTTTTGTTCTAAATGATTTTGTCTCCAGCTAAGAGATTTCTTTTTTCAGATATGTAGTGAGCATAAATATTATCAAGGAGCATTTACTGAATCAGTTGCTATTGCTTGTCAGTTTCACTTAGAGGAACAACACCATAAAGGAAATTTTTCCAGTTGTTGGTAATCTAAAACATTAGCATATGTCTCTGTTTAGGTTTGGATATAAAGAGCAAGTGAGTAGACCCATTTTACTGACTTACTACATGTGTTTTGTAAAGTAGTCAAATGTGTAAATACTAAATGCTATCAAAATCAGAAAGATATTTGACATGAAGGCTTAATCTTAATTCTTTATTATTTTAAATGTTTGTAAAAAATCTGCTTTCTGGATAATGGTACTTATAATTTTGATATGAAACTGAGATAAAGCTTTGTTATTTTACTGAGAAGTGTTCCGACTAATAATTCCTCCTTGCCAAACTCATTTTTTAAAAGACCTGGGCTTCTTCCTCTTAAAAGTTTGAGAGAAAAGTTTTTTAGTTAATTTAAAAGTTGTAAAATGTTGGTTATTGAGTATATTGAGAAGATGTGTTTTTTTTTTTTTTTTATTGAAAAGGAAAAAAAGAAAAACTAAGAATAGAATGGCAAAGTAGAAAAGCTTAGATGGTTCAAGGAAAAACTGTAACTGAAAGGACAACTTTAGGTCTCACTCAGTGCTGGATAATTAACTTACATATAAACAGCTTTTATGTCTGTACTTACTGAATCAGACCTGATAGGTATTTCATTTCCGTTTTCGGAGTGCTAACTGTAAATGCAAACCAAATGCTTTATGTGAATTGCCTTGGTGACATACTTAAATGTTTCATTTTGGTTGTAACGTTGCTCAGTACATTTGAAGTCATGCGTTTTAATTTGGTCTTAAGACTTTCAGACCAGCTTTGGTCATTAAGTGTATGAAAAAAAGGACACAGGAAAACAGGAAGCCCTGATAAGTTCTTAGCTTCGCCATACCCATTGCCAGCCAATCGATTTCGACTCATAGTGCCCCTATAGGGCAGACTAGAACTGCCCCATATAGAGTTTCCAAGGAGCGACTGGTGGATTTGAACTGCCGACGTTTTGGTTAGCAGCCGTAGCTCTTAACCACTGTGCCACCAGGGTTTCCTCTTAGTTTTGCAGCTGTGTTATTAAAAATCTTTGTAAAAGTCTTATCTTTTAACTAGAAGTGGTTATGGTTTGTAATCAGTTACCCCTGATTGCTATCCTTTAATGTGGCTGAGAAGAAAATACTCTGTCTCTCATCAATTAACTTTTCATCTAAATTTAACAATAAGCATAAGAATTACCACCTTCTTTGATATCTGTGTTGGTAAGATGACTGTGTTAGGAGCTTCACAGAATGCTGCCAAGCTGTGAAGCCTAAAAAATTTTACTTAAATTAGAAATTCAACCATTTGAAGCTTAAGGTGCTAATAGAAATGAAGATGGAGAAGGAAATTATAAATAAAGCTTCGTAAAAAAAGCACTCTCATTTGAAAATCAGAAAAGACTTAACTACTGCCTCTTATCTAAGTTATATACCTATTTTTCGCAAATAATGCGCCCACGTAAGTAATGCGCCCACACATAAAATGTGCATAGTGCGCCTAGGAAAATAACACACGAGGAGGTTGCTCGGTTGGTAAAAAAAAGTATAACATGAGCATTATTTGCACAAAAATACAGTAATTTTGAACTTTGAAATCTGTTAACAAAAACATATCCCATTAGTTGGACACACGTAAGGAAAGCCACATACAAATTCATTAACTGTCTACTCTGTCAGCTTTGTACATTAAAGAGCTTTAAAGCGAGTATATCTCAGGTCTGGGATTTGGATTACAATATTGCATGGTATCTGCTATCAAGGATAATGAGATATAATAGATCACAAGGATAATTTGAAATCTATACAGAATCTCAAAATCTCATTTAGCCAGTAGGTTTAATCGTTTTATAAAATCTTTTATCATTATTGATAATTATCCCCATTGATTTATTGAAATTTTGCTTTTCACTTAACTCTTTGGGGGCAGTAAAAGATAGATATAAGAAGAAAGCAGGATTTAGATGACCAGTTTTTGGACATAATCCTTTTCGTTATATTTAATTGACGATCTTAGAAAGGAAATAAAATGTATCCATTGTTGCTTATACTCAGAAGCCAATGATTCTCAGTATTGAGCTTTTTTTCTTTTTTTTTTTTTTAAATCATCATTGATGAAGTCACTTCTCTAAGGAAGCCTCTTGCATATTGGAAAAAGCAAAACCTTTCAAGTGGTCCATTACTGCTCTGGGAAGTGTACTGCGAGGTTAGCATTTGAGAAACTGGCTAAAGTTGCCCACTGACTCTGGCAAAGCCTGGACAATTAAATCTCCGTCTGCTGCAAAAGCAGCAACATATGCATTGGAGCTTCTTTTTCCCAGCCCCAGTCTTGGGCTTCCACCTCTGTAGCTCCTTCCAATTCCCCTAAAACCTGTGGAGTAAGAAACAGTATCATGGATTGTATACCAGGGATACAATGTCACTAAAACTTGAATTGCTTGGTTTATGATTGTTATTGCCTGGCTAGGTGATTGTGTGTGTGTGTGTGTGTGTATCTGTGTCTTCTCTTCACTTAGTTGAATGTTTGGAGTACTTGTTAAAGAGTACTGTATAAAGCAGAGAGCTAAATATTGCAAATAAACCATGCTACTCTTGATTAGACCCTGGATTGAGTTGACTACTACCACTGATTTCCAAGTAGTTCTCTCTATATAATATCAGATGTTAATACCTACCATTGCTTGCTTTGCTGTTTATTTTATCTCCAGAGTTAATCATGTAATTTATCAGTTAAAAAAAAATCTTAAGTGCACATATATTTATATTTAGGTCTCTGGGTGGTGTAAACGGTTCACTCCAGGCTACTAACTGAAAGGTTGGTGGTTCAAATTCATCCAGCAGCATCACAGAAGAAAGGCCTGGCAATCTACTTCTGTAAGATTGTTGTTGTTGTTAGGTGCCATCAAGTTGGTTCCAACTCATAGTGACCCTATGTACAACACAACGAAACACTGTCCGGTCCTGCACCATCTTTAGCATCGTTGCTGTGCTTGAGCTAGTTGTTACAGCCACTGTGTCAATCCATCTCTTGCGGGTCTTCCTCTTTTTTGCTGACCTTTTACTTTACCAAGCATGATGTCCTCCTCCAGGGACTGGTCCCTCCTGATAACATGTCCAAAATACATGAGATGAAGTCTCGCCATCGTTAGTTCTAAGGAGCATTCTGGCTGAACTTCTTCCAAGACAAATTTGTTTGTTCTTCTGGCAGGCCATAGTATATTCAGTATTCTTTGCCAACACCATAATTCAAAGGTATCAATTCTTCAGTCTTCCTTATTCATTGCCCAGCTTTCGCATGCATATGAGGCGATTGAAAACACCATGGCTTGGGTCAGGTGCATCTTAGTCCTTAAAGTGACATCTTTGCTTTTTAACACTTTAAAGAGGTCTTTGCAGCAGATTTGCCCAATGCAATGCATCGTTTGATTTCTTGACTGCTGCTTCCATGGACGTTGATTGAGGATCGAAGTAAATGAAATCCTTGACAACTTTAATCTTTTCTCCATTTATCATGATGTTGCTTATTGGTCCAGTTGTGAGGATTTTTGTTTTCTTTATGTTGAGGTGTAATCCATGCTGAAGGCTGTGGTCTTTGATCTGCATCAGTAAGTGCTTCAAGTTCTGTTTGCTTTCAATAAGCAAGGTTGTGTCATCTGCATATTGCAGGTTGTTAATGAGTCTTCCTCCAATCCTGGTGCCCCGTTCTTCTTCATATAGTCCAGCTTCTTGGATTATTTACTCAGCATAAAGATTGAATAAGTATGGTGAAAGGATACAGCCCTGACGCACACCTTCCGTGATTTTAAACCACGCAGTATCCTCTTGTTCTGTTCGAAGGACTGCCTCTTAGTCTTTGTATAGGTTCCTCATGAGCACAATTCAGGGTTCTGGAATTCCCATTCTTTGCAGTGTTATCCATAATTTGTTATGATCTACACAGTTGAATGCCTTTGCATAGTCAGTAAAACATAGGTAAACATCTTTCTGGTATTCTCTGCTTTCAGCCAAGATCCATCTCAAATCAGCAATGATATCCCTCATTCTACGTCCTGTTCTGAATTCAGTTTGAATTTCTGGCAGTTTCCTTTCGATGTACTGCTGTAACTGTTTATAAATAATCTTCAACAAAATTTTACTTGTGTGTGATATTAATGATATTGGTTGATAATTTCCAGATTCTGTAAGATTACAGCCATTGAAAACCCTGTGGAGCAGTTCTGCTCTGTAACACATAGGGTCACCATGAGTCTCAGTTGACTCAACAGCAACGGCTTTGTTTTTGTTTTTTTTCAATATGTATTTTTGTAGTATTTATACTATTATATATGAATATATAATATATGAATTCATAGTTATTTGTAAATAAAATTCATGTACTTTAATATTAATGTATTATAGTCATTATAAGACACAAAAATGTGTTTTATAGGAAGGAATTTAAAAATCAAGTATAAATAAAACATATTTTTTTCCATACCCCTGAAGTATACACACCCTACTATGAAATGTAGTATTTTTGAGATTAAATAAATCTAAAGGCCCTTTAGAACTGCAGAGTCCTTCACAAATGTTAATTTCATTTCCTCATTGTCATTTTTAGTCTACATTTATTAGAAGCCTGCTATAGAATAGCTGCCATGTGGTCACTCACCTAAGAGGAGACAGAGAGATAACTTACATATGATACAGAGGCACGTGGGGCTTTGGATGAAGTGATTTGTTGTTTCTCTAAGTTCCTTTTCGTGCTGCTTTGAAATGTAAAGTCTGCACTTAGTGACCCAAGAAATCCGTCATCTAGAATTATATACGAACCACATTTTAATAATTACCGCTAGCACCACTTTTTAAGCCCTTAGTATCTGCCAAGCAATCCATTGGGGGTTCAGCAGTAGAATTCTCACCATCCATGCGGGAGACCCAGGTTTGATGCTTAGCCAAAGCACCTCATGCACAGCCACCACCCATCTGTCAGTGGAGGCTTATATGCTGCTATGGTGCTGAACAGGTTTCGGCAAAGCTTCCAGAGTAAAATGGATTAGGAAGAAGGCCTGGTGATCTCCTTCCAAAAACCAACCAGTGCAAACCCTGTGGACCACAATGGTTCAATCTGCAGCCGATTATGGGGACGGCGCAGGACTAGGCAGCATTTTATTGTGTTGTGCAGGGATTCGTGGTGACTCAGGGGCCAACTCCACAGCAGCTAACAGCAACAACGTTTGCCAGGCACTGTGCTGAGTGCTTTTGATCCAGTGAAAAACTTGTGCCACTAGAAGCTGTCAGAGTGGACAGGGGTCTAGAAGTCCAGAATGGTTGGTTACTAGGGATAGTTAGCTTGGAGAAGCAGATACTGTGGGAATAATTGCATTTGCATGATTGAAGCGTTGTGCTAAGAAAGAAAAAGTCCAGTGTTGCTCCAACCAAACCAAAAACTCAACTGCCGTCGATTCAGTTCCAACTCCTAGCAACCCTACAGGACAGAGCAGAACTGCCCCAAAGGGTTTCCAAGGCTATAAATCTTTACGGACGCAGACTGCCACAACTTTCTCCTGCGGAGCTGCTGGTGGGTTCTAACCGCCAAACTTTTGGTTAGCAGCCGAGCACTTTAACCACTGTGCCAGAAGGGCTCCCTCAGTATTGCTCCAGAAGACAGAAATTACATTGATACGTGGGTCTTTCAAGGAAGTGAATTCTAACTTGGTTTGTGAGGGAGCTGTGTAACACCGAGAGCTGTTCTCTGACCGAAAGCCTTACCCAGGGAGAAATAGCTTCCTGTTACCAGATTCAGAGACAGCGCCGTCTGAAATGTTGTAGAGAGGATTCTCACATCAGGATTGATGTTAAATTAGTTGACTATAAGTTCCCTTTGACCTTTTAAGACTTCATTATTTTTTGAGTTGCTGAATTATGTTTAGGTCCTTTGCTGTTTACTCTTAGGTTTGTTCAGTGATGAAATCTCACATTACCACCTTCAACAAAAATCTGTGTAAACCTGCTTACACCACTGCCATCTTTTTTGGCCCTGATTACTTCACACTCGGTGCACTACAATGGCCTCTAATGGATCCCTGAGTTTTCTCCTTTCTAGTCAATCCTCTGTGTTGCTGGTAGACTAGTCTTTCTTAAATGCCACCCTCACTACAATTTGTATTAGTTTTTTCTTACTGTGTTACAAATTACCACAAACTTAGTGGCCTAAAACAATATAAATGTATTATTTCACAGTTTCTGTAGGTCAGAAGTCTGAGCACAGCATGGCTGGATTCTTTGCTCAGGGTCTCAGCGTGCCGAAATGGAGGTGTTGGCGGGGGCTGTAGTTGTCCTCTGGGGTTCTGCGTCCTCTTCCGGGCTCACTGGTAGTTGGCAGAATTCATTTCCTTGTGGCTCTAGGACTCAGGCTCCCATTTTCCATCTGGCTGTCAGCTGAGGACGACTCTTAGCTCCTAGAGGCCGCCCGCAGTTCTTTGCTAGGTGGGCCTCTTGGGCAGTTCACCACAGGGTTGTTGCTTTCTTCCATGCCAGTAACTTCCTCCTCCTTAAACATGCTCTTAAGGTCAGCTGATTTACATCTGCAAAATCTCTTTACAGCAGTACCTAGATTAGCATGTGATTTACTAACTGGGGAAAGATGTATGCACATCAGGGCCTGGGAGTCTTGAGGGAATCTTAGAATTCTGCCTACCACACAGTATATCTTTTAATTTCCTTTATGTTTCTAGTTTCCTACAGAATAAAATCCAAATCTTATATAGACCAGATGTTAATGTCCTTTGTAATGTGATTTCAGACTTTATATCCAGTATATTCTTCAGTGGTCCACAGTATGACTTTCTTCAGCCTTTATAGATACTTGAAGTTTGATGGTTAGCATATTATCTGAATAACCAGGAACTGGCAGATAACACCAAATGGGGACAGCAAAACCTTTTCAGAGGGAGTGGATTGGGTCTTGGTCTGTCTTGAGAATAAAGAACATAGAATGATGACTCCCCTAAAACCTGAGGAAGAGACAAGCCCCGTCAGGAGCTGTCAGAGCCCAGGTGTGGTGAGGAAGCTTCCTAAACCTGGTGGAGGAGGGCGGACGGCCCAGGGTGGAGAGTCGGAGCCTGAGCAGGGTGAAAAGGACATCCCATGGAGGGGCAGCCTGGAGTGGGGCATCAGCAGGGTGGGAGGGCAGAGGGTAGGGGTGGGGGACAGGGCAGCCTGGCATGAGGAGTCAGAGCCAGAGGGGCGAGGCAGGTGTCTGTGCTTAGAGATGGCCCAGTGTGGAGAGTCAGAGTGTGGGCAAGGTAAAGAGGGGACCAGTGCCTGAGTGTGGTGCAGAGGGCATGTGAGGTGGGGGGAGAGTGGAGTGGACATGGAAGATTGATTGCATGCAGGGAATTGATCAAATGAAAAAATGTATCAAGAAAACAGATAGGCTTCTCATCGTCAAGGAAGTAATAAATATGATGGAAAGCAAGAAACTTGTCGTGTAGAATTGGAATTGTAGGTATTGATTATATATATATATATATATAAAGAAAGAATGAAATAAAAACAAATGTAAATAAGTGTCCATCAAGAGGGCCTGGGAGTAGCAGCAGCCCAGTAGCAATGAGAACACCTAGTGCCCAGACGATAGTTTCTAAATATCATTCTTTAGTAAGGAACCAAGACTTCTTGGAGAAGTAGCTGATTCTTTTCTTTGGGGCAAAGAAAATACAAATGAGCTTGCAACAACTTGTGCTGAAAAACAACGAAGAGCCCAAAGAATAATGGAATTTTGTTAAAAAGATACAGAAGACAGCTTTAAGGTGCTCCCATTGGCCAAATCAGTGACAATTTGAGCATCAAAATAAATAATAGTAATGGATTATAACCCATTAGGAAAAAGGAAATATGGAAATCATACAGATACAAATTAATAGTTAAAGATTTGATGAGGAATGTGATAGTTACATGGTTTCAAAGTGCTTACTTATGAAATGTTAATAACAAAAGGAAAAAGAGCACCTTTACAGTGAGGAAGCTGGCAGATACCATCTTAATCAAGTGACCAAAGTGATCGTCATCAGGAGTGGGTCAAATTAAAGTTACGTGCCACCTGATATGATGCAGTGAGAAGGGCTTACATTACTCCTGTGATATTCCTGCCAAAGATGAATATTGTATGACACTCTTCAAAATAAAACCAAAAAAACTAAACCCGTTACCATTGAGTCTATTCAAAATCATAGCGATCTTATAGGGCAGAGTAGAACTGCCCTATGGGGTTTCCAAGGAGCACTTTCGTAGATTAGAGCTGTGGACCTTTTGGTTAGCAGCCGAGCTCTTAACCAGTATGCCACCAGGGCTCCAAAATAACTGTTTTGTAATTTTCAAAAGTGTTGAAATCATGAAAGGTAAGGCAAGACTGGGGAACTCTTCCACACTGACGGGGACTAAAGGGACACAACAACTAAACGTAAGGTGTGATTCCAAACTAAATCCTGTAGTTACAAAGGACATTGGACATACGGTTAAACTTAAATGGAGGCTGTCAATTAGATGATAGTAAGACAGCCATGTTAATTTCCAGATCTGATGGTTGCATTATGATTATGTAGGAGAACGTCCTTGTTTGTAGGAAATTCACACCAACATATTTGTGGGCGATAGGTTGGCAATTTATTTTCAAAGAGTTCAAGATAAACAGAGTTCTTTGTATTCTGTTTGTGATTTTTTCAAAATAAAAATGTTATTAAAATCATAGAGAACGTAAGTAAGAACTTCTCCCTGGAGAAGGCAGTCAGACAAGAGACCGTGTTTGGTGAATCCTGTTTATGATGGGACATGGAAGAAGGTGGCCTGATCATTCTTAGGTCAGGCCTTTATGAGGCAGAAGAGATTGACTGATGGGGATGCATGTGTGCTAAGGTTGGACCAGTAGTCGGGATTGTCATAGTGAGGGCTGCTACTGAATCTCTGTTCATGGGGAAGCTTGGGATTTTTCTGGCTAGCTGGCCACCACTGAGGAGTGGGGAATGGGCCAGGTTCTATCCAGTAGGGTGGGAATTACTCTTCCTTGAGTCCCCAGAGTCATCACTGGGCCTGCAGTGCAACGCCTCTGGGCCCATATTGGATAAGTCATGCTTCATTGGCAGCATTGATTTTATGTTTATTTGTGAAGGGACAGAATACGAGATTACCAAATAAAATATAATTTCAAGTGTTATTAATGAAAGAATATATTACATTCACTTTTAATGAGATTCTGGTGTTGCAAAATGATTCCATGTAATGAATCCCAGGAAATCAATGAAAAGCTTAATTACAGTCGTGGCAGTGTTGTATGAGAATATTGCTTTGGTCAATTTTACTTGTACAATTTATCAATCCTCTCTGCCTTTCTCTTTCTTTAAATTAATTGCTTCGATGAAGTACATATAAATACATTCTTTGTCAGCTTTTGAGCTTTTTTAGAAATGCGTTATAAAAATTCAAGTTTTCTCCTTTATAATAGTAACTAATAATAAGTAATAGTTTATATATATTACCACTTACAGTCTATGCATCTTTAAATTAGGCAAAATTTCCATTTTGCAGATTCAGTCATTGTTATGTCTTCCTAAAACATTGTCCTTTTTCCTTTGTCAGTGTTTTGCAAATCACTATCTGTGTCTTCTCAGTTTACCAGTAGACCAGACCCATCGGTCAGAAACGGATGTGCTTTCTGTATTGCTCATCACCTGATTAACCTCTGGGGTGAATAAAAAGAAAAACAAGATACTTCCTCCTCTGAATTAGACTTTAGCTGGCAGAATACTTAACAATTTTGCTTTCATGTAACTGCATACCCTTTTCAAAGTGACTTTTCTTTTTAGAGCATTTTTATTTTGAGAGTTCAATAGTTATGGTGCTGTCTTGTCCACTATGGTGGTAATTGATTTTCTTTTTTTTTTTTTGGTCTATAAAGTACAATATGGAATGTTGGTCTGGATGTTTAATTTATAGATATCTATAGTAGTTCTTTATTTTAGAGACTCTAGATTTTACTTATTATGTATTGAGAAAGCTCTAATGGATTTTATGTGCTCTTCTAACTACAACTGTTGTTTGTGTGCAGTCTACTTTTGGTTTAAGAATCAAGGCCTTACAGTTTAGTCAATAATTGTTTTGACTGATATACTCTATGGATAGAAGCAATTTACATAGTTTCATTTTGAGAAGGAAAAACCTATAGTCCCCTTTCACTTCAGATTCTCCCACTGATACCATCGACCTTGCTTCTTGGGTGGTAGAATTTTTCTGGTGGAACTGAGAAGTAGCCTGGGTGTTAAGGATATTTGTTTCCAGTCCTGGCTTGTCACTGACACACTGTGGAATCTGTGAGGAATCTCCTAACCCATCTGGAGAGCTGTTGAGCTGTGCAAAACAAGATGACTCTCGTTCTATAACACTTACCAGCCCATCCACAGGGTTTCATGATTTATGGTGTGATATCTGTAAAGAAGGAAACTCTCCTCAAAGAAGGATGCTATTTGAGTATCATAAAAGGGGCTTTGTTGTTTGCTCTAAAAATGGTGTTTTCGTTGATGGTCACTAAATGTGTGCAGGTATGGCTAAAAGGACTATTATATGAAAGGTTGTTCTTTCCCTGTTGTATTTTACCCTGTTGGGTAAAATGTTCTTTTATATATACCTGCAACTACTGTTTTCGAAGCATGGAATCACCGTGGTGTTTTCTTCTGGGCATAAGCTGTTGCAGAATTAGAGAGCTAAAAATTTCTTTCAGAATGTTTTCTTTGAAAAAGTGATTCTATTTTTGATTGCTGCCCCTGCCCCGTGTGGTTGTTTGCTGCTGTTATGCACCTTCTGTGAGATTGTGTTATGACTTGTACCCTATCTGGGCCAGGGCTGCCTGTGGCCCCGAAGCAGAGGCAGTAAGAGGGGACAGGGCATGCTTCCTGGCCTAGAAGCGCTCCTTGCTTAAACCATCCTGCTTTTCTGCTGGATGTGCTCCTGTCTCTGACTTCTCAGCAGTCTCCTGTTTGCCTTCAGCTCCTAATCTTCTCCTTGTCTTCTCGTCATCTCTATCTGAACCTCATTCCTGAACCTTGCCCTCCTTCTCTCTACTTAAACCTGTCTCCTCTTTTCTGGAGGTAAATCTTCCCCCAGGATATTTGGATGCACACCAAATTTGGGAACCACTGAGTTAAGGAAAGGACCTTTTGCCCAAAGTACATGCTCTCTAGAGACTTCTAATTCAAGATGGCAGCCTCTGCACATGCACTTAAGTCACCTTGCAAATTACTGTTGAACCCAGAAGAAGAAATATAGAAATATCAAGAAACCTGTGTCTGGCCTAGACATTAGAGAAGGAGATTATCCATATGATAGAACTACGAAGACTTTTTTTAAGTCTGATAAGTCTAGACTGAAGGATATGCCGACCAATTCGTGACCATTAGGTGGAACTATCAGTTTCTCTAGCATTCGCATATTGATGTCAATAGTGATGTCTTCCCGTCCTGCTTCCTATGTTCCTTCACATGTTTATTTGATGCCACATCCTCCTGATTCTTGTCTCCAAATATTCTTTTTCTGTATCTTTCACTGTTTCCTTTTCTCCCGTTTGTAAAGTTCTGACCTTTTTCATATCCATCTTTTCCACCGCCCTTGCTGTCCCTTTGGTGATCTCATCCATTCCCTGAGGCACAGGCGTGGCCTCAGCAGATGGCTCCCACGGCTTCGTGTTGAGCCCAGCCTCTCTCCTGAGCTCTAGTTTCACATCTCATCCTCTTACTGTATATTTCTACCTGAATGTTCCATGATTCCTCAAGAGCACCATTTTCCTGAAACCAGCTAGCTCCATCACCTCTTCCCCTGATTTTCTTACTTCTGTTAATGTTATAATTAATTCTCCGTGTTACCCAGGTGCAGCACTCTGTACCTTTCATTTTTTCTTGTTTTTGTTTTATTTTGTTTTCCTACCTTTCACATTACCAAGTCCTAACAATTTTCCAATCAAAATATCCCTTGTATCTATTCAGTTCCCACTTTGACTATCATTATTCACAGGGGATTACTGGTGTAGCCTCTTAAATTGTCTCTGAAAAACACTCTGCCCCTGTAAACCATGACATTGGCCCTCTTTACCTCTGCCTGTTCTTGGAATTATCCATCTACCTATAATGTTGCCCACACCACCCTTCTCTTCCTTCTCCTACATCTCCTCCTGAAGGTCTAATTTAAATGCCGTCTTCTTGAAGCCGTCTCAGATCAGCCCACCAGTGAGTGATCCTTTTTCCAGTGAATTTCTATAGTCCTGTGTCCATACCACTCTTAGACACTCTGTGGCCCTGTCAGCTCCTGTAAACCTCCACGAGGGAAGCACCGGGACCTACAGAAAAGGAGCAGCCTTAGTAGGTGTTTGAATTGCACGCGCTTGCTTCTGCATCTTGCCTCGTCTGTTTGTCCCTGTGGGTGGCAATAGGATTATCATCTCGCTTTAGTCA
Organism: Trichechus manatus latirostris; assembly: GCF_000243295.1. Taxonomy (NCBI): domain Eukaryota; kingdom Metazoa; phylum Chordata; class Mammalia; order Sirenia; family Trichechidae; genus Trichechus; species Trichechus manatus. Next base: position 3,907,957 of record NW_004443976.1, on the reverse strand, counting down.
TCTCATCGTCCTCTGGCCCCCAGGACCATCCGTCTGTTGTTGTAGCTCTCCACTCAGTTGTCTGGAGCTCATCCCACGATTGAGACCCTGCTTATTTGCTACCTTACGTTGTAGTCGTTAATGTATGTCTGTCATCTCCCTTTCACATGAGGTCTCCAAGAGCAGGAATAAGACCACATACGTCTCTGTCCCTTACAATCCCTAGAACCTAGCACAGTACTGATCATGATATTCAGTAAATGTTTGCTAAATAAGTGAATGATTGAATCCAGAATATCCACTTTTTCTTTTATTCTTGAGTATAATGGAGTTAAAGGAAAATTAACATTTTTTTGTAATGAACACATAATTTTTCTAATTAGAAAAACACATTTGAGATGATTGGGCTGTAGTTTGTGTCTCTGTGGCCCTTGCAGTCCAGAGCACGTGCTGGTAATGATGCATCGGCTCTGTCTGTGTTGCAGCTCTGGTGGTAAGTACCACGTCAGCTGGATTTGCCTTGGCTCCGGGACCTTTCGACTTGCCCTGCTTTCTGCTCACTCTCGTTGGAACGGGCCTTGCATCCTGTGCCGCCAACTCCATCAACCAGGTCAGTTTGTCACTCTTCAGCTTGGTTATGGCATTGCCACTTTTTCCTGGATCGCAGTATTGTCACATTTTAAAAGACCTTCTAAAATAGTATATATTGATGGATTAGCACTGTGAACTTGCAACAATGGATGTTCTATGGTTCGTGATTACATAACTGACCTGTCTTTTCTTTTAAGGTCAGTGGCTTTCAGGTATGTTCAGGTAAGAGAGCAATACAGTATCTGCTTCACATAACCCGGAATCCTTGGGTCAAGAAGTATTTTAGAACTGTCCTAACTTTCTCCTCTAGCAAGATCCTTGTCTGTCCTTTTCAGGTACCTTTCCCTGAATTTGTCGTTATATGTGCTGGTCCTTCCTTGGTTTGATTGATTTTATTTTAAAATCACTACTACACTTAGTGGGATGTATTTTAAATAAACATAATCCAGTATTCAGTTAACTTAGTATATGGAATCAGAAAATACTTTAAAAACTAATTAGCATATTATTTTAATATGCTTTTTTCCCTATGATTTTAAACATCAAAATAGTTCTCTAAAATTTTTCCCCTGCCTGGTCATTGCGGTCTTCCTTAACATTGTGGCTTTTTCATAAGATACTACAGTGAAAAAATCTTGGCTAAAACTTAAGGAAAGTCATTTTCCTCACCAGAACACCCAAGAGGAGTTGGCACAGTTTTTAAGACAGGAATTCAGGTTACCAGCAGGAAAACAGCTGAGCGAATATATAATAAATAGTCTGCAAAATATGGGAGCTTTAGTTTGATAATGCCTAAAATCAGTGTGTTTCTACAGTGTATTAACCATGGGGGGAAGGATCAGCCTATTTTAAATAAGACTTATTTTTCTGCTACTATTTTTGATGTCAGAACAGTCTTATAGTGAAGTTCAAACAGTGCTACCACTTTACCAAAAGCATGGTCTGCTTCTGTAAACCAAGATGCCATCTCTTCCAAGTTGCTCCTTCCTTTTGCTACCCCAGCCTATATTTCTTCACTAAGAGAATAAGCATGGTTTCACTGTGAACATATTTTTAATGACAATTTGAATAAAAAGCAGTATAAGTAAAATGAATTTTATTTGGTTATTTTCAGTCTGTTTTTCAGCTGTTGTTGTTGTTGTGTGTGTTTTAATTATTACCTTTATTAAGTTATAGATCTAGGTCACAAAGTGAAGCCAGGAGCACATTCTAGTTTTCAGTCTCCTTCTTTACATTGAGGAGCTGCATTGACACTTGAGGTACTAACTGCGGTCTTCTGTCGAAATGATATAGATTCAAAGAAAAGATTTAAAATAAAAAATGTGGGGGTTCAGGAAAAAAAGTAATAAATATCAAATGGTTCAGAAATCCTAAAATGTTATAAAATATAATAGAGAGTTGCCCTGAGTTGGAGTGGTTTTCCTGCCTCACCATCCCCAAAACAGGTGGTTCAAGAATTCACTATGGGGAAGAAACAAAAACAAAAACACTGTCAGTTGTAGCTAGAAAGTATCTGGAGAAAGAAAAAAAGGGAATGGTTTCTATTTTGGCAGAAATGGAGAGAAGCTGAATATAGACCAAGTTTTAGGAATTTCAAAAGGACCATGAATTTAGATGGGTGCTTTGTTTTGAGTCTGCAGGAAGCATATTTGGCATGGGGGCAGATTGAGCTAGCTGCTGTGTGTTAGAGCTTAAGTTACCGTAGTGGGCATGGTACTCTGACTGTCTCTAATGAGACCGGGAGGATTAAAAGCATGTATGTCCTACACAAATGAATACACAATTAATGTTAGCTATTATCGTTATTAATAGAAAACGTTTGGTCTGTTTCCAACCTACATCCTTCACATTTTTCGGAATCTTGTTATCTTTCATTTATCCCCATTTATGGACTTAATAGAGAATGGGAAGGGAAAATGTTTATTTTCCTCACTGTACTAAGAGACTTGGATTATGTTTACAAACTAAAATGTGTGTGTGCTTGTGAATATGTGTATATATATTCATTACAAGTGTGTATTTATATGTACATTTTTCACACCTAAATATGTGGTGATGCCTTACGGTCAACAGACTTAATATTAATTCTCTACTCTTTGGTAGACATTGTGGAGTTATGTTGTCAGTTCTGGTAAATCAAAGAAATACTGGTGAAAAGGTTGATAGATCTACAAAAGCAGACATTTAATTGAGACATACAGTCGTCCCTGGGTATCTGAGTATGCTCAAGTCCCTTATATAAAATGGCATACTATCTGCATATAACTACGCACACCTTCCTGTATGCCTTAAATCATCTCTAGATTACTTACGTTACCTAGTACAATGTAAATGCTGTGTAAGTAGTTGTTACGCAGAACTGTATTGTTTAGGAAACAATGACAAGATGCAAGGCGAATGATGCTGAAACAGCAAGTGCTGGAGAGAGACTGAGGATCTGTGAAATGGCTGGAGGCTACAGCAGGGTATGCCTACACATCGCTTCATTTGCGTGGATTCAGCATAGTGCTAAGCACGAGGCAAATTCGTTTTTATTTTCTAGAACTTTTCTTTCTTATTTTCCAAATATTTTTGATCCGCTGTTGATTGAATCTGCAGATGTGGGGGGTGGGGGGTGCCAACTGTAATGGAAATAATGGAACATATACCAGTATGGCTTTTTTGAGTTGTGACTCTTGGTTTATGCTCTCTGGGTCACCTGTGTGGGTAAACGGGAGATAGGTAGTTTGGGGACATTTGCCTTCCAACTGGTCTCCTTATCACCCCACCCTAGTAAAGGTCAGGCTGAGTGAGCTTCTTCCTGAACTTTCCTTTTTTCTTCATCTCGTCTTAACCCAGTTATGTTTCGCCTTTCCTGATAGTTTGTTCTTCGGAATCCCATAGCTGTTGCTTCTCTGTTCTGAACCACAGATCCCACTCCTTGTTTTCTGGGTTAGATTGAATCTTGGTTGGCTGACGAGCGATGATGCCGATGTAAACGCCAACTGTGTGGCGGATCCCTGGGAGTCTGTATCGTTTCCTTATCACATACTCACTGTCTTTGTTTTGGTGACAAATTGCTTTGAGTTTAATGTGGAAATGCTTGATGCCTTGGTATATATTTATACTTCAAAATTGGAGTCATTTGACGATTCTGAATTCCGCACTGAGCTCCCAGACACTGAAAGAATAGGAATTGGGGGGTATGTGTTGGGGTGGGGGGGAATGAACAGTGAGGCAGACGTTATTTGTTATGCCTATGCTTCCTTAACCCAGTCCAACTTTTGAGAATTGTTTTTCTCTTGCTATTTCTAACTACAGATGGAACTCCAAAGTGCTTTAAGCAAGATATCAGGCCTTTAAAATGTCTGTGTAAGTGATTAAGTAAATCCAAAAACTTACATTTTCATGACCACCCAGTCTTGCCTTACTGATTTTCTAAGAAGTTTTAGAAAATATTTTTTAGCAAGAAGGGGAAATTACTTACCTGTGTAATTAATCTTAAGGGAGATTTCACTCTGGCATTTCCTTCAGATCCTATGCCAGATTTCTCCCGGAAACAATGATCACAGGAGGAACAAAGAAATTGAAAAGGATTTGAATGATGGAGTGTAGAGATAGGATGAAACAAAAGAGAAAATTTGGTAGTTAATAAGATTTATGTAGACTTGTAATCCAGAGTGTTCTTATACCTTAAAATGTACTGTGTAACCTTAAATATTAGATAATACATAGTTTTAGCTTTTATTCTAACTGAGGTTTCTTTACTACTATAAGATATTTATCTGCTAGTTTAAAAGAAAAAATTATCACTGAAATAGAAGTTTAATGTAATATCCTAATATTTTCATTAATATATCTGAGTAAAATTAAGATTATTATTTTACTGCTTTTAGCAAAATTATGGTTGATGATCTAGAAAATACCATTGTGTATATTACTGGCACTAGTTAAATAAGAAAGATTTAACAGTTCTATATATAATTTTCTTGAACAGCTAGCTAAAGATATGTGGATAAAGATCTCTCTTCTAATATTACTGACATTGTATCCTAATTTAAAATAATGGGGATTAAATATAATGTCTGACCTTAAGAGTATAAATGTATCTTCAGACTAGATTACTAGTTCTTATAAAAACATTCAGGTATTAGTAGCGGACACTATTTATTGTGCCCAGATTGTCTCCATGATTTATGCTTACTCTTGAATAAATGGCTGACGGAATGGCAAAATGGCGTATTCTAACAAGTATGCAATCAGCCTTGAAAATAGAGATGTGGACAGCCCCCTAATGCAGACTCTTAGGTGTTTTCCCACAAGAGGAAAATAATTTATAAATTTTTCAACAGATAGATATCCAGCCATCCTGAATACCTCTGGCTTAAATAAGTTATATCAAAAGTGACCCTTTTTAGTTAGTACTCGGGAAACATTTAGGCTTTAAAATTTTGTTTTAATGCCTTTGAAAGGCACCACAATGTGACTGAACTGCATGTTCATTCTGCTTAGTTAAAGTTAAAATTATTGAGGGGGGACAGCTGTTGAAATCCTCTTGAAGTTCACCTGCCTACTGGAAAGTAATTCTGATTTGGCTAGGACCAGAAAACAAAATGTCATTAAGTAGTAGAAAATGCTAGTATTCTGTGCTACGCTTTACTTGAAAGTTATTTTCTGAAGGGATCCTTAAACATTTATTATTTATGCTAGGGATAAAAAGATGAGTCCCTGCTTTGAAGCAGCTCATGGTCTGGTAGAGGAAGGCAGATGTACAATAAAACAATAAAATATGTCAGTACTGAGGTCCAGTGCAGGCATTGCCTTACGGGTCCATAGAAAGGCTTAGGGAGTGGTCATTTCTACCTGTGGAGGTCAGGAAAATTTCACAGAGAATGGAAAGTTTAGGTGGGTGTTTACCAGGTAGATGAGGTGTGGGAAGGGAACTTTCCAGGCAGAGGGAGCATCATGAGTAAAGGCACAGAGATGTAAAATTGTATGCACAGGGAGACTGTTGGGAACTGCAAGCATTGCAGTGCAGCTGAAACATCAGGTAAAAGGTGGGGAGCATGTTGTGAGAGATTTTTGCAGAAGTCAGCAGGGGCCAGGCCATCAAGGGCCTTGCATGCCTCTAAAGTATCCAGACTTACCCTGTAGATGTTGGGCAACCAACCATTCCAGTTGCCGGCAAGTCGATTCTGACTCATGGCAACCCCACGTGTTTTAGGGTAGAACTGTGCTCCATAGGGTTTTCAATGGCTGTGTTCTTTCAGAAGCAGATCATCAGGACTGTCTTCCAAGGTGCTGCTGGGTGGGTTCAAGCACCAACCATACACAATTAATTACTTTATTTTACTCTTAGGGTAGAGAAGAAAGTCCTAACTTGGACCTACAGACTAGGCACGGTCTGCCTCTTCAGCCTCATCTCCTTCCGTCTCCATGTTTCAGCCGTAGAGTTTTGCACAGGCTGCTCCCTCTGCCTAGAAGCCTAGACGCCCTGCCTGTTTGACAGCTTCTCATCCTTAAGACCTCAGCTAGAGTGTTCTTCGTTCATTCAACAAACATTTCCTAGGCACCTGCTATGTGGCAGGCACTGTGCTTGGTGCTAGGGATACAGCGGAATAGTGAGAGATAGACAGTAAATACATTAACAAGAAAATATCAGGTAGTGGCTAGAGCTATGATGAAAATAAAACCAGAAAATACAACAGCATCACATCTTCACAGAAGGCTTCCCTGACCCTCTAGACCACCCCCCCAGAGCCAGTCAGCTTTTCCTCTTTATTTCAACACGTAGGCTTCTTTTAATGCTTGTCACAGTTTGTAAGCATACGTTTGGGTGATTGTTTGATTGCTCTCCTCTCCATCAGATTGGAAGATCAGTGAGGGCAGGGAGCACAACAGGCATCAGTGACAGCAGGGTCGCCTAGTGCTTCAGTACAGGCTCGGGAGCCAGACTGCCCAGTGCAGCTTCTGTTTGCCACGTATCAGCTCTGTGATTTGGGGCAGTTTACTTAATCTCTTTGAAGTCAGTTTCTCATCTGTTAACAGATGAGATTGTTGGGAATTAAATGATATACAGGTAATCCCTGATTTATGACATACTTGAGTTACTACGTATGCTACATACAGCACTTACGACCATCTTTTTTTACATCTTACTGTTAGGGAAACCCTGGTGGCATAGTGGTTGCTAACCAAGAGGTCAACAGTTCGAATCCACCAGGTGCTCCTTGGAAACCCTATGGGGCAGTTCTGCTGTGTCCTGTAGGGTCTCTATGAGTCAGAGTCAACTCGACAGCAACGGGTTTGGTTTTTTGGTTTGTTGTTAGCAATATGTACTACATACAATGTTAAAATATATCTTTAAGTTTATATGTAATGTTTCCAGTCCCCTAAAACAAAGATTGGATTTATAAAGATGCTGATAATAAAAGGCAATAATAATGGGAAAAAAATGAGGTATCCAGCTTAAGTCAGAACCAACTCACAATGGAATCATTGGAATGGAAACCCTCGTAAATTGGGTACTACCTATAATATATTAGGTGCTTACCCAAGGGCCTGGTACATAGTAAGTATGCAATTAAGGTTAAATTTTTTTTTTTTTAAACATGTTGTTGAGTCACCTGTGACTCATGGCAACCCCGGGTGTTACATAATAGAACTGCTCCATAGGGTTTTCTTGGCTGTAATCTTTATGGAAGCAGATTGCCAGGACTTTCTTCTGCAGTGCTGCTGGGTGGGTTTGAACTGCCAACCTTTAAGTTAGTAGGCAAGCACAAACCTACTGAGCCACACAGGGACTCTTAATTATTATTACTGTTTATAAAAATTGATTGAGGAAGGGAGGTTGAGAGATGTGCTTTCTATTCTGTGGAGTGAAGGGAGTAAAGCTTGAAGAGAGACCAATTCACATAAAAAATAAAGGAGTTAAGATGATGTGGGCCTGGATCTATAGATTCAACACAATCCCAGTCAGAATTCCAACAGCATTCTTTAAAGAAATGGAAAAACAGTTCCTCAATTTTATGTGGAATAGTAAGAGGCTCCGAATAGCTAACACAATTTTGAAGAAGAACAAAGTAGGGGAACTCACACTTCCTGATTTCAAAACATTATACAACTGCAGTAATCAAAGCAGCCTGGTACTGGTATAATAATAGACACATAGACCAATGGAATAGAATTGAGACTCCAGAAATAAACCCACACATCTATGGTCAACTTATTTTTGGCAAGGCTGCTAAGTCCATTTGATGGGGATAGAAGAGTCTCTTCAATAAATAGTGTTGGGAAAATTGGATTTCCACATGCAGAAAAATGAAACAGGATCCATGCCTTACACCATCCACAAACAGAAATTCAAAATGGATTAAGGATCCAAGTGTGAAAACCAAAACCATAAAATTCTTAGAAGAAAATATGGGAGAAAGACTGACAGACTTAGCTTTTAACAGTGGATCATCTGATACAGTAACAAAAGCACAAACAACAAAAGACAAAATAAATAAATGGGACCTCATGAAAATTAGATACTTCTGTTCATCAAAAAACATTACCAAAAGAGTAAAAAGACAAGCTACTGATTGAAAGAATATCTTTGGAAAGCGTATATTCGATAAGAATCTAATAACCAAAATATATATATAAATTCAGTGACTAAACAACAGAAAGACAAATAACCCAATCAAAAAATGGGCAAAGAACTTGGATAGACATTTTACCAAATAAGAAATTCAAATGGCCAAAAAACACATGATGAAATATTCAACATCTTTAGCCATCAAAACCATAATGAGTTACCATTTCACCCGCAGTAGTATGGCTAAGGAGCTGGTTAAGCACTCAGCTGCTAACTGAAAGGTCGGCGGTATGAACCCACTACCCGTTCTGCAGGAGAAAGATGTGGTGGTCTGCTTCTGTAAAGATTACAGCCTTGGAAACCCTGTGGAGCAGTTCTCTGTCCTGTAGGGTTGCTATGAGTCAGAGTCAACTTGACAACAACAGGTAGGATGGCTATGATTTAAAAAAAAAGGAAAATAATAAAAGTTGATGAGGATGTGGGGTAATTAGAACCCTTATCCGTTGTTGGTGGGAATGCAAAATGATACAGCCATTGTGGAAAACAGTATGGCAGTGCCTCAAAAAACTAAAAATAGAACTACCATGTTGTTGTCGAGTTAATTCCCACTCATAATGACTCAATATGACAGAGTAAAACTTTCCCATAGGGTTTCTTAGGCTGTAATCTTTTTGGGAGTAGATCGCCAGATCTTTTCTCCCATTGAGTTGCTGGTGGGTTTGAACCACTGATTTTTTGTTTAGTAGATGAGCACTTAACCTTGCACCGCCAGGGCTCCTATATGACCCAGAAATTCCATTGCTAGGAATATACCCAAGGAACTTAAAAGAAGCGACACAAACAGATGTGTGTACATCAGTGTTTATTGCAGCACTATTCACAATAGCTAAAAGGTGGAAACAACCTAAATGCCCTTCAGTGGATGAATGGATAAATAAAGTACTACTCTGCCAGAAAGAGGAATGAAGTCCTGATACGTGCTACAACATGGATGGAGCTTGAAGACATTGTGCTGAGTGAAATAAGTCGGTCACAAAAGGACAAATATTATATGGCCTCACTTACATAAAAAGACAAGAACAAGCAAATTTATACGGAGCGAAGTTTATTAGTGGTTACTAGGAGTGGGAGGGAGGGGTAAGAGAGAGTTATTGCTTATGGAGCACTGAGTTTTGGTTTACGGTGATAGAAAAATCACATTGATTTAAGGGTAGGGTTGCACAGCTGATCACTGTAATTGCTGTCGGTAAGTTGTACACTTGCTAAAAGTTGAATTGGCAAAAGTTGTGATCTATCTGTCTATAGGTATGTATATATATATGTTTTTAACAACAACAACAGAAAAAGAGTAGCCGCTGAGACTGCTTGTGTACAGCGAAACACCTCATGGAATTTGGCTTCTTGGTTTGGAGGTTTAGGGTGATGGTTTCATGGAACATCCAGTTATTTGGCCTAATATGGTTTTTGGTGCTTCTGCTGTACCTCTTAGACCGTTGCATAGTGCCTGGGGTCTTAAAAGCTTACAAGCACCCATCCAAGGTACAACAGTTGGTCACTATTCACCTAGAGCAACAGAGGAAGGAGGGTCAGGAATAGGAGGAGGAAATGGAATGTGAGGATCATTGCCTCTGTGAACAGCTGTGTCTTTTGCCATGAGACCAGAAGAACTGGATAGTGTCTGGCTACCATTACTGAATGTTTTGATCAAAGATTCTGTAGAAGAATTCTGACTAAAAGCGGGAAGAATGAGGAACAGAAGTTCAAATTCTCATGGCAGCCAGAATTTCTGGAGCCATTGAGGCTGGATGAACTCCTGAAACTATTGCCCGGAGATAATCTTTAAACCTTAAACCGAAAATATCCCCTGAAGTCTTCTTTAAACCAAACAATAGTTCAGCTTAATTAGTAAAGCATATCTGCCTTGAGCATTGTGCTCTTTTAAAGAACTATATAGGATCAGGTTGACAACAGCAACTCGAAAGCTTAGACAGGAAGCTTTAGGGGACAGTAAGTTTATGTCAGGTAGCCCTGGTGATGCCATTGTTAAGCACTCAGATTCTAACTGAAAGGTAGGAAATTTGAACCCTCCAGCTGCTCTGCAGGAGAAAAGACCTGGTGATCTGCTCCCATAAAGATTACAGCCTAGGAAACCCTACTCTGCCCTACAGGATTGCTATGAGTCAGAATTGACTGGACAGCACACAAAGAACAAATTCACATCAGTTGAGGAGGAACAATTCAGAAAAGGAGGGTAAGAATGGTTGCACAACTTGCAGATACTTGAAGTATTACTGAATTGTACATGTAGAAGTTGTTCGATCTGTGTATGTTTTTAACAACAATGAAAAATAAAGGTAATATGAGCCTGAAGGTACATTAATAGAGAAGTCGAATTGAACGATTTGGCCGTTAATTAGATGTGAGGAGAAGGAAGGGTATAAAGTAGATTTCTGATATGATTGAGTAGATGGATAGAGTGTCATCCAGTGAGGTAGGGAATGCTGAAGAAGGAACAAGTCTTGGCAAAAAAACAATAATTTTGTTTTGGAAGTGTGGATTTGCTGTATTTTGGTAGATCCAGGTAGATGTGAGTAAGGGCCATATTGGATCTCAGAAGAGATCTTGAAAGGAGATAGAAATAATAACAGGAATCAGTACTGTGTAGGTGGTAGTTGACATACAGACGGGAGTGAATCCGGGGTTGAGGGATGAGGACTTGAGAATAGAAGACCAATGAAAAGTTGGAATCTGTGGGCTGAAAGTGGTTTTAAATTTTGTGGTGATTTCTGTGTTACAAAAATAAAGATATTGGACAAATTGAATTAAAGTTATGCTGAAAGAGTAGGGGTGGATCAACTCAGAATAAAACCCATAGTCCTTACCTCCAAGCTCTAGGTGCTGTGGCCTCAGCTCCTGCCCTCCCCCTGGCACCCTTGTTCACTCCCCTCCGGCCGCTTTGGCTTCCTGCCACTCCCCAGCCCGTCAAGATCTCTCCTTCCCAAGAGACTTTGCCGTTCCTGTTCCCTCTGCCTTCTCATGGACATATCCACGTGACTTCATTCAAGTCTCAGCTCAAACTCCACCCCTCAGAGTTGGAGGATACAGGACACTCGTGGTGCTCCTGTTACTCTCCTCTGGCATACTTATTGGACTGCTTTCCCCACTAGAACATCAGCTCCATGAGAGCAGAGACCTGGTTTATTTATGGCTCTTCCCCCAGTGCCTAGAACAGTGTCTGGTACATACTAGGAGCTCAACAAATGAGTAAGCTCAACAAATGAATGAGTAAGTAGATAATGAGTGGTGCTTATTGTCTGGTGGAGGAAAGAAGCATCAGTCAAGAATTACACAGGTAAATGTAAAATCACAACTGTGTTGAGTGGTAAGGCATTCAAGGAATACAGCAGGGGACCCTAGCCTATCCATGAGGAAGAGAGTCAGAGATGCTTTGACGGAAGATAGAGGACCGTACTGGAAACCTGCTTGGGCCTTCATTTCTCACCTTGGTCTTCCTATACTGCTTCCTGGGATGAGGAGGGCGTTCCTCGGGGACAGATCTATCTGTGGCCTTCCGCTCGAGCTGCTTAGTAGGAAAGAGTCTTGCTGGAGAGATGACACAAAAGCCTCAGAAATGAGATTTTTTTTTAAGTTATTCCCTGCACCAGGTACTCATCTCAGATATGCACAGTGAGTTTTTCTCTTTTCAGAAGCACTCTCGTTTCCTGCTCTACGTGTTTTACTTGCTGTTTTAGAGCCGCGTGGAGGCCTGATGAACTGCAGTGTGAGTGCACTGGCCAGGGCGAATGCCGTGACTGGCTTTGGTAAATGCTGGCCCAGTGGACCTAGTACTGCCGGCTTTTCAATACAAGCTAGAAATTAGGATTTTCATGTGAAATTTCCTGATTTTGTGTGTATGCTCAGTTTTTTGAAACACTGTAGGCCAAACAAAACCTTTCAGTGGGCTGAAGTTTGCTTGAGCCCTTCTCCTCACCGCAGATTTTGGCCTTTGAAAGACAACGTATACTTTTTATGTTGTTATTTACAAAAAAGAAAAAGAAGGAAGAAAAGAAAAATCTTTCACAAGTAGATGGTGGAATGCCATTTCCTGTCCCGTTTCATACTGAGCACACTGAAGCACAGCATCCCTCAGGAGCTTAGGAAGACTCAAGCTGTGGTTACTGAATCTGAGCTTGTAGATTAGGCTGCCAGCCTTGTTGGACATATGTGTCTCCTTGAGCTTCACCCTAGAAGAGCTCATTATTTTTTAATTAAAAGAAAAAAAAGTGGATGTTACTGCTTTAGTTGTTCACAAGGTAAAGTCAAGGAGGGTCAATGAAAAATTGCTTCAAGAAACACCTGGAAATTGCAAATGTGTTTACAATTATTTCTCTACTGATAGCGTTATGTTTCAGAAAGTGCCATTGATTATGATGGAGTAACACACAGCTCTTTGTGAAATTTAAGGCTGTGGAATATCAGCACCTTCAAAGACACTACAAATTCCAGCCCGCATTTATCTATTCCCCTGTGAGGAGTTCCCACAATGTATGTTGTATCATTCCCTGTGAAATTCTTTGGCTTAATTGTCTCTCATTTATACACAGTTGTCTGAGGTCAGTTTTCCATTTTGCAGTTGTCAAACAGCTGTCAAAAGATCAGATCCTAAAGTTAACTTACATTTTGTGCCATTCCTTATTAGTATATTTCGTGGCTGAAGTATTTAAATAGTTATCCACATTTCTTAATTATCCTTTCCCCCATCATCCCATTTTTTCCTCACAAATGTCCACATATACATCTTAGGATGGCACTCTAAATAACTATCATTTTCCAAATGTGTTTTTTAAAAATTTACACGAATTTTTTTAAAAAATCACTTGAATTAGACACTCAGCCAATTAACTCCACTGTTCATTTTGCAAGAAGAGAAAATCAAATCAATTCAGTAATGTCGTCCTTATTTTCATTGTCATTTCTATCAAGTTGAAATCTAAATAGTGATTGAGCATAGATTCTTAATTGCTTTCCAAATGTCTATATAGGTTAGTGTGGTAGTAAAGAATTCAGCATTCATTTTTAATAATTCATTTATCAAAGAAATACTTCTGGATATGCCATTGATTTTTTTACTACAAAGCATCTTAAGCTGCCAACAGATGACATTAACACTGTAATCCTATGTAAGAGAGGTCCAGCTGTTAGGTGTTCAGTGACTACTTCAGAGTCCAGTAATTTGACAAGAGGACTACAATCATATGCATATGTAATTCTCAGTTATGTTAGGTAGAAAACACCTAAAATGACTAGACTTAAATTTTGATCATTAGGGATTACTATAGTAATATTCCTACATTAGTTATTTTTAACCTTTTACATGAAGGTCATTTTAATCAATGTTTGTTTAGTGCTTGCTTTCTATAAACTTGTATGTTATATAGGGCTTAATTGAACCTTTTCTGGATTTTGACACATTCACCCCTGAGATCTCATAACTCATTGTATACTTTGTTACATCATTTATTAATTTGCACTTTAATTATGTTTTTATGTATCTGAATGTTCCCTTAGCCTATGAACTCTTCTTTGGTTGCAAGGGCATGTTTTATTTATCTTAATCCATAATCCCAAAACCCATTGCCATTGAGTCAATTCCAACTCATAGCAACCCTGTAGGACAGACTAGAACTGTCCCATAGGGTTTCCAAGGCTGTAATCTTTACAGGAGCAAACTGCCACATCTTTCTTCCCACATCTTAATCCATAAACCAGAAACCAAACCCGTTGCCACTGAATCGATTCTGGCTCACAGCGACCCTATAGGACAGAGTAGAACTGCTCCAGCGGGTTTCCAAGGAGCAGCTGGTAAATTCGAGCTGCTGACCTTTTGCTTAGCAACCATAGCTCTTAACCACTGTGCCACCAGGGCTCTGATCAATATCATAGTATACATATTGTTTTACGACAGTTAGTACACATATTGTTTTATGACAATGGTTAACAACCCCACAACATGTCAACACTGGCAGATAAGACTAATAGACATTCCCTGAATACTGATTGAATAAACAAATGAGAAAATGAATCAGCGAATGAGAACATCAGTTCCACAATTAAAATAATTTAAATATATTGTTCCTCAAAAAGAAACAACCTTTGTTGGTTACAAGGGTTGGGAGAGGTGGGGGGAATAATAAATAGATAATAGATAATAGATAAGTGGTAACTTTGGTGAAGGGTAAGACAGTACACAATACTGGGGAAGCCAGCACAACTTGTACAAGACAAGGTCATGGAAGCTCCATAGACACATCCAGACTCCCTGAGGGACTGAATTTCTGGGCTGAGAGCTGTGGGGACCAGGGTCTCAGGGAAACATCCAGCTCAATTGGCATAACACAGTTTATAAAGAAAATGTTCTACATTCTGCTTTGGTGAATATCATCTGGGGTCTTAAAAGTCTGTGAGTGACCATCTAAGATACCCCACTAGTCTCACCCCTTCAGGAGCAAGAGAGAATGAAGAAAACTAAAGATACAAGGGAAAGATTAGACCAAAGGACTAATGGACCACAACTACCAGGGCCCCCACCAGAGTCCATTACAGCTAGATGGTGCCCAGCTACCACCACTGACTGCTCTGACAGGGATAACAATAGAGGGTCCCAGACAGAGCTGGAGAAAGATGTAGAGCAAAATTCTAACTTACAAAAAAAGACCAGACTTACTGGCCTGACAGAGACTGGAGAAACGCCGAGAGTGTGGCCTCCGGGTACCCTTATAGCTCAGTAATGAAGTCACTCCAGAGGTTCACCATTCAGCCAAAGATTAGACAGCCCCATAAAACAAAAGGAGACTGATGAGGCACAACAGCCCAGGGGCAAGGACTAGAGGGCAGGAGGGGACAGGAAAACTGGTAACAGGGAACCCAGGGTTGAGAAGGGACAGTGTTGACATGTCGTGGGGTTGTTAATCATTGTCGTAAAACAACGGGTGTACTAACTGTTTAATGAGAAACTATTTGTTCTGTAAACCTTTATCTAAAGTACAATTTAAAAAAAAAAGGCAAAAAAAATATAGTGTTCGTTTGTTGTTCTAACTTATCAAAGCTGTCATTTAAAATGAAATTACCTTTTACAAGGAAAATAATCCTGTTTGTACAAATTTTCTTGGAAATTTATTAGTCATCTTTGAAAGGATTAGCACTGATATTGTGATAAAATAAGTTCAATTAAAATTGGACATATACTAAAGGAGAAGATAAAATCAATCTAGAGCTAATGACAATGTAAACTTTTTTTATAGTAACAATAGTTTTTTCTCGTAATACTAAGTGAAATTATGTATTAATTTCACCTTCTTTGTCATTTGAAGGTTTTAAATCTTGTTCTTTATTAATTGGTATTCTAAAATGATTTGGAGGTGACATTATAAAGTGTGCATTTTCTGTGCTTACAATAAATAGCTATTAATGAAAGTGTATTTCAGTGATAAATTTCCTCATCAGAAACTTCATTACCTGAGGAAAAAATAAGATAGGAGATACAGAAATCCAGACTCTTCATGTATCCTACTATCTACCCAACAGCTCTACTTGGAGTTCTGCAGGATACCGGAAATGTGGCACGTCTAAACCTAGACGTCTGATCTTTTCTCTCAGACCTGCTTCAACTTGCCATCTCCATTGCAGTCGGTCCAATCTGCTGGTCGCTCGGGCCAAAAACTTTGGACTCATTCATGACCCCTAGTTTTCTCCTAAACCCCACATTTAATCCATCAGGAAACTCTGCTGATTGTGTATATGTGCACACACATAAACAGTTGCATATATACATACATATATGTTAGCTGTGGGGGTTGCAGGAAATGGCTGGAGGATGACTGAATCCTCTAGCCATTTCTCATAACCTTCCCATTACCACTACCATTGTCTTTGCCTGGATAATTGTACCAACCTCCTAACTGATTTCCCTACTTCCACCCTTGCCCCTTTACAGTCTTTTTTTTTCTTTTCACTTGTTTTTATTTTTATTTATATATGTTTTGTACTTTTTAGATGAAGGTTTACAGAACAAACTAGTTTCTCATTAAACAGTACACGTATTATTTTATGACATTGGTTAACAACCCCACGACATGTCAACATTCTCCCTTCTCGACCTTGGGTTCCCTGTTACCAGCTTTTCTGTCCCCTCCTGCCTTCTAGTCCTTGCCCCTGGGCTGCTGTGCCCCTTTAGTCTCGTTTTGTTTTATGGGCCTGTCTAATCTTTGGATGAAGTGTGAACCTCAGGAGTGACTTTGTTACTGAGCTAAAAGGGTGCCCGGGGGCCATACTCTCGGGGTTTCTCCAGTCTCTGCCAGGCCAGTAAATCTAGTCTTTTTCGTGAGTTAGAATTTTGTTCTACATTTTTCTCCAGCTCTGTCTGGCACCCTCTGTTGTGATCCCTTTCAAAGCAGTCAGTGGTGGTAGCTGGGCACCATCTAGTTGTGTTGAACTCAGTCTGGTGGAGGGTATAGTAGTTGTGGTCCATTAGCCCTGTGAACTAATCTTTCCCTTGTATCTTTAGTTTTCTTCATTCTCCCTTGCTCCCAATGGGTGAGATCAGTGGAATATCTTAGATGGTTGCTCATAGGCTTTTAAGACTCCAGACGCTACTCACCAAAGTAGAATGTAGAACATTTTCTTTATAAACGATGTTATGCCAATTGAGCTAGATATTCCCCGAGACCATGGTCCCCACAGCCCTCAGCCCAGTAATTTGGTCCTTTGGGGAGTTTGGATGTGTCTATGGAGCTTCCATGACCTTGTTTTGTACAAGTTGTGCTGGCTTCCCCAGTACTGTGTACTGTCTTACGCTTCATCAAAGTTACCATTTATCTATTGTCTATTTAATGTTTTCCCTCCCCACCCCTCCCCTCCCTCATAACCATCAAAGATTGTTTCTTTTTGTGTATACATCTTTTCATGAGTTTTTATAGTAGTGGTCTCATACAATATTTGTCCTTTTGTGATTCTTATTTCACTCAACATAATGCCCTCCAGGTTCATCCATGTTGTGACATGCTTCACAGATTCATCATTGTCCTTATTGTGGCATGGTACTTCATTGTATATATGTACCATAGTTTGTTTATCCATTCATCTGTTGATGGGCATCTAGGTTGTTTCTATCTTTTTGCTATTGTGAACAATGCTGCAATCAACATGGGTGTGCATATGTCTATTTGTGTGATAGCTCTTATTTCTCTAGGATATATTCCTAGGTCTACAATCTGTTTTTAACACAACATCTGTAGTGATCTTTTTAAAATATAAGTCAGATTACATCACTCCTTGCTCAAAATCTTACAGTGACTACCTAAGTCCCATCCTGCCACTCATCCTCAACTCCTGTATCTTCACACTCTGGCCAATACTGAGGATCATCATTCTGTGATCTTACATTTTTTTTTTTTAGGAATTTAAGTTTTATTTACCCACATCACTCTATAGCAGGGTTTCTCAATCCTGGAACTATTGACATTTGGGACTGGATAAGCTTTGTTATAGAGGACTGTCCTGTGCATTGTAGAATGTTTAGCAGCATCCCTGGCCTCTACCTACTAGATGTCAGTACCACCCCTCTACACAAATGTGACAATATAAAGTGTCTCCAGACATTGCCAGATGTCCCCTAGGGAGCAAAATTGGCTTAGTTGAGAACCACTGACCTAGAGAATCTGGATCTGACTGGCTGTTAAGGTTGTGTTTGCTTCATCTGAGTCCTGCAGAGAGCCAAAAAGGTCCATAGCAGTGGTTACCTCCCCTGGGACCTTCTGCAAGGGGGTACCTACCCAGTTAGGGCAAGATACTGTGTGACCTTAGCTCTCTGGGAGCCTCGTCCAGTAGCCCTTTTTATCTAACTTGGAGTCCCTGGGTGGTGCAAATGGTGAATACCGTAGGCTGCTAACTGAAAGGTTGGAGGCTTGAGTCCACCCAGAGTCACCTTGGAAGAAAGGGCTGGTGATATGTTTCTGAAAAAATCAGCCATTGAAAACCCTATGGAGCACAGTTCTACACTGACACATGGGGTTGCCATGAATCAGAATTGACTTCACAATAACTCTTTTTTCTGGTTTTTGTCTAACTCAAACTCATTGACTTACAATTTAAATTTTCCTCCTTTATTTCCTCCTAAGGTGGGTAAAAAATAATTGTGAACCATTCAAATTCAGAATCCACAGGTAAAGCCTGTAGGCCCAGCTCAACCTCTGACTAGCTAATTTTACTGGAGAAATAATTACTGTCTGGGGCTTTATTTTCTCTTTTTTTTTTTTTTTATTGTACTTCAGGTGAAGGCTTAGAGAACAAAGAGTTTCTCATGAAACAGAAGTACACATGTTGTTTTATGAC
>NW_004443976.1:3883448-3884972 GCF_000243295.1 Trichechus manatus latirostris | reverse complement strand
GGAGTATCTTAGATGGCTGCTCACAGTCTTTTAAGACCCCAGATGAAACTCACCAAAGTAGAATGTAGAACATTTTCTTTATAAACTGTGTTATGCCAATTGAGCTAGATGTTCCCCAAGACCATGGTCCCCACAGCCCTCCACCCAGCAATTCAGTCCCTCAGGGAGTTTGGATGTGTCTGTTGCACTTCCCTAACCTTGTTTTGTACAAGTTGTGCTGGCTTCCACAGTATTGTGTACTGTCTTACCCTTCACCAAAGTTGCCACTTGTCTACTGTCTATTTAGTCCCCTCCGCCACCCCTCCCATCCCTGGTAACCAACAAAGATTGTTTCTTTTTGTGTGTAAACTATTTCTTGAGTTTTTACAATAGAAGTCTCATACAATATTTGTCCTTTTGTGATTGACTTATTTCACACAGCATAATGGTCTCCAGTTTCATCCATGTTATGAGATGTTTCACAGATTCATCATGGTTCTTTATCATTGCTTAATACTCCATTGTGTGTATGTACCATAGTTTGTTTATCCATTCATCTGTTGATGGGCATCTAGGTTGTTTCCATCTTTTTGCTACTGTGAAGAAAGCTGCAATGAACATGGGTGTTCATATGTCTATTTGTGTGACGGCTCTTATTTCTCTGGGATATATTCCTAGGAGCGGAATTGCTGGGTCGTATGGTATTTCTATTTCTAGCTTTCTAAGGAAGCACCATATCATTTCCCAAAAAGGTTGTATCATCTTGCATTCCCACCAGCAGTGCATAAGAGTTCCGATCTCTCCGTAGCCTCTCCAGCATTTGTTATTTCCAGTATTTTTCATTCGTGCCAGTAATGCCGTTGTGAGACGGTATCTCATTGTGGTTTTAATTTGCATTTCTCTAATGGCTAGTGATCACGAGCATTTTCTCATGTGTCTGTTTGCCGCTTGCATGTCTTCATTGGTGAAATGTCTGTTTCTTTCCTTTGCCCATTTTTTAATTGAATTATTTGTCTTTTTGTTGTAGAGGTGTTGGATTTTCTTGTAGATTATAGAGATTAGACCTTTGCCTGACTTGTAATGTCCAAAAATTTTTTCCCAGTCTGTAGGTTCTCTTTTTACTCTTTTGGTGAAGTCTTTTGATGAGCGTAAGTGTTTGATTTTTAGAAAATCCCAGTTGTCTAGCTTATCTTCTGGAGTTTGTGTGTTGTTGGTTATGGTTTGTATCCTGTTTATGCCATGTATTAGGGCCTTTAGCGTTGATCCTATTTTTTCTTCTATGAACTTTATAGTTTTAGGCGTTATATTTAGATCTTTGATCCATTTTTGAATTAGTTTTTGTATACGGTGTGAAATGTGAGTCCTGTTTCATTTTTTTGCAGATGGACATCCGGTGTTGCCAGCAGCATTTATTAAAAAGACTGTCTTTTCCCCATTTGATGATCGACTTTGGGCTGTTGTTGAAGATCAGGTGACTGTAGGTGGATGGATTTACATCTGGGTTCTCAATTCTGTTCCATTGGTCAATGTATCTGTCGTTGTACC